>NC_057397.1:25527319-25870187 GCF_019320065.1 Cervus canadensis | reverse complement strand
CATCTGGTCCCATCACTTAATGGCAAATAGATGGGGAAACAGTGGAAACAGAGGCTGACTTCATTTGGGGGGGCTCCAAAATCACTGCAGATGGTGACTGCAGCCATGAAATTAAAAAACGCTTACTCCTTGGAAGGAAAGTTATGGCCAACCTAGACAGCGTATTAAAAAGCAGAGACATTATTGCCAACAAAGGTCCGTCTAGTCAAGGTTATGGTTTTTCTAGTAGTCATGCATGGATATGAGAGTTGGACTATAAAGAAAGCTGAGTACCAAAGAATTGATGATTTTGAACTGTGGTGTTGGAGAAGACTCTTGAGAGTCCCTTGGACTGCAAGGAGATCCAACCAGTCCGTCCTAAAGGAGATCAGTCCTGGGTGTTCATTGGAAGGACTGATGCTGAAGCTGAAACTCCAGTACTTTGGCCACCTCATGTGAAGAGTTGACTCATTGGAAAAGACCATGAAGCTGGGAGGGATTGGGGGCAGGAGGAGAAGGGGACAACAGAGGATGAGATGGTTGGATAGCCATCACCAACTTGTTGGGCATGAGTTTGAGTAAACTCTGGGAGTTGGTGATGGACAGAGAGGCCTGGCATGCTGCGATTCATGGGGTCGCAAAGAGTCAGACATGACTGAGCGACTGAACTGAACTGAGTCTAATCTCTGGGTCTGAGCTGTAAGTGCCTGGAGGGCAGAAACCAAGTTATTATCTTCTTACCCATTTCCTCGGACCCTTAGTGGAGGTCTGATGGAGAGGTGTTCCAGAGTGTGCAGGTCATTCCTTTGGTGTTGGCACACACCCACCGGCCCAGACCCAGTGCAGCAGGACCCAGTGCTGAGGGGATTGCGAGTATTACAGTTGGGGTCTTATCAAGTTGGGATCTTACCCTACCAGGGTGTCCAATCAGGGAGCTAACAAAGCTCAAAAGTCAGGAGTCATAAGAGAGGCACAGATAAGAATGCTGCAGGTGGTCAGTGGACAGGCAGCTCATTTGCCACTGAGACTTGGGAACTTTGACAGAGAAAAGTGAAAGTGTTAGTCACTCAGTCGTGTCTGACTCTGCGACCCCATAGACTATAGCCCACCAGGCTCCTGTGTCCATGGGATTTCCTAATCAGGTGGTATATTTTACAAATTCATAGTGATATTAAAAAGTGTTTGCTACCCGCCCCTCCCAGCAAACTCTCATTGGATCTGGAGGCAAATTTTTGGAGGATGGACTGTTTCATCTGTCTTGTCCCTGAGGAGTTTTGAAGCATCAGTGTCCTTCCTCCACCTCATCATTGTGGGTCAGCATCCTTCTCCATGTCCTTATTGTACTTGTTTTATGTTGCATTACATTCTCATCCTTCGTAATCCTTAACTCAAGGGTGGTTGGGTCGGGCTAAATATTTCATTACAAAAAGAGTGTTTTTCATGAGCAAAGTGGATCAATTGACATTAAAACACTGTGCAAGGCTGCTAGTAAAAATAGCTAGACAGCTGAATAGTAGGGTCAGTTTATAAACTCTGAGGACAGAAAGACTGTAATGTGAAATCTGGAAGTTTCATGCTGTTATTGTGGTGGTAACATTGGCATGGAGACAGAAGCACACATACCGAGAAATCAGGCTTCCTTGTGCTCAGCAACAGGAAGCAATTTTTCAGAGCTTCTCAACTTTTGAAAGAGTGGCAATTTGTGCATCGCTGTTCTCAGGTATTAATAATCCCACTGCTGTTTCTTCAGCATTTTATAATTCCTTGTAGCGTGCATCTGTGTGTAAAGGTTCCATCACTACAGAACATAGCACTTTTTATCTGGACATAAGCTTGCAAATAGGCAACCTTCTATCATGACAAATAAAATGGTCATTTAAAACGAATACATGCTTTCCAACGGCAGAACTGATGCATGCTCCTGCTACGTGATTTGGAAAACACAGAGAAACACAAAAAAGAAAAGAAATATTATTTTTGGTCTCAGTACTCAGAGATATTGCCCAGATGCTTCTCGGTGTCTATATCTGTACATTCATAAGGAGGAAGCACATAGTGATTATAGACATCGTGCTTTCTATGTGCCAAGCAGTCTGCATACATTCACTCATTAACCTTCGCAACAATCCTGCATACCTGGGATGATCAACATCTCTATTTTTCAGATGAGGAGAAAGTGAAAGTGAAAGTGTTAGTTGCTTACTCGTGTCAGACTCTTTGTGGCCCCATGGAATGTAGCCCACCAGGCTCCTCTGCTCAGGCAAGAATACTGGAGTGGGTAGCCATTTCCTTCTCCAGGGGATCCTCCCCACCCAGGGATGGAACCCGCATCTCCTGCATTGCAGGCAGCTTCGTTACTGACTTAGCCACCAGGGAAGCCCAAAGTCACATGACGGGGGTTCAAATCCTGGCTTTCCATCTTATGAAGTGTAACTTTAGACAACGCGCATGACCTCAGTAAGCCTCACTTTCCTCCTCTGTAAAATGGGGAGAATAAAAGTATGTCTTGGTGTGGTTTTGAGTATTACAGTAATCCATATAAATGCATTCAGAGCTGTATTTACAGAGTGTGATGTGGTAAAATGCACTCAGTATTTTTCAGCTTCTATTGTGCCCATTCCGATAGCTGCAGAAATGGGGACTTCTGCCCCTCACATTCCCAGGACTGAGACCAAGTCTCCTGGAATCGTCAGAGGTGGTCCTTGTAACCTGCAGCATGCACTCTGATGGGGGTGGGGGTGGGGGCCCCGAGGAGCTTGGAAGTAGTGGGGAGATGGAAGTCAGTGGAGGATATGGGGGCCAGGGCTGGTGAAGGGCTGGTAAGATACAGACGGGCTGTGATTTGATAGGCCTGGGGCTGGGAGGGATGCTGGGGTGGAGGGTGCAGGGGGACACTGCGGGTAGCCACCCCCTCTTTTCCTCCTATTGCTTCCCTGCCCCCCACCTCTGAACTATAGATGTGGGAAGAAGGGCAGAGAGGCATCCCAGCTCTGTGGCCTTGTGAAGTTTCTCTCCATCTTTCCTTTCTTTCTCCTCCCTTCTTGGCTTTCTTAGCCCTCTGCTACCTGGTGAGCCAGGACCAAGAGGAGGAAGTCAGAGGCTATATAGAGAGGCTGCACAGGGGCTGGGCAGCAGGCCAGAAGCCCCCTGACCACCTGGAGGGCCCCTGTGGCAGCCTGGCCAAAACTGGGCTCCCTAGGCGGAGGTAGAGAGATACCCTGGGGGTGCGTATATATAGAACCTATTGGGAAAAGAACTTCTTTGTCAAGTTCACCGTCTTTTATTGAAATTGATGTTTTGACTTTAAACAAAACAGCAAACACCATACCCATTTCTCAAAGGACAGTTTTGTGAAATATATCCTATAAAGTGTAATGTGAAGACTAAAGTCCTAGCCAACAGCTTGACTCAGAGAATTACGAGAATTTCCATGCTGAAAGGAGACTTGAAGGCCATTTGGTCCACCCACATCATTGCACAGATGGGGAAACTGAGGCCCGTGGGTGATGTGCTTGTCACAGCCACATGGCTAGTTGGCAGGGTCAAAACAAGGACACATGTCCTAGCTTTCAGAAAAGTACTGTCTCCTGTTAGATAGAGATGATGGACAGATTGATGGATAGATGGGTGGATGGGTGGATTGATGGAAAGATAGGTAGATAGATAGATAGATGACAGATAGGCAAACAAAGAAGGTATGTGTGTATACATTCTGTCTACATGTATCAGGAGGAGAGAAGCAGCCATAATGCAGTTTTACATTTCAATTCCATATGTGCCGGGATTTCCAATGCAGTCAGAACCTGTGGGATTTCAGTGGATCAAGATTAATAAGAGCTGTGTTACAGCAGCCTTATTCTTGAGCTCCTGGACCCTTTTCTGTATTCCACTCAGCTTATTGAAATACCTTGCAAGGAGCGTTAGCATAAACAGCTATAGGCACTGGGATGTTCCCTAGAACCATGATCTGGGGCTGGAGGTTTGGCTGTAATGAAGCAAGCCTAGTGCCTTTCTGCTGCTTCCACAACAGCCCAGTGTCCCTGCAGGCATCTGAACTGGCTTTTGTGTGAGCAAACCCTTGCTGGAAAGTTAGAACCGTGTCATGTGTGTTTCTCAGAAGCTTTTGGAAAGATCAGAGATATGATCTATACAATTTTTAGATGGAAGACTCTGTAAGCTTCTCATATCATTATCTAGCATTATTAATGTTGATGGTAATTCTATGACAAAATTATAGTTATTAGGCATGTGCTGCCACCATTATACCATTATCATTAATTACAATAATTTAAGAAACTGAGGAATTACATAATGCTGGTTTATCTTGTGACCAGATATTTTTCTATCTTTTGGCAAACCAGGGAGAGACATTCTCCTGGTAATGGTGAGAAATTCTAAAAGTAAGCCGAGGCAGGTATCTGAAGAGTGGGTGCAGTCCCCCCACCTCCCTCCTGCCTTCCTGAAACCTCAGAGGAAGGCTAGGTGAGTGCCTCCAAGAAGCCTTCTTCCCAAGGCTGCTCGGAAAATCTTTTCCCTAAAGGGCTCTTCCCATGTCATAAATTGAGCATAAATTGTATGTGGTGGCTCAGATGGTAAAGAATCTGCCTGCAATGCAGGAGATGCAGGTTCGATCCCTGGGTCAGGAAAATCCCCTGAAGAAGGGGATGGCTATGCAGTCTAGTATTTTTGCCTGGAGAATTCCTTGAACAGAGGAGCCTGGCAAGCTACAATCCGTGGGGTCGCAAAGAGACACAACTGCATGACTAACACAAATTGTACATGGTGGAGATTTGCTCTCAAAGCAAGTCGCCTGGAAAAACTCTTTTCTTTTCATTACAATGAGAGTCTTTGTTTTCCATTCAGAAGAGATCTAAAGACCTTTTGACATCTTGGTGTTCTGTTTCTTCTTGTTCTGGAGAACCCTCATCTGTTCCCAGATTAGTGACATATCTCTTGATGAACCCAAGTCACTTCAGTAGGCAGTCACTTGAGTGGGATTTTACTGTCCTTTCCAATTAGGGCTGCACTTTTAGTCATTCCAGCTCTCATAAGTGATTGAATTTTTTTTTTTACATATTCAGAAGGAATCTACATTTAAGAATCTACATTAAGTAACTGAGTATCTTTGTTGTTTTCTGGGAAAATGTCTGAAAGAAAATGGCAAGGCAAATATAATAAATCTGGTAGAATTTTACGACCTTAATGGACTCCAAACCCCTTGGAATACCTCCCAGATTTCTTGTTTAAAAAATTGTTTAATCAATGGTTTACTCTCATCCATATTTAGCCTAAAATATCTGCAAAACCACAAACCAGTGCTAACTTAAGTTCCACATTGATATGTACTGGTTCCATGAATGAACCAGCCAGCACATTCCAACACTAAAAAGCTTTTCCCAATTTACAAGCAATTTAAGTTAATGAATGGAATGCTTGAAGATTTTTCTCACATTAAGCATGCCTAAATCTTTCACTTTCTTATACCTATCGTAATCTAGGGAAAGTGTCATTTTGTGCAAATTTAGAATGTTCTATTTAGTTGATTTAATTACATGCAGTACTTTAAGTAGTACTTAAGTACTGCTGTGGCACTGTGGGCGGCACCTCTGTGAACATGAATGTACTGTTTTTGTTTTTTGCACACCCTTCCCCCGTGTCTTTTGTTATACTTGGATGGGACTCCAGTGGAACTCTGAACCTCTGAACTACTTAAACTCTACCACTCAATAAATGTTGACAATTACTTGTCATCCCCACAGGAATTGTATCTCACAGATTCTCTTAGAGCTTTTTATTATCACACCCCCTCTTAAGTTTTCAGTTTTCTCAAATATGGTTAAATTACTCATAGGGAGTGAAACCAACGTAATTCTGAATTTATATGAATTTGACTACTCTAGGTGCCACCTGTAAGTGGAATCGTACAATATTTGTCCTTGTGTGAGTGGCTTATTTCACTTAGCATAACGGCCTAGAGGTTCATCCATGTTGTAGCATTGTCAGATTTCTCTTCTCTCTTAAGGCTGAGGAATATCCCATTGTATGTAGATAAATGTTGATTTATCCATTCATCTGCCAGTGGGCACGGGGGTTGCTCCCGCCTTTTGGCTACTGTGAGCAGCAGCACCTCTGTGAACATGAATGTACTGTTTTTGTTTTTTTGCACACCCTTGCCCTGTGTCTTTTGTTATACTTGGATGAGACTCCAGTGAAGCTCTTTGAACCTTTAGAGGAATTGAATCAAAGAGCTAAGCAACTCATTTGATGAGTGCTAGACTTTAGGGTAGGTGTGTGAGACAGCACACGAGGTGTTCGGCGAGGGGGAATAACAAGAGGATACCATTGTTATCCAACCTACAGGGACTTCTAACTTGCAAATAATTATTACCTTATTTTAAATTTATAATTTTATTTATGTATTTATTTTTGGTTGTGCTGGATCTTCATTGCTGTGTGAGCTTTTCTCTAGTTGTGGTGAGTACGGGCTACTCTCTAGTTGTACTGCACGGGCTGTTCATTGCAATGGCTCCTCTTGTTTCAGAGTATGGGTTCTAGGGTGCTCAGGCACATGGGCTCCCGAGCTTTAGAACACATGCTCGGTAGTTGAGTCGTGCGGGATCTTTTTGTTGCGATACACAGACTCTCTAGTTGTGTTGCGAGGGCTCAATAGTCGTGGCACTTGGATTTAGTTCCTCCGAGGCACATGGAATCTTCCTGGACCAGGGGTTGAACCCACGTCCCTTTCATCGCAAGGCGGATTCTTGCATGCAGGCATTGACTGAGAGGTCACCTTAGGAATGAGCTGGTGGGGCACGTGTCCGAGTGCTTGCCCAAATAAAGAAGCCTTGCCTAGGTCTGTACCAAGAATAAGTTTACTTTTAACTCCCGTCCCCTGCCCTGTGTACCCCTTCAGTGCTGAGCACTGAAACTTGATGTTCATGGGAAGAATTCTGAAATTCTTTCTTAATCGCCAGTGAAAGAACACATCCTATGTTCTACTTTTTGTTGTTGTTGTTCAGTCACTAACTTGTGTCCAACTCTTTGTGACCCCATGGACTGCAGCACACCAGGCTTCCCTGCCCTCCACGATCTTCCGGAGTTTGCTCAAATTCATGTCCGTTGAGTTGGTGATGCTATCTAGCCATCTCTTCCGCTGTCACCCTCTTCTCCTCCTGCCCTCAATCTTTCCCAGCATCAGGCATCTTTCCAGTGAGTTGACTCTTCGCATCAGGTGGCTAAATATTGGAGCTTCAGCATCAGTACTTCCAGTGAATATGCAGGGTTGATTTCCTTTAGGATTGACTGGTTTGATCTCCTCACAGCCCGTGTGTTCCACTTACCTGGTCCTATTGCAGAGGTTATCACGAGAGGCCCTTCCTGAACACAGCGTGGGTTGATCTTCAGGCAACTGAATCACACACTGATGTGCTTCTCTGTTCCAGGACGTGGGAAGAAGGCAAGGTGCTCATCTTCGATGACTCCTTTGAACACGAGGTGTGGCAGGATGCCGCGTCTTTCCGGCTCATCTTCATTGTGGATGTGTGGCACCCCGAGCTGACACCCCATCAGAGACGCAGCCTTCCTGCCATTTAGCATTCTGTGCAGGCTCAGGACACGCTGGAGAGAGGCCACCTTTTTGGTTCGGTCTCCTTGGATGTGGGCATAGACCTTCAAACACCACAGCCCTTAATTCTCTTGATTTGCAGCCTGAAAAATTCTAAACCTCCTCCCAGGGATGGAAAACACTAAAGGGAATATCTGCCTCACTGCAATTCTTATAGAAAATACCTGCCATATTTCATCCGTGACAGCCCCCATCTGATGCCTGGATTCCAGGTGAACTCATGATAGCTTCTACCTTGCCGGCCAAAGATATTTTTTTCTCTTAGAATAGGCGAAATCAGTATAAATGAGAATACATGTAGAAACTGTGAATGGATTGCTTTAGTTTGTAATTTTTCTATGCAGCTATATTTTTCTAAGGTAGCTAGATGGTTTATCATCACACATCACTACTTTTTGTTGAGTTTAATGACAAGCTGCATAAATACTTCTGTTTAATGGCAACTTTCCTGATGAACTCAGACTTCCCTATTTTAATGATTTTTAGTAAAAGGCACTCAAAAAATTATATTTTCCTAATACAAAGCAGAAAGACATAATTATGCCAATGTCTGATGAACCATACTGCTCCTCACCCATTGAGTCTCTGCTTTTTTGTCTTCGTTAAGAGCTGGTGTCTTATTTTTTCTTCTCACTCTGTGAATGGCAGAAATACTGTCAAAAATGGTATTTCTTTCTAAGAGGAACTTTTTACACTGAAAAAGGACCTGGAGTCATTTTATATTGAGTTATAACAATGGCGCATGTAAATTTTTTTAATGACAAATATCAGGCATTGCGGGGAAGAAAACGAAAATTTCTCCAAGTGAGAATTTTCTCTTGGGACCAGCTCTATGGGGGGCTGCTAGGATCTCTGACTTCTGGCCCCTTTGCATCTGTGAAGCAGGGCTGGAATCCAGAGTGTCTTCTACTGTGGATCCTTGTGAATGAGAAGGTCCTTGAAAGGATTCCTATCATGACTTTGTAAAATTAAGAAGGATGACAGAGTGGAAGGCCAAAAATGCCAGGATGTCTGTCCTGGGTGTAGGATGTCAAAACTGTTTCCTCTTTATGGTTGTTTGGAGGACTCTGACATCTCCCTGGCTTGAGAAACTTCTGCCATTTAAACTTCACTTTGAGGTGTCAATTATTATTGATAGTTTGGTTTTAAAATTTGCCATTGCTTAGAAAGAACAGTTGCCTACTCGTTCCAAGGCTGACCACATCATTAATTTAGTGGAATATTAATGCATTAAATTTTGTGTGTTTTAAACCAAAGCTAACTAGAAATGTTAGCTATAAGAATGTAATGATATTCATGCACTGAATTTTAAGCCAATATGAACAAAAATGCTAAAGAAATGACACACAGGTTACCGTGCACAGGTAGAAAAATCATTTGTGTTTTGTTTTCTTTTCTATTGAAGGACAAAGAAGGATGCTTTCTTTATATCATTAAAAAAAAAAAAAAACCCAAACAGTTCTTTAAAATGCTATTAGACTGCTTTTGCTTGTCCTTAAGGATATTAGCTTCCCTTTGAAGAGTTGCAAAATATTTGTCTTGTTTCCTTCTGTTTTGCCAATGCTGAAAAATCTCTCTAAAATAGATGAAGAAGCATTTGAGGAAAAATACCAGAGTGAACTACCAAAGTCTGGAAGGAAAAACAAACGCTTGAAAAATAAAAAGGCATTTGTGTCCTTCAGTATTTATTGAACAGAAGAAAGGACCAACAAAGGACAATGCAATCTCGTGCTCCCATGGCGACATCCATGTCACTTACTGAATTTGGTTCCTGTATGTATGTTGCATACACATAAAGAAATTCAAAGTAGCAGTTGTCACTGTTGAACCATCATCTTACATTCATTTAATGAAATCATGGAATAGAGTTAAAAACAAACTCTTAACTTAATAATTATTATATGGTATTTAAAATCAGGTCACTACAGTAGGATTCTAAATATTGCCAATTGGAAAGCCAGAATTATTATTACTGTTGCAAAATGTTTGGCAATAATTGACTCCAGTAGCATTTTAAACACTTGGATCCCACAACTGTTTCATAAACTCAAGTAATAAAATGGGTTTTCTGATTTGCTTTAATTCTTCATCTTTCTTCCCTATGTTGTGGTATATAAGAAAAGTCATTGCATTGGTAGAATTATTTCAGTATTAGTATTTTGTTATTTGAAGTGTTTACACAAAATGAATTGGTTTTATTTGTACTGTGATGTAATTGCAATTGATTGGGAAATATTTTAAATTCTATTTCAATTTTATTTCAAGAGTGGAATACAAAAATCACTTCTGTTATCATTTTCTACCAGTAGAAAAAAAATTAAAACACTAGATCTATTGAGAAAGAGATGTGATAATTTGTTAAAATTAGTAATAATATCTACTGAGGATGATTATGGCCAATTGAATCACCTCTTTTCTTTGAATTTTTTTAGCCAACAAATTGACCCTCCCAAGTACTTACAGTGTAAAATCATGTTTTACTGCTCATTATCAACTATTAAGTATTTTTTCTTTGACATTGAGCACCAACTGGTCATAGTAATGAAGGCCCATGTCATGCAAATGGCTGGGAGAATAAGAGATACAGCTAAAAACATACAACTGGTTTGGGGAAACATGGCACATGTAAGGATATCATATGCTATGATATCTGTTTATTTTTATCTAGTTTCCTTTGAATGGACAGCTGGGGACTCCATTTCTAAGGAAAATAAACAAAGAAATAAAATGATCTTTGGCATTTCATCCTGCATTCCAAGTCTTCTCTTATTTTCAGTTCTTGTATATTTAGCCATCCTTAAAGATCTTCCTCCATGTTTGATACCTACCCCCTTAACAACAGCCAGGTCCATCCTTTGCACCTTTAACTGATTGCAGGAGGGAGGTGGGGGGACGTAGTGGGTGTGTAATGCTTTTGTAGCACTTTTCTTGCCATAGTGACCTAAGTGAGGCAACTTGAAAAGATTCATTAATCACTGACATGTATTTTCAACATAACCCCCTACCCTCTGGAGACATACATTCCTTGTGGGAAGCCACATTGCTAAGATGAAATAGTCATATCTCAATTTGTGTGTCTTTGTTTCACATTAGCTCATGATAATCAGCTGGTGGCCTGATCAAAGATGTGACATCAAAATCATTTTTGCAGGATATCAAAATAAACAAACTCTGCAAATAGCCAGACCTATAAGAGCATGCTCTTAGGCTGAACAATTTGAAATTGGATGCTGGTGATGAGGTCAAAGAAAATAACTCGATGTAGGAATGAAGATTACTGGAGATACTATTGTCTTGGAGCTTTGCACTACATTAAACTTGAAAATTGTGTCTGCACAGTTTAAATTCTTATGGATCTACTTGGAAATGCACTTAATTTTAAACTGCAAAAACTGGAGAGCATCTCTTCAAAGCATCAGAAAAATCTTTGTCCTAATGAGGTGTGTGCCTCAAATTTAGTTTTTCTCTTTTCAATTCATTTAATACCATAAATATGGGGTGGGGGGAGTCTTGTTTCCATGACTACTTTGCTTCATCTTCCAATTCCCTCACTGACAAACAAAAATGCATCTCTCAAGTCTTTGTTCAACTTTGGCTGCTCAGACCAATGGCTGGTGACAGTCATTACTGGGTGGCAGGAGAGGAGGCCCTTGTGTCGAGCCGAACGCATGAGTCGTGTGGTCAGTTTCACATGTGCTTCCTGGTGGCTGATACCACTGATAGTTGGTGACGTCGGGAGCACAGGGTGGCTCGGGGTTCAGTCGAGAGCCAGGAGTGGCTGGGTGTTCTCATTCTCTCCCTTGTCCTCATGTTTCAAGGTCCCAGCTTCTACCACAGACTGAGATCTAATAATAGGAAAAGGGAAAAAATGTGATTACAGACAATCCATGATGCTAGCCATTTTGGAATCTTGGAGGGCCTTCAGACTTCATGGATCCCTGATTAACCAAGACGCTCATCTATACAACTTCTCCCCCTTGTGTATCTCTATTTTCCATGCTTTTGTGTCTTCTACATCACATTTTTAGGGAACCAGGCATCTTGGAATTTTCTGTACAGGAATCTCCTTTTGATAAAACACACACGTGTTCTAGCCACAGTTCTGCCCCTTTATCTAGACACTCTATGGATCTTGAAGTGTATAAAGTATCATAAATTTTGCTGGATTTTTAATGTTTCAAAATATATTTGAGAGCCTTTGTTTTTCAAGGTCATAGGAAACTATCATATATGATGTTAATAGCACAAGATGTAGAATCAGGCTGTAAATGTATCCCTGACTCCTTAATGACTGAGGAGTCTTGGGGAAGTTCTTAGGACTCTGAACCTTGGTTCTCTCATCTATAAAACAAAGCTATTACCTGTTACCTGTAGGTAGCTATTACCTACCTCCCAGAGTTGTTAAGAAGGACTAAAACTAATATTATACGTAAAGCATTTGGCATGTAATTGTAGTCAAAATTTATGGAGCACTCTATTATTACCAATATTGCAATAATGTCAGTGATCTTTAGTTTCTGATGTGTCCTTTTACACTGGAGTAATAATTTCTTGTGTTTATAACCCAGATTGAAATTATTTTCCAGCTTTATAGAGAGAAGATTATAAGAGCTATGCACACAGTAAACATTCAATCAACGTTCATATACTAAAAAGAAAAAGCCACTCAAAGCATTAAGAAAATGATTGAAGTGGGTTATTCAAATAAGCAAGACTTACATGTAAATGGGTGACTCAGTACACCTGAGTTTCCCAAACTCTCCACATCCTGAGTCTTCGGGACCGTCCCTTGACTAACTCTTTTAAACCCCTGGAGTATCCTGCCTGATAAAGTGTCTTTGTATACTTAAGGCTTTGGGCCATGCCACATGGTTTATTTTAACAAGGTGATTTATGATGAATGTCTATTTTTATATGCCTGGACTTTGGGAGACACCCTTTCAGTTTGACCTCCTGTTGGGGGAGGTAGAGGAGCTGAAGACCAAGTAGCTAAGGTCAGTCACACATGCTCTGCTTGCCTGTGTGACAGACCTCCCCATACTTCTCTTTCCCCAAAAAACCTGGATACCAAGACATGGGTGAGTTTCTCTGGTTGACAACACTTTGCCTGTTGTGTCTGTCACATGTCATTGCTGAGTAAATTAAGATCTGTCTGTGACTCCAGTGGGAGGAAAACTGGAAGCTTGCAACTGCTCCAGAGTATCTAGACTCCACCCAATGCACCTTTTTCCTTTGCTGACTTTGATCTGTATTCTTTTGCTGTAATAAGCCATAACTGTGAGTATAACCACATTTCTAGGTCCTGTGAGTCCTTCAAGCAGATGATCACATCTGAGGGTGGCCTTGAGGGCCTCAGGCACAATATATAGCACTAATGTTTGTTGTCTGTGCAGCTAATATAGTTGTAACCTCTTTACATGTATGAAGTTACTTCATTTTCATAACCCTAAGGAGTGGTGCTATTATTGCTTCCATTTTGGGGTGGGAAAAAACTAAGGGACAAAAAAAAAGAAAAAGAAGTAACATAGGAAAGGCAACACAAATAGAGAATGGAGAACAAGACAGGTTTATCACCATCACAGTATTCCTTGGTCTACCTAACACTGCAGCGATGTTTAGCTACTCTAAATTTCAATCTAGTCCAACTTTAGGTGCCAAGCCTAACCTTTAAAAATGAAGTGGATTTGATTGCTTCTGGTACAGGGCAGAGAAGCTCCAGATAGTAGTATATTTCAGCTGTTTTATACATTGCCTACATATTTCTCTCTTTGCTTTAGTTAAAGGCTGTGTGCGTGGTGTGTGCATGTGCACACACACTCCTACACAAGTGTAGCAGGGTGGGCAGTGGGGGTAATAGATTTATATAAAAAGCAGAGAAGCCAAAAAGCGAGAAGGTTTTAAAACAAACTAAAACTGGAAAACAGGAATACAACTGCCCATACAGGCCACCTCCATTTAGCACATTGGACAGCTGCCTAACCACTTTGCCCTACAGGCCATGGTGAAAATGGAGGATGTTAACGGCCAGTCCACTTTAGAGACACTAAGCTGTATTTCTCTTCTTTCATGCCACTTGGCTTTGTTTTACAACATGGCAAGAGAATCACAGCCCCAGAGTTAGAAAGGACCTTAGAGACCCACTAGATAAACCCACCAGGAAATATTAAGGTGCCATGCAGTTTCCTGTTGACTATATCTGACTTTTCCTCTGTACTCCTAGAGGAGCAACTCTGCTAGAAAGCTTTTTCTTACAATGAACTAAAACTTGTCTTTTTGCGACTTTTATGTACTGTTCCTGGTTTTGTCTGCTGGAATCACCAGAGTATGTATAATCCATCCGATCCACATAACAGCCCTTAAAATATTTGTTGAGTGCCCTCCAGCCCTCTCTCTGCTCCCACTAAAACTAGCCAAATTCCTCTTTAGCCTTCAAGATTTCTAGAACTTAAATACTGTCCTGTATCTCTTCATCAACTGCTTGCCTACAGGATGTCACTTCAAAAAAGAATGAAATTATTGCTTCCTTCTTTTTCTTTTTTGTATGCTTCTCTTGAAGCATAGAAAATGCACCTAAAATTGCCTTAGCCTTTCTGGAACTTACTTAATAAAGCCAAGGGAAATTTTAGCTATATTTACATGTGCTGCTGTTAAGTCATTTCTCTCCCATCTTGAAAGTGCATGGTTGAATATTTCATCTTTTTTAATTTGGCTCATATTACCACTGTATCTCTATCCTTTTGGATCTAGAAATGTGTTACCCATCCAAATTATTGTCTGTGATTTTCATGAGTAGAGGATTTGTTTTTAAACTTTCCCTTCGCCTGTTTTGGAAGCCACCATGGAAAAAAAAAATATCAACAAATTCTCAAATATTGAACTTTCAAACAAAAATCACTTATTGCCACTCACTCATGGTAATAAAGGCTTCCCTGGTGGCTCAGCAGTAAAGAATCCACCTGCAAATGCAGGAGACCCAGAGACATGGGTTCATTTCCTGGATCAGGATGATCCCCTGAAGGAGGAAACGGCAACCCACTCTAGTATTCTTGCCTGGAAAATCCCATGGACAGAGAAGCCGGGCGGGCTACAGTCCATGGAGTCATGAAGAGTCAGACACGACTGAGTGACTAAACAACAAAAAAACACCACTGCAAGGGAAACAAAGCGTAAATGACACAACGGCTATGTGCTCTTTGATATGAGAGTTTTCAGCCCCTTTAGACCAAATAATTAGCATGAAGTAAATAAAGTTAAAGAGTTAAATGGCTAAGGATAGTTCATGTATGGTAAGAAGTGTTTGTGAATGTCTCCTGCCATAGCTAGGGACTGTGAGAACATGTTCAGAAATACTCATTCTTTAGTGGAAATACTGCTTTAATTATGCAGACCTGGACTATAAGAAATGGAACTTGAAGTGGTCCGTTTTCAGCACAAAGTAGCTGGCCTTGGGTGGAGAATTATTAACAAACGGTTTTCCACTCACAGCTGGCTAGTTTCATCTTGGAAAATTACTGGCAAGCTAGTCTTGCCTAATGGCTTACCCATGGACCATCCCTAAGCTAACAGGATGTTTGGGAAGTGATAAACTAAAGTTCTTTTGAGAAATGTGGACTTGGGATGGGAAGGGAGAAGAAAGAATACCCTATGAGACTTAGGTGATGTCCTAGAAGATTATAACCCCTTAGTACTAAGCCAATGAGGGACTAGGGAGGGATCTGCTTGCCAGGGAATAAAAGTGTTTGCTGTAACTGTCCTGAGTGTGCCTGCCCACCAGACACCTGATCTTGTAAGACAGTCATTTACAGTCTCCCTTTCACTGTTTTGACACACTGCTTTGTGTCTCTGAGTCCATCCCTTGGTTTTGGGCAAGTGAACATGTTTCCACCATAGACCCATGTTTCTGAGAACAGGGTATGGGGTGGGAAGCAAGCATCATCTCTTTTCATCTCTTAAGAAAAAGAAGAGAGGAAAAGCTATCATTCACACAGAGACATCATTCACAGGTCTCATTTGGGTCCCTCTTCCCTTCACTTGGCATCAGATTTGGAGCTGTTGACTTAAAAAATATTCACAACTTAGAAGTTAAGAGTTATGTTTTATTCAGCAGGGAATTTTTAGGACCTCAAGCCCGGGAGGCAGCATCTCAAGTAACCCTGAGATAACTGCTTCAAGGAGGTGGTGGGGGTGGGGGGTCAGCACGGAGCCAGAGTATATAGAATTTTTGCAACAAAGGGCAGGTAGTCTGAATGTCAAAAGATGATTGTTAACTAAAGAAAACCTGGTATCTCAAGTCAAGGAATTTAGTGCTTTTCTACGTGTGGGAAAATGCAAGAGTCTGGACTCACTGAAGTCATTCTTTTGATATGCACTTCAGGTGTCTCGGGCGGTTTCTTGGGTTTTCATATCCTGAGTTTCCTCAGGGCTCATCATAGGAAGTGGCTGCAGTCTGATGTTTGCTAGATGGCAGGTATTCATTCCTTCCTGAGTTCCTTCAGGGCTCACCAGCTCACTGATGATGACTGTGATATCCTTTGTTTACTGATATGGCAGAAAACATTCCATTTCTGAGATCTATGTGGAATTTTTTTAATCCTGTACTGACAGTGGGGACTCAGGATGCTAGCTTTCTTATCTCAGCCCATAAACTGTCTTGGCCAAGTGGTGGGTAACAGTTGAACAGCTCTCAGGCACTGAGCACGCGGAACCACAGTTTTTTTTTTTTTCTTGTTTGCACTTTCCCTGATTGAGAAGGCGACTAGAGCATCTTTACTTTCAGCGTGACACAATTCCATTTACCTGGTCAGAAAATGAGCGTTTGATATAAGGAACACATTCCATCATGAAATACTTGAAATTCATTGGAAAAACGGAAAGCATATGTTGCCTTTTTCAAAATCTAGCATAAATAAAGCAAAGAGAAACACCTGTCTTAGATCTTGCCCTCTGTCCATTTAGCTGAGTCACAGTACTCTCTGGGAAGAATGTTCAACTGTTCACTGATGAAAACATCTCTGCCACTCATAAACAGAGAGTTCAGGAACTGTGCATTAGCCACGGAGGAACCACTTGCCTTGTGACTTTTTTGCCCAGATCACGTTAGTGGTAATCTCCCCACTTGTTGGCTTTGCCTTCACCCAAGAAGATGAACGCTTCTGCTAAAATAAACATTTCAGTCTTTTCTCTTGGGTCCTCTTTCCAACACGGAAAACCAGCTTAACCTCAAGGGCAAGCCAGGGAGTTAAACGAACTATTTCAACCATCATCATCTCAGTGGTGTAGCCACTACCCTAACAATGGCTTCATTCTTGCCTTGATAGTTGCCATGTTTTGTTTTCCTGCTATTATATCCCCCACCCCCACCCTCCTCCATTCACTCTACCTTTCTTCTTTCTACTTTCCCCTTTTCCTTTCCAAAATTTGGAACTTTCCCCACTGCCTGTCATCAAATATCTATAGCCATGCTTTAAATTTTTACTGCTTCCAAAGGCATTTACCTTTCAAAAAGAACAAAATAAAGATGGAAAATGTTCATCATGAGCTAGTCCATTCTGCATAGACTCAGGATTGAACTAGAATTCTGTTCTCAGTCAGAGGTTTATTTCCAAAACTTCAGTTAGTTACTTTATCTCAACAGTTGTCACTGCATTTTCTTTTTACTAATGAACTGCTATTGCCTGGCTTGGGTGTTGTGGACCCCAAATAAGGGCACAGGACCTCCGCCCTTCACCCTAGGCAATCACCTGGAGTCACTGAGACCAGGGCTATAAGGGAGCTTCAGAGGCAATTTAGTCAAATCCTCGTTCAACTCAGATCCTTCCCATTTGCTTTCCAGGGACCAACCTCATCACTTCTTCAGGAAGCATTCCATAGTTCTGGTTTTATTTCTTAAAATCAGTGATGAGCTTGGTTTAGTGGAGTAGTAATGTCCTAGTACACCTGTATCAGCACGTCTAACCAGAAAGAGTGAGGTTTTTTAAAAGATATTTTTTAAAATGTCTCTAAGTAATT
Organism: Cervus canadensis; assembly: GCF_019320065.1. Classification (NCBI taxonomy): domain Eukaryota; kingdom Metazoa; phylum Chordata; class Mammalia; order Artiodactyla; family Cervidae; genus Cervus; species Cervus canadensis. The sequence continues at coordinate 25,852,576 of NC_057397.1, read as the reverse complement.
CTACTCAACCTCTATTTCTCCCTGTAAGTTCCTGCCTGGACTTGAATGATGGCTCCACCACTGGCTTTGTGGTCTTGGGCAAATTTGACCCCCTCATGTGTAAAATGGAAGTATGATAGTGCCCACAACATGGCAGTTGGGGATAAGGAGAACTAGATGAATTACAAAATGAAAATGTCTAGCCCAGTGTCAGCCTGATACATGTGCACCTTCATTTTTAGCTATTGCTATCCTTCCACGTTTGCAGATAAGAAAATTAAGGTCTGGAATATTTAGTTCATCTACACTTTGAGTTACAAAGTGTGAATTCAACTCCAAGTTCCCAAGAGCCTCATTATTAAATTTAACTAGAGAGAACTGTGTGTCCCGATGCATCGCTGACCTGGCGCTAAATGCAGACTAAGGTTTGAGAATGGGCAAAGAAAGGCAAAGCCAAAGAATGCTCAAACTACCGCACAATTGCACTCATCTCACACACTAGTAAAGTAATGCTCAAAATTCTCCAAGCCAGGCTTCAGCAATATGTGAACCAGGAACTTCCAGATGTTCAAGCTGGTTTTAGAAAAGACAGAGGAACCAGAGATCAAATTGCCAACATCCGCTGGATCATTGAAAAAGCAAGAGAGTTCCAGAAAAAAACATCTATTTCTACTTTATTGACTATGCCAAAGGCTTTGACTGTGTGGATCACAATAAACTGTGGAAAATTCTGAAAGAGATGGGAATACAAGACTACCTGACCTGCCTCTTGAGAAACCTGTATGCAGGTCAGGAAGGAACAGTTAGAACTGGACATGGAACAACAGACTGGTTCCAAATAGGAAAAGGAGTATGTCAAGGCTGTATATTGTCAGCCTGCTTATTTAACTTATATGCAGAGTACATCATGAGAAATGCTGGGCTGGAAGAAGCACAAGCTGGAATCAAGATTGCCGGGAGAAATATCAATAACCTCAGATAGGCAGATGACACCACCCTTATGGCAGAAAGTGAAGAAGAACTAAAGGGCCTCTTGATGAAAGTGAAAGAGGAGAGTGAAAAAGTTGGCTTAAAGCTCAACATTCAGAAAACTAAGATCATAACATCTGGTCCCATCACTTCACGGGAAACGGATGGGGAAACAGTGTCAGACTTAATTTTGGGGGGCTCCAAAATCACTGCATATGGTGATTTCAGGCATGAACTTAAAAGACGCTTACTCCTTGGAAGGAAAGTTATGACCAACCTAGATAGCACATTAAAAAGCAGAGACATCACTTTGTCAACAAAGCTCTGTCTAGTCAAGGCTATGGTTTTTCCAGTGGTCATGTATGGATGTGAGAGTTGGACTATAAAGAAAGCTGAGCACTGAAGAATTGATGCTTTTGAACTGTGGTGTTGGAAAAGACTCTTGAGAGTCCCTTGGACTGCTGGGAGATCCAACCAGTCCATCCTAAAGGAGATCAGTCCTGGGTGTTCATTGGAAGGACCGATATTGAAGCTAAAACTCCAATACTTCAGCCACCTGATGCAAAGAGCTGACTCATTTGAAAAGACCCTGATGCTGGAAAAGATTGAGGGCAAGAGGAGAAGGGGACGACAGAGGATGAGATGGTTGGATGTCTTCACCAACTCAGTGGACATGGGTTTGGGTGGACTCCGGGAGTTGGTGATGGACAGGGAGGCCTGGCATGCTGCAGTTCATGGGGTCGCAAAGAGTCAGACACGACTGAGTGACTGAACTGAACTGAAAGACTAATATTTTAAAAATTCAAAATAAGTGATAAGACTGCTCCACATGAAAGCTAACCTTATTATTTTACTTTATATCTTGTAACTTTTAGAAGTAACCCAGAAGTTTCCACCTGATTAACAATTATTTATGTAGCTTTCAGTGCATCTATTTGTAGTTGTTTTCCACTAAGTGAAGCAATATGGAGTTTCTTTCTGCAATAATGCCTTCAATAATATCCTTGATGTGGAATCTTAAAGAATAGTTGTAAGACACACATTCTGTTCAGCTACCAAACTCTTCAATGTTAGAATGATACTTGTAGGCAATATGATACAATTAAAATTCATGGAACCAGATCAATAAATCATAAAGCAACAAATCATTTTTTTTAACAGTTAGCCCAAGTACTTCTCATGTAAGGCAGCAAAGCCTTTCTCCATCGAAGTGAAGAAATAAGAAATAAACCTCCCTTGATTGTGACAATACAATTTGCTATAACTTACTGAAATATAAAGAAATCAATGGAAGAAAAATAAATATTCTATTACTTTTTAAGTGAAATATTTTTAGAGTGATCTGAATAATTCAGCTTTTGCCTAAATGCCTTGTAACTTGAACTCAAGTGTATAATGTATTTCTATTTAACCTTGATAGGTACCAATATTAGAGCAAGGAAGAAAGAGCCAAGAGAAAACACATGTGCCTTCAGAAAGGATGGAAATTGGGCTCACATATAAATAGGTCTAAAGCAACACCATCCAACACAGAGCCCTCAGCACATGTGCCCACTGAGGACTTGAAACTGGATCGGTCTTAACTGAGATATTGAGATAGGCTGTAGAGACACTGTATGTATGGGATTTCAAAGACAGCATGAAAAAAAAAAAAGAATGTAAAATATCTCACTAATACTTTTTAAATTATATTGAAATCATAATCTTGTATACATGGGGTTGGGCTTCCTTGGTGGCTCAGTGATAAATAATCCACCTGCCAATGCAGGAGGCATGGGTTCAATCCCTGGTCCGGGAAGATCCCTTGGAGAAGGAAATGACTACCCACTCCAGTATTCTTGCCTGGGAAACCCCATGGACAGAGGAGCCTGGTGGGATCGCAAGGAATCAGACACAGCTTAGGGACCAAACAACAACAATTTGGGTTATATAAAACATATTATTGGAATTAATTTCCCTTGTTTCTCTCTTTACTTGTAATGTGGTACAAGACAACTTAAAATTCTATGTGTGGTTCACATTGTTTCTATCAGACAGCACTAGTCTAAGGCTTCATTCCCTCCATCAGGCTTGTGGCTGAACCAGAGTAATATACTCATCCTCATTTAGAATTTCAGTCATCCCGAAGGACCACAGCAACAACATTACGATCTGTCACTGCCAATATTCAGTGTGCAGAGTTATTTTTCACATGTTAACTCATTTAATCCTCACACTGATACACACAAAGCCCCGGGTGACATGAGCGCTGTTTTCTGAGTAACACTGTTGTTGCTTCAATGCTAACTAGAAAGAAACTTCATTAGTTTAGACTCCATTAATTTATTGTTTAGATGAGGGTGAACATATGCCATTATTTTATCTCTAAATGGATAAATAATATCAAAAGACTTCAGGAAGAAATTTAAACTACTTGAAAAGAAAGAAATAAGTTCTTTCTGAACACACAGCAAAATTATTACTAACCTCATGCTACAATTACAGATGGTTTTGGTTGTCTATTATAAGGATCCTTGGAGAAATGAGCTGATGGAAGAGAATCATCACCACGTCACTAACTTGCTATGAGACTCTATGGAACATCTCACTTGGCTTCTATGATCCCACGTTTTTCAACTGTAAAATGATGATTGCCGGACAAAGTGCTGATTTTAGCCCCAAGAGTTCATGAAAGCTACCAGATTGGGATAAATCAACATTAGTTCTTGAAAATAATTAGACTTCATTTTTCAAAGTTCCACAATTCTGACTTAAAGCTAATTTGCTTGAATAGTCTAAGTACCTCTCTATCTCAGCATTTGTTTTTACCTCCTTCTAGAAATGCATAACAATATGGCAAATGACAAATTTTGACCAGACCTGAAAAGCCTCTTTGAAAATTTGTATGAGCCCACAACATTTAGATATCATGTGTCCAAAAGATTTACCTTTAAAAAATCTTTTTAGGGACTTCCTTCATGGTTCAGTGTTAAGAATCCGCCTTACAATGCAGGGAACTCGGGTTCTATCCCTGGTCGGGGAACTAAGATCACATGTGACACAGGGCAGCTACATTTAACTGCCACCACTTAGAGAGTCCATGTGTCACAACGAAAGATCACAGGTGCTACAACTAAGACTCAGTGCAGCCAAATAAATAAATAGATATTTTAAAAGATATTTTTATTTCCAAAAGTTTCTCAATACTGAATTCAAAGCTGCCAGGTGCTACTTAATAACTATTTTCGAAGAAGAACTAAAGAGCCTCTTGATAAAAGTGAAAGAGGAGAGTGAAAATGTTGGCTTAAAGCTCAACATTCAGAAAACTAAGATCATGCATCTGGTCCCATCACTTCATGGGAAATAGATGGGGAAACAGTGGAAACAGTGTCAGACTTTATTTTTTTGGGCTCCAAAATCACAGCAGATGGTGACTGCAGCCATGAAATTAAAAGATGCTTACTCCTTGGAAGGAAAGTTATGACCAACCTAGACAGCTTATTAAAAAGCAGAGACATTACTTTGCCAACAAAAATCTGTCTAGTCAAAACTATGGTTTTTCCAGTAGTCATGTATGGATGTGCGATCTGGACTACAAAGAAAGCTGAGTGCCGAAGAATTGATGCTTTTGAACTGTGGTGTTGAAAAAGACTCTTGAAAGTCCTTTGGACTGCAAGGAGATCCAACCAGTTAATCCTAAAGGAAATCAGTCCTGAATATTCATTGGAAGGACTGATGCTGAAGCTGAAACTCCAATACTTTGGCCTCATGACTCATTTGAAATGACTCATTTGAAAAGACCCTGATGCTGGGAAAGATTGAAGGTGGGAGGAGAAGGGGACAGCAAAGGATGAGAGGCAAGGATGACCACCAACTCAATGGGCATGAGTTTGAGTAAGCTCCAGGCAAAGCCTGGCGTGCTGCAGTCCATGGAATCACACAGGGTTGGACATGACTGAGCAGCTGAACTGAACTCAACTGTGTCATCATGAAGTATTCTAGTTTATTTAGAGTAACTGATTGCTTAAATGATTGTCCTCAGGCCACAGTTTCCTGCTGCAAAGAGTAGCTCCCTCCGTGTCTCGAGCAACCAAGAATGTCCCAGTGTGCAGAAAAATTCCAGCTGGCCCTCAGCAAAGCTTGCTCATCACATCTGAAATCAGTTTCAGAATGTTTTGGAATGGAAGATTTCAACACACACTTTGACTGGATATTTTTAGAATTATCAGCAATGAGAGAGTTACCCAACCCCAAGGTTGGTTATTATATTTATTGTCATCATTTCATCATCACCATCAACAATAAAAGACACACCATTTATTGAGTACTGATTTCATGCCAGCTTCTGTGCTAATTCATTAGCCTGCATTATCTTTGATTAAACCTCACAATAATTTTCTGAAGTGATACTGGTTTTTTTTTGAAGCGTAGCTGATTCACGATGTTGGGTCAGCTTTAAGTGTGTGGCATAGTGATCCAGTATATATGTTATTGTTGTTTAGTCGCTAAGTTGCGTCTGACTCTTGTGACCTATGGACTGTAGCCTGCCAGGCTCCTGTATCCATGGCATTACCCAGGCAAGAATCCTGGAGTGGGTTGCCATTTCCTTCTCCAGGGGATCTTCCCAATCCAGGGGTCAAACCCGGTTTCCTACATTGTAAGATGAATTCTTTATTGCTGAGCCACCAGGGAAGCTCTCAGTATATATATGTTCTTTTTTTTTTTTTTTTAGATTCTTTCTCCTTATAGGTTATTAAAGAGTATTGAACATATTTCCTTGTGCTATATAGTAGGTCTTTGGTTATTTTAAATTGGGTAGTGTGTATATGATAATCTCGGTAGTCTAATTTATCCTAACCTCCCCTCCTTTCCCCTTTGGTAACCATAAATTTGTTTTCTATGTCTGTGAGTCTGTTTCTGTTTTGAAAATAAATTCATTTTTATCATATTTTAGATTCCTTGTATAAGCGATTTCATATTATCTCTGTCTGACTTAATTCACTTGATCCAGTCTCTAGGTCCATCCATGTTGTTTATCATTTTACCAACATTCCCTGAATATGATCTTCTGAATATGAACAGCTGACACTTAGCCTTTCTGATAAGAGAGGAAGCCCTTGTCTGACCACTTGAAGAAACCAAAGAAAAGACTACCAACTTAGAAAATAGATATAGAGAATCAGATTATTTAGTTATAAAAATATTCTTAATTTTACCAAAGCACTCTTTTAAGCAGAGTCACTTTAATGCACCTGAGTGATGAGCGTGCTCAAAGTCATAGCTAGATAGTTAGCATGTGTTGTACCCAAACTCCTTGGTAGAACCCTTGGCATCAGAGTAAGGTCTGCAGATGTCTTAGAGCCCAGTCTGTAGGTGAACCAGATAACAGTTCTTGCCATCAGCCCATGTTCACTGTGTGTATAGGTTTACAAAGTTTTGAGGAATGGCATGCACTTCAAGGCAGGAGAAGGGGATGACAGAAGATGAGATGGTTGGGTGGCATCACCGACTTGATGGACATGAGTTTGAGTAAGCTCTGGGAGTTGGTGATGGACAGGGAAGCCTGGCATGCTGCAGTCCATGGGGTTGCAGAGTCGGACACAACTGAGCGACTGAACAGAACTGAAGCACTTCAAGGTGGATTCAGGTGTCCTGAGACAGTCAGATGATCTTTCAAATAATAGAGTTTTAATATGCAGATGCTTCTGGACAATTTTTTTCTACTACCAATAGTATCTAAAAATAGCAACACAGCAAACGGCTGCAGGTGCTTGCACCACCTGCTTTGAATGGGCTCATCTTTCATTAGAATTAGATTGGCACAAAGAGCTGCCAGTCACTTTCAGAGCATCCCTAATTTTTCCTAATTATTCTCCTCCCTGTGAAATGGATGCTGCACAGCCTCTGTGGAATCCCTTTGCTAGGACTGGAATGTGATGTTCTGAAGCAGGTAGAGAAAATGCCAGAAGCTGCCACCAGCTGAGACAATGAGGGTGACTCATTCTATCTGAGTTTGAAAAGGATGGCTAGTGTTCTCAATAAAAACTACCTTCTGTAAGTCTGTTTTTGAGTCAGATGACTTAAATGGGCCTAAATGACAGGACATTAATGCATCTCCTTTGATATTACTACATTAGCCTGAATATCAATTTTCTTCCTGAGTAGCTGTAGCTTCCCCCCGCAGAATGGGGTTTAGGGACAGCACAGCACATCAGAGTGTGACACAGTAAGTTGCTTTTCAGCCTTGTCTTAGAGACAGGATACAACTGGGGCTGGTAGGAATGGGAGCAGACATCGAAGACAGCTGCAGGGCTTTGAGAAAAGGCAAATACCCCAAAAAGGTGCTCTATGAGTCCCTGTGGAATGAAGGAATGAATGCACACGAGTGTGAGAACAGTTGTGGTAAAAGAGACAGAACATTGGACTTGGAATGAAGAGAACTGAATTTACAATGTTTTGCTGCCTACCAGCCCTGCCATCTGAGCTAAATCATTTAACCTCAGTGTATTGGGCTTCGCTGGTGGCTCAGTGTTAAAGAGTCCACTTGAAATGCAGGATACCCAGGTTCAATCCCTGGGCCAGGATCTTCCTGGAGAAGGAAATGGCTACCCACTCCAGTATTCTTGCCTGTAAAATCCCATAGACAGAGGAAGCTGGCAGGCTACAGTCCATAGGGACACAAAGAGTCAGACACAACTTAGTGACTAAGCATGCCCACATGTGCTCCGGTAACTCTGTCTATAACATGGGGATAATAACCTATTTTTACTCATTTTAATCTATTTTCTAAAATTCTCCATTTAAAAAATATCTATTTTTCTTTCAATTCTCAAAACCTGAAAGGCTCAATTTTTCAAGAACTTTCAGAATAAGGCCAGGAACATCTGTATCCTGTCTGGTATGTGGGAAGAAGTGGAGACGTGAAGGCATTTCCCATGAGATGCTGAAAACTTGACAATGCTAGTGTATGGCCTTGACATGAAAGCTCAAACACTATAGTCTGGATACTTTAAGCTCACTTAAGATCTATAGCAAAGTTTGCTTAAAGGCACTGAAATTCTCTACGTGAGCAGCACACTGTTTTTATGAATGATACTTCAGTGGGACTTTCATCACGTATCACGTCAAATATTTGTTTTCATCCATACGATCACTGAAGCTCATATGAGAGCCCCACTGCTGGCGAGACGTTGGGTACACATGCCATCAGCTTTATCGGAATCAGACAAAATGTTTGCTGACCAACAGCAATGTGTTCACAAGAAATAAACCTTCTTTGCTTTTCTTGCCTAGACTACATCTTCCTTTCCAAGTAACCGCACCTAACCACAGGGCTTCAGCAAACAGGAGTCTCTTTCAGAACAGACACTGTGAGTTACCAAACACTTAGTATTTGAAACTACAACCAGTCACACCCACATCTGTTCATTTGCTTCTAATTCAACCCCACTTTTTGGCTTTTCCAGGCACTTAGAATTCTTTATCTCATAATTTGTCATGTCGCTCTTTAAAATAGAGGAGAACATGTGCCCACCTCCCACCCCCACACACATTTTATCTGTCCTTGATCGTGTTCTTATGGGCTGAATTCATTGTAGATTTTCTTCATTCTAACATTACGTTGGAGAAGGGAAACAGCTACCAAGTCCAGTATTCTGGCCTGGAGAATTCCATGGACAGAGGAGCCCAGTGGGTTACAGTCCATGGGGTCACAAAGAGTTGGACACAATTGGGCAACTTTCACTTTTAATGTTACATGGCTCTATAGGATGTTTGTGTAAGGAGATGCCCTCCCCTCATTTCTGCCACAATAAAGAAAGATGTATAAAAGCATGGAATTTGTTTCAGCTGGATGCACAAGTATTGAAGAGGTTAGGCAGCTATTTATCTTAATCTTTAGAAAATGTTAACAAATTCCTGTCAGCATCCATGCAACCCTTCAGTATCCAATAACTGACATAAAACACTGGGCTTGCTTGGGGTACCCACATGGTCTTTGCTTCTAGAAGTGATGACATCTCAGGCATTAGCTGCTTGACATAGAGGGACACCCGAAAAGTGAGAAGTGTTTGAGTGATAAATCAGTCATAATGCAACTTAGAAGGCAGCAGGGACTGTGAAGCATTCATGAAGAAATGACGCCTCATGTCATTTTACTGAACGGGCCCTCCATATGGAACATCTGTTCCTGGGGCCACACAGTAAAATGAGCCCTTTTTTTTTGCCCCAACTGCTTAGAAGACAAGGGTCCTCCTGTTCCCACACTGACACCCCTCATTCTTTTCCTGCAGATTGTATTTCATAATGATATATTACTTCTGCCGGAAATGAGTAGTTATCCAGCAAACGCGTAATTCACTCCATAAAATGAGGACGACATGCTGAAAGATCACCAAGGTCATAGGCAATTCTACTGACAGCTGAAAACAGTTAAACTGACTTTCTTCTTTTTACCACCCAGGCAGGACCCAAAGGGGAACAACATGGCCAAAGATTTCCTTCTGGCTCAGAAATCTGAACTCCATCCAGGCATTCCCTCAGCTTCCTCCACTCCTTCCAATAAAAGTGGCTGGCTCACAATGTCTTTCGATATTGTCCCACTTCTTTCACATGGAATCTAGGAGAAGAGTTTAGGGAACATATAGATGGAGGCATTTGGTCAAAGGAATCAAAAGCAATCCTTCCACTGTGTATTTGGACAAGACTCCAAAGCACTTGGGTCCCTCCAAGTGTCCAGTATACAGGATAGATGAGGCAGATCATTTCCTGAAAAGTTGGGGCCAGTCTTTACTGGCCTGAGTGGAGGTGCAGCTTGGGTCTTTAAGGCCTCTTTCTCTGCAAATAATTCTCTCTTAAGTTCTAAAGGTTTAATAAATGAAAGCAGGAGTTATTGCATATATTCACCCAAACTTCATCTATGCTCAGGCAGCACCAAAAACCCCCCAAATTACTGGAAATGACAAAAATTGACAGTTTTGACACTATGAATGGTGCTGTGCGTATGTGCTAGGTTGTTCAGTCATTCCTGACTCTTTGCAACCCCATGGACTGTAGCTCGCCAGGCTCTTCCATCCATGGGATTTTCCAGGCAAGAATAATGCAGTGGGTTGCCATCTCCTCCTACAGGGGATCTTCCTGACCCAGGGATCGAACTGGTGCCTCTTGTGTCTCTTGCATTGGAAGGCAGATTCTTTACCACTGAGCTACCCGGGAAACCCTATGAATGGTGCTGTCTATATCTAAAAAGAGAAAAAATCCTGGGAACAAACGTTTTTACATGTAAGTACACACTGAAGGCAGTAGAATTATTGCCATGTCACGCCAAGTTAGAAAGGCAGTGTAGAATCAATAACCAAAATAATATGTATGTGTTCTTCTACATGGGTGGTACAATATTGTCACTTTTTGCATTGAGGTTCTTTGCTCAAGACAATGTGTTTCTCTGTATGTCTGTATGGAAAAGCCTTTTTAATGATATCTATAGCCCTTTGGGGCTTCCCTGGTGAGTCTGTGGTAGAGAATCCACCTGCCAAAACAGGAGATAGGGGTTTAATCCCTGGGTCAGGAAGATCCCCTGTAGGTGGAAATGACAACCCACTCCAGAATTCTTGCCTGGGAAATTCCATGGACAGAGGAGTTTGGTGGGCTACAGTCCATGGGGTCACAAAATAGTGGGACACCACTTAGCGACTAACCAACAACATAGCCATTCTAATTACTTTACCAGAGATATAGGCTAGAATAAGAAAGCAATTAAAAAACCAATCCCAACAATTGAGAGAGATGTCACAAAATCAACACACTGATTTGAAGACCATGCACTTGCTTCATGAAGCAGAAATTCCAGACCTGCCTTCCCAAACCTGAAGCAGTATTGCTGGTTTCCAGTCCAAGCCATCCCCTCCTCTTTCCCAAGCAGAAAAATCTCCTTTGGTTTGGATTCACCCTGTGTGAATCAGGGTGGATTCCTGCTGAGAATTCTTCACTTGTGCTGGATGCAGGGGTAAGAACCTGGCTTCCAGTGGCAACCACTGAGCCACTGTAATAAACGTTCCTGTAACCACCTTACTTTGCTATTTTATTATGTGAAATAATACATTTTCCTTATTGTTCAAAGCAACGTGGCTGGAGTTTTGTCATATTTGCAAATCAACCCTGAGTATTCATTGGAAGAACTGATGCTGAAGCTGAAGCTCCAATACTTTGGCTACCTGATGCGAAGAGTCGATTCACTGGAGAAGATGTCTGATGCCAGGAAAGATTGAGGGCAGGAGGGGGCTACAGAGAATGAGATGGTTGGATGTCATCACCAACTCAATGGACATGAGTTGAGCAAACTCCAGGAGATGGTGAAGGACAGGGGGATACCTGGCATGCTGCAGTCCATGGGGTTGCAGAGTCAGATACGACTTACCGACTTAGCAACATATTAGCAGCCAAATACTTCTATAGAGCTTAATACAAAGCCTACTCAGTGCTCAGTCACTGTTGTGTCTGATTCTTTGCGACCCCATGGACTGCAGCCCGCCAGGCTTCTCTGTCCATGGGATTTCCCAGGCAAGAATACTGGAGGGGGTTACCATTTCCTTCTCCAAATACAAAGCCTATTTACTCTTATTTGTTGGACAGTATTTAAAAGTTTCTCTAAAAAAAAAAGTTTGGCTACCTACTTTCTGGATTTAAAGCATATTCCAGTGATAAGTAAATTAGGAGGAAATTAGGTGCTTCAAACCTACACCATCCCAAGAGCAGAAAGTGATAGCCAATGACCTGAAAGCAAGGAAATAGACTATAAAAAATAAAATAAAAAACAAGAAGTTAAAACTCAGCCCACAAAGACGTAATCATATCAAAGAACAGATTGATCTAGAAATAACTCATGTCGAGAAAATTTCATTTAAACTAATAATTTTTTTGTTTTTCTGCTTAAGAGTTGAGCCAAAATTATCTGGGGAAGAAGAGTTGTTAGGACCACTTATTCATTGAGAACGTCATACGAGCCTGAAGTTTACACATGTGCCAGAATGCATGTCCCAGGTGCTTGGAACGGAGACCATTTGTGCTCCTAAAGCACATAATGAAAAGTGATCAGGCCCCAAGAACACTCACAAAAGCCCATTGAGTTCCCAAGGGGCCAGAAGACTCTCGGAAACTATGGCAGGGTTAGAATCATGGGCGGTGTCTACCCACTGGAAGTGACAGCGCTGTTCCAGAGGTCAGACCCAGGTCGTCGGGCTCAGAATACAGAGATGTTTCCTTAAGCCCTGGCACAGGCACATGCTGCCCCACAAAGTGCCTGCCCATCTCTGGACAGTGCAACTTGGGGCTGCCTGACAGCCTGTGCTAGAGGACAGACCACCATAAGGAGTGGGGGACTAGAAGAGAGGACCTATAAAGTCTCCTCCAATTGTTTCCAATTTTCCTATCTCCTCTGGGCTTCCCTGGTGGCTCAGTGGTAGAGAATCTGCCTGCCAGTGCAGGAGACAAGGAGACTCGGGTTCAATCCCAGGGTGGGGAAGATCCCCTTGAGCAGAAAATGGCAACCTACTTCAGTATTCTTGCCTGAAAAATCCCATGGACAGGGGAGCCTGGTGGGCTACAGTCCATACAGTTATAAAAGAGCTGGACATGACTGGGAGACGGAGCATGCACATGCAAACACTTGGTCCTTAGGGGTCAAAAGATGCTCCGAATGTTGACTGTTCTGTCCCTGTAATCTTCTAAGTCATCACAGGCCTCTGTCCGTGAGGCACCTGACCGCAGGCACAGTCTGACAGCAGGAGTGGTCCCTTCTTGCTGCCATCACTAGTACCAGGCTCCTCACTGCCCATCCTGCTGCTGCCTGAAATCCCCAAGCAAAGGCTCAAGGGTGCCCCCTCCAAGGACAGTAGGACTGGTGGGGTGATGAGATACGTATGCAACTGCCAGCTTCTCCAGCATGGTCTTGAATCTTAACTTGGATATATTAGGGCTTCCTTGGTGGCTCAAACGGTAAAGAATCTTCCCGCAATGCAGAAGACTCAAGTTTAATCCCTGGATCGGGAAGATCCCCTGGAGGAAGGCATGGCAACCCACTCTAGTATGCTTGCCTGGAGAATTCCAAGGATGGAGGAGCCTGATATTTTACCATTCTCCAAAACCTGGGTCAGCTCTGCCCATCTCCCCGAAGACTTCCCCTAAGTCTTCCTGGTTGAAATTAATGACGACTTCCTCAGAGAATTGCAGCAGGTTCTTCCCCTTCCTTCACTGCACCTCTCTGCAGTAAAATATAGTTATTTGTGGGCACATCTTGTCTCCCCCAGAAGATCCCAGGAGGCAAGATCCAGGACAGTCTTGGTAAAGCAGAAGAATTAGCTCTTTCCATCTGGGAGCTGACATTTTGGTTAAAGTGACTGGGTAAATGCATCAAGAATGGGTTTGGGAGATGGTAAATTTTACTCAACATTAATTCATCTATATGCAGTGAGCAATACTTTGGCCACCTGGTGTGAAGAGTTAACCCACTGGAAAAGACCCTGATGCTGGGGAAGATAAAAGGCAAAAGAAGAGGGTGAGAGAGGATGAGGTGGTTGGATAACGTCATGGACTCAATGGACATGAATTTGAGCAAACTCTAGGAGATGGCGGAGGACAGAGGAGCTTGGCATGTTGCAGTCCATGGAGTCATAGTCAGACATGACTTAGCAACTGAACAACAAAGTGCAGTGAGCCTGCAGAGTGTGACTGCTGTGTGTCTACTGTGGGGGGTGTTGAGCTGGATTCTTGGGGAGGCAGTGAGATAAATTAAGAGTTAGTTAGACAAAGTTTTTATCCTCCAGAATTTGCTGGCTAATAGTGGAGGGTGTCATCCCCTCTGATTCTCAACATTAACTCAGAAATGGGACTTGGAGCCAGGACATGTCTGGTCACCCAAGAGATGTAACTCAGATCATCTGGGGAAAGAGTGGCAAACTCTTATTTCGTGCCCCTTCACCTTGGAAGTTCAGACCTATCTAGGCTGTGAAGGTCTTAGGGTAGATTGGGTAGGTACAGGCCACATGAGATTCCTGTCCATGCAGAGATTGGAGAGAGAAGCCTGGCACAAGAGTTGAGGACAGAATGCAGAATGTATAATGAAAAACAGGCAGTGTGCCTTGTCTTATAGAGGGCACAAACCCAGAACAAGGATCCAGCGTGCCCAGGTCTGAATCCCAGCTTGGCCATTTATTCACAGTGTGATCTTGGGCATTCTTGACCTCTCTATGTCTCAATTTCCCCATTTATAAAAATGAGAATAACGACAATACCTTTTTCTTACAGTTGTGGTAAGGACTTAAAGAGTTTAATGAGCTACGGGCTCAGAAGAGTGTCAAAGCATGAAGTCACTACAGTTGTCACTGTGCTGTTGTCTGGACTGAGGGGTGGTCAGGACTCAGGTACTAAGGTTAGTCCCTTCCCTGTAGAGGCCACAAAGTCAACAGCCTCTCAGCTACCATGACCACCACTTCCCAGTGAAGGTTGACTAGTAACCTGGGGAGTAAATGAATTTTCCGACCTTGTCCTTCTAAGCAGGGAGGTTTTCCAGACATTTGAGTGTAAACATCATGACTGAGCAGGAAATATACAGCTTTTCCTCCTCCCAGACATTGTTTATTGTGTACCCACCGTTTACCATTTACCAAAAGAAGACTTCCAACAGAGACACTCTTCCTGAAACCCAGCAGGACCCCAGAGGACCTTCCCAGGACAGGCCCTCCCCCACATCCTCTGCTCTAGCTCTTCTCTGAAGCACCTAGATAGCAGTATTTGATGCACATTTCCTGAGTTGTTTTGCAGATGTGAAAAACCCTTCGCTCTTCAACAGATGGAAGATGTTAACTACTGGGCACATAGCCCCAGGCCTCCTGGGACCTAAGGACTGACAATGTGAACCCCTGTGACAACACCCTGTGACCTCACCATCAGTCAATCAGAGAACTGTGCAGGAGCTGACCAAGTACCCTGCAACACCACTCTTCTCCCCTCCTGACTTTTTCTGTTTGTTTTAATTATTTTATCTATTTTAATTGGAGGACAATTATTTTACAATATTGTGGTGGTTTTTGCCATACATCAACATGAATCAGCCACGGGTGTACATGTGTTCACCCCATCCTGAACCCCTCTCCACCTCCCTCCCCATCCCATCCCGCTGGGTTGTACCAGAGCACCGGTTTTGGGTGCCCTGCTTCATGCATCGAACTTGCACTGGTCATCTATTTTACATATGGTAATATACATGTTTCAATGCCCACCTGCCTTTTAAAAATGCTTTGCTGAAACCCTTCGGAGAGCTCAGGGCTTTTAAGGCATGAGCCACTGGTCTCCTTGCAGGACCCTACAGTAAACCTTTCTCGGCTCCAAACTCCAAGGTGTCAATTTGTTTGGCCTCACTGCGTGTCAGGCACACGAACTTGCGTTAGTACTCCTTCCCCAAACTTCTCCAGAATTTAGCTGTCCTGCAGATTCAGCATCAGTTCTGGCCCTCATCTTCTCACCTGAGCCCCCATATCAGCCTGCTGATGGCTTTTAGTCCCTCATCTCTGCTAATTCCATGATCCTTACAAAACTCAGACCGTAACTGTGCTTAACTATGTCTGGTGGGAAAATACAAATGAAAACAAAAATAGCATATGGCTGCCCCCCCATCAGGCTTATGATTAACACTTCATCAAAAACAAACAACTCATAGGAAAGGAGATCAGATTTGTGGTTCACCAGACGCAGTGGGTAGAAAGAAGCAAAATTAGATGAAGGTGGTCAAGAGGTACAAACTCTCAGTTATCAGGAAGGGGACTTCCCTGGTGCTCTGGGGGCTAAGACTCCATGCTCCAGATGCAGGGGGCCTGAGTTCCATCCCTGGTCAGGGAACTAGATCTCACAAGCCACAACCAAGAGTTCTCACACCACAACTAAGACCTGGCCCTGCTGAATAAATAAATAAAACATTTTTTCAAAAAGATAAATTAAGTTCTAGGGATATAATGTACAATATGATTGATAGAATTAAAATTGCTCTTATGTTATATGTGAAAGTTGTTAAGAGAGTATGTCTTCAGAGTTCTCATTACACTGAACCAAAGTTTTTTCTATTTCTCTAATTTTGTATTTATATGAAATGATGGATGTTCACTAAATGTATGTGATAATCATTTCATCCTGTATGTAAGTCAAATCATTATATTGTACACTTTGTGAGTGGTCAGTCGCTCAGTCATGTCCAACTCTTTGTGACCCCATGGTCTGTAGCCTGCTAGGCTCCTCTGTCCGTGGAATTCTACAGGCAAGAATACCGGAGCGGGTTAGCATGCCCTCCTGCAAGGGATCTTCCCGACCCCGGGATCAAACCTGCATCTCCTACCTCTCCTACATTGCAGGCAGATTCTTTCCCCACTGAGCCACCTTGGAAGCATTATGTCAATTATAACTCAGGAGAAAAAAAGTGAAGTCTGCTAATATCAACCACTCATAATGGGTCTGAGAGGGAGATTTTCACACACCCCTTGTGGGAGGGGGTCATTTTGGAGGGTCTCTAGGCAGTGTGATTGAAATTTAAGGTGTACAGTCCTCTGACCCAGCAGCTACAGGGTTCCACGTGTACCCAGAGGATCATTCCCAGAGGATCATTCCCGTGAGAACGAAGGAGGGACATCAAAAAGGTTCATTGAGCCCTGCTTAGAACAGAGAAAAAAGCTCAGAAACAATCTAACAGTCCATCAGAAGAGAAATGGCTACACTGTGATATACCCACTTCCTGGAACACGGCACAGCGCTGAAACACCAGCTACAGGTAGCAGTACCCACACCAAAGGAGCTTACGTAAAGACAGATAAACTACGTCTGCCCCCCTTCAAATCCGTATGTTGACGTCCTAGCCCCCAGTATCTCAGACTGTGACGATATTTGGAGATAGCATCTTTAAGGAGGTTATTAAGATATTGACCAAATAAGGTGGGCCCTAAGCCAACATGACGAGTGTCCTTGTAAGAAGAGGGAATTAGGATACGGATCCATGAAAGGAAAACCTGGTGAAGACACAGAGAGAAGATGGCCATCTACAAGCCAAGGAGAGAGGCCTCAGAAGGCACCAACCTGCAGACACCTTGATCTTGGACTTGCAGCTTCCATACTCTGAGAGAATAACTTTCTATTGTTTAAGGCAGTGGTCCCCAACCTCTCTGGCACCAGGGACTGGTTTCACGTAAGATAGTTTTTCTACAGACCAGGGTGGCAGGAGGGGATGCTTTCAGAATGATTCAAGCATATTACATTTATTTCGCATTTTATTTCTATTATTACATTGTGATATATAGGGTCTTCCCAGGTGTCACTAGTGGTAAAGAATCTGCTTGCCAATGCAGGAGATAGAAGAGATGCAGTTTCGATCCCTGGGTTGGGAAGATCCCCTGGAGGAGGAAATGACAATGCACCACAGTATTCTTGCCTGGAGAATCCCATGGACAAAAGAGCCTGGTGGACTACAGTCAATGAGGCCGCAGAGAGATGGACACAACAGAGCAACTGAACATGCTACCTTACAGTATATATGATGAAATAATTATATAACTCACCATAATACAAAACCTGAGCTTGTTTTCCTGCAGATAGATGGTCCCATCTGGGGATGATGGGAGAACAATAGGGAGCAGCTGTAAATAAAAATGAAGTTTCACTCTCTTGCTTGGTGCTCACCTCCTGCTGTGTGGCCTGGTTCCCAACAGGCCATGGACCAGTATTTTGGCCATGGACCAGTATTGGACCAATACTGGGTTAGGGACCCCTGATTTAAGGCACCTAGTCCATTCTAGACTGCAGTACTTTGTTACAGCAGCCCTATTGAACTAGACCACACAATACACAATATTGGATATTTTCTCTGGGTGTGTATAGCTATATGTAATGTATGGAAAAGAGAATGGAAGGGCCCATCCCAGTCCAACTCCTCCTTTGGGGAGGCATAGAGATTGAGATTGGGGACTAGGGGTTGAAAAGGTAAAATAAGGCTTTACTGATTATAATAAGAAAGTACTCACACATTATTTGTATATCAATATAAAAAGCCCTCACTCATGGTCTTCTATTGACTACAGCATACAATGTACTTCCCCACCTGCAACCAGCCATCTTTAGAACTTCCTTCCCATTCTCACCCCTGAACCTTTCACACCAATTTGCCACACCAGAATATCCCACCTCTCCACAGCCTCCACACCTCTGTCTGTCTTGTCCTTCCCCCTCTGTAAGCCTGGGCTACTGATTCTCATCCTTCAGAGCCCAGCTCAGCTGTCACTCACAGTAGAAACAGGTTGCTAGAGGTCTTGCTTGGCAGATTTTCCCAAGGCCCTCTTCTCTGTTTTTTTTTCTTTTATGTTCTTATTCATTTTCCTACTCCCAGTGCCTGTGGCCAAGTAAATGCTCAATAAATGGTTCCAAATGCATCGATGATAGCAACATTTTCTAGCAGGTTGCTTTTTCCTCCAATGTGTCCCAAAGGTCCCACATTTCATTCTGTGTGAATTAACAGACTCCCTCGAGACCAGAACTGTAATCACGGCATGACCGAGGGCCAAGCCTTCTACTGCTTCTTTCACACAATGGGGATGACAGGATTTCCAAGCTAGCCAAGCCGCATTTACTTTTAATTTTGGTGAAATCAGCTAAGAATGTATTGCAATTTATTTTATTCAAGTTCTGTGCCCATAAAGGTCTTCAATTACTTAACTCACAATGCATGCGTGCTCAGTCGTGTCTGACTCTTTGTGACCCCATGGACTGTAGCCCACCAGGCGCCTCTGTCCATGAGATTTTCCAGGCAAAACAATGAGGTGGGTTGACATTACCTTCTCCTGGGGTTCTTCCTGACCCAAGGATCGAAACTGAGTCTCCTGCACTGCAGGCAGATTCTTTACCATCTGAGTCACCAGGGTTACCCGAAATAGCTCTCACATCAAAAATGCCTCTTGAGCTTTACCTGCGAGGCTCTGCTAACCCAGACCTTACCTCTTCATTGGCTTGGGTGAGCACTCTCTCTCCAGATTGGAGGATGTGTGTTTCACATGCATTGCATTATAGGAAGTGTGAGTGTAGTCATTTTCATCGCTGTAGTCAGGACCGAGCAACGTCCGGGCCCATGTTCCCATGTCATAAGGAGGAAGGGTGCCTCCAAATTCAGATGGCAAAAATTCGGGGTGTATTAGCTGGTGGAGGCTGTTTAAGTTGTTTCCATGCAGGAAAATCTGGAAAGAAAAAATAATTAGCGAGGAAACAAATCCAAAACATATGATCAAGCGTTTAATCTAATACATAGTCTAGCAGTGACAAAGTAGATGCATTGTTGGTGATCATGGAGTTTAAAGAGGCATTCAATTTTGTGTCTGTGGCTTAGTCTTCATAAAATGTTAATTTATTGCTCAGAAGAGGGGCTGAATTAATAGTCCTTAAAAATGAAGTTCATGAATAAATTGGGTATTTTTTGGCCATGGTCCAAATTTACACATATAGTCATCTCTTAATTATCCCTGCAGATGAAAAGAGTAGGAATGTATATCCTCCAAACCCCTGATCATGCTTCACGCACACCACATCGCACTATTCTCCTTAAGCATCCTCTAGACCCTGCTCAATGTTCCCCATCATTCCCAGGCCTACATCTAGTGGCAAAGACTTCCTCAATCTGCCCCAGTGACACCTGCCCACTTGACTCTCCCCAATTCCCCAAATTAACTGTTCATTGTGAGATGACTTCTAAGATTTTCTGATTTGTTCATTGATGTCTTTCTGCCCTATAGGAGAGGGCTTCTCTGGTGGTTCAGTCGTAAAGAATCTGCTTGCCAATGCAGGAGACACAGGTTCCACCCCTGGGTCTGCAAGATCCCCTGGAGAAGGAAATGGCAACTCACTCCAGTAGTCTTGCCTGGGTGATCCCATGGACAGAGGAGCCTGGTGGGCTACAGTCTATGGGATGGCAAAAGAGCTGGACAACTGAGCTACTCAAGAGTGAAACAATCCCCATAGGAAGAGCAGGATGTTCAGTAAAGGGACCATTTTTTTAAAACCCTTCTAATACTCTCCTAGCTCCCAGGGTGGTGTGGGCACAAGGAAAAATCTCAGTCACTTCTTAAGTAATGGAATTGGAAACTGTGACGTGAGAATTTATTGTGAGATATTTTTGCAACAATTTTCTGTTTCTGTCTGGATTTGCCAATACCCTCAACAAACAAGTTTGCATCTTTGAAACATATAATGGATGGTGATGTAATTAGTTGTAGGGGAGAAAACACCCCCAAATAACATTTTCAAACAAATCCATGAAGTGGATAAGCCACAAGTCAATAATTACCATTGCCTGTAATTTAGGAATCGACTCCTGAAAGTTTATTCAAAGTGCATCTGTATAATGACATTGATTCCCACACTTCTTCATGTTGCAGGCTCAATGTGCATTAATTGTTCCCGAGTACAGGGTCATCAATTATACACACACATGCGCACACTTAACCATGAAGAAATGTATGAATAACTGTGATTTTTAAAATACTTACATATAGTATAATAATATATCATGTAAGTATTACATTACACTGTTTAACTGTTAGTACAGGCATCCCTGTCTACTGTGCTTTGCATACTTAACAGATATTACACTTTTTATAAACCAAAAGTCTGTGGCAATCTTACATCAAGCAAGTTTATTGGTGCCCTTTTTCTAAAGTGTTAGCAAACCTTGTGTCTCTGTCACATTTTGATAATTCTCTTAATATTTCAAACTCATTCATGATTATTATATTAGCCATGGTGAGCTGTGATCAGTGATCTTTGATATAACTATTACAATTTTTTGTTGTTGTTTTGTATTTTAATTAAAGTAATACAATTACTTTAATTAAATTAATTTAAATCAATTTAATTAATTGAACTTTTTTTAGACATAATACTATTGCACACTTAATAGACTATAGTATAGTGTAAATGTAACTTTTTTGTACACTGGGAAACAGAAAAAAAAAACATACATGTGATTTGCTTTTTCATGATGCTTGCTTTTTTGCAGTGGTCTGGAACCTAACTCACAACATGTCTGAAGGGTGTATATTATTGTATAATGTACTATATAAGTATATAATAAATATTTGCTTTCTATAAAATTAAATTTAGGTTACACTCTGCAGCATATGAGACCTTAGTTCCCTGATCAGGGATTGAACCTGCAGCCCCTGCATTGGAAGGCAGAGCCTTACTCTCTACCTTGCCTTGTTGTACTGAATTTTAACTTGGGATGTAATGACATCATTTAAAGAGGAAGGAGACAAGAAGCTAAGTGCTAAAATTCTTCACAAGAATACCGCAGCACTTCAAGAAACAACGTACATTTTCTGACACTGAATGGTTGGGTATGACTGAATTTTAACAAGAATTTTTTTTTTTTAAGAAATTCACATATTCTGACATATACACCATGGAATATTACTCAGCGTTAAAAAGAATTCATTCGAATCAGTTCTAATGAGATGGATGAAACTGGAGCACATTATACAGGGTGAAGTAAGCCAGAAAGATAAAGAACATTACAGCATACTAACACATATATATGGAATTTAGAAAGATGGTAATGATAACCTTATATGCAAAACAGAAAAAGAGACACAGATGTACAGAACAGACTTTTGAACTCTGTGGGAGAAGGCGAGGGTGGGATGTTTCAAAAGAACAGCATGTATATTATCTATAGTGAAACAGATGACCAGCCCAGGTGGGATGCATGAGACAAGTGCTCGGGCCTGGTGCACTGGGAAGACCCAGAGGAATCGGGTGGAGAAGGAGGTGGGAGGGGGAATTGGGATGGGGAATACATGTAAATCCATGGCTGATTCATGTCAATGTATGACAAAACCCACTGAAATGTTGTGAAGTAATTAGCCTCCAACTAATAAAAATTTTAAAAAAAAGAAAGAAATTCACATAGTCTGACTTTTGCAGAATGTCTCAGTAGAGGAATTATAGTATTTGAAATGTGGAAAAGCTGGAGCTAAACACTGGTCCTGGTACCCACACACCCACCCAAAACTTCCAGTTCTCAGAGGAAAAGGAGCATTGTTGAAACTGGCCCTCTCTCTGGGGGTACTGTGGAGTGAAGGAACTCAGCAGGTAGGAAGCAGAATCCCCATTTGTCAGATTCTGTTCTGCACCCAGAGAACCAGGAAGCCCCTTCCTTCAGGGGCAGAGCACTCACGATGGTTGGAAATGCCGTGGCTCCTTCCTGAGTAGAAGAGGCCAGTGGGAAGCACGATGCCATGTTGGGAACCGTACAAGGCACTTCTTGGCTCTTATCACCGTCCTGAGCCCCAGACAGATCTCAGAATGTCCTAGAATGCCTCTGCCTCCTGAGGCTGGTCAATTCTAGTCCCAGGTTCCACACTCATTTGCAGACAGGAGAATTACCCTTCATCCCATACCCTAAGGCAATGTTTTCTAATGATCTGGAAACAGCTGAGCTTTAGGAGTTGGGAACCCTGCAGAGTGTGTATATGTGGGGGGGGGGGATCCCCCACGTTATCACTCTCCTCTGAGTACTCTGAGCTCTTCCCCAGGATGGAGTCCCTGGGGCATAGAGGCTTATATGCGAGCTAAGTTGCTTTAGTCGTGTCTGAATCTTTGCAACCCTTTGGACTGTAGCCTGCCAGGTTCCTTTGTCCATGGGATTCTCCATGCAAGAATACTGGAGTGAGTTGCCATGCCCTCTCCCAGGGGATCATCCCAAGCCAGGGATTGAACCCATATCTCTTGCGTCGCCTGCCTTGGCAGACAGATTCTTTATCACTAGGGCCACCTGGGAAGCCCAGCGGCCTATATGAGGTGCTGTAAGGCTGACTCTTGTTCCCTTAAGAGGTGGTGTCCCTGAGCTAGGTGATAGCTGAAATCAGAAAGCTTATAAGAAAAGAGAGCTAAATAGGAAAGAGAAATGAGTGTTCCGGAATCTCTCATACCAGAATGACTTTATGCTGTGTGTCTCATAAAATTACCCCAAGCACTCTGTGATGCAGGTGTTAGTTTTTCCATTTTATAAATGAGGAAACAGAGACTCAGAGAGGTTAAAGAATGCTGGGTTTCTCAGCTAATCAGAATGCTGGGGGCGGGGGGGCGGGGGGGGCGGGTGGGAAATCTGCTGGAGGATGCTGGCTTCCCAAATGTCATCAGCTGATGCAATCAAGATTTTAAAAGCCTTTTTCCTGTGAGCATTATTATTTCTAAAGAAGAATGCATTCCCGGCCTCAAGGGTGATGGAGCTGGCAGCTATGACCCAAGAGTCACGGGGAAAAAGGCAAACCATTAACATTCTTCATAGAGATAACACATTCACAGGACAAAATGTAAGTTCTTAAAATATTCGGTGAACAGGAAGCTGTTTGACCTGGCATCTCCCACAAGCATTTACTGTAAAGGGGGCATCTGGCATTTGCATGCCTTCAATGCTTCCTTTGGTTTGTCACCAGGACTCTAAACTAACCCAGTGCCACTAAATTATTGATTAAATCCAGGCCATTTGCAAACCTCCAGCTGAGGCTCAAAAGCTCAGGGACTGCAGAAAAGCAAAAAAAAAACAAAAAACAAAAACCACAGTGAAAAATAAAGACAGAGGGAGTTTGAGTGGAGGGGCTCTGCAGTTGTCCCTCTGAACCTCCCCTTTTTGGGTTTTGTTTTCATTACCCGTTTCCTGGTCTTGTCTTTAAGGAATGGCTTGATGAGCGTGTACAGGGCATGAATGTACCAGGGCTGGTTGACAAAATGGACTCCTCCAAAGCGGGCAGGAAAGCTGTCCTGGGTAGAAAAAGAGAAACACACAGTGATCAGCACGCATCACAGGTTAGATGGGTCCAGCAGGACTGCCTGCTAGAGGGCCTGCTGCTTCTCAGGAATTGAAACATCAGCGAATGGTGGAAGAGAGAGGAAACACACCTACCTTCCTGTCGTTAAGGTTCCCTCTGTTCCCATCATGTCTGTGTTCCCCTGCAACTCCACAACTAAGATATTATGCATCAGGCCTGTCATTTCTGAGTCACAATCATGTGATCCCTGACACTGCACTGGGACATTTGCAGCCTGGATGGTGAAGGGGCTGGGATTCTCCATGGCATCAGAGAAGCCAGCCTTCAGTTCTCACGAGCCCTACAAGATGACTCTGTTTACCCTCATTCTCTGCTTTCCTGCTCCAGCCCTCCCCGATTAGGGATCATGACCATAACTAAACCTTCTGGGTGATGGAAGCTGTGTAGGAAGCTGGTGGAAAAGGATTTCAAAGGCTGTTCAGAGTTGGAGCTCCCTGAAGACTCTGAGTCTGACAACATCCAACATCTGTGGCTTCCTTTTCACCGATTTCAGAACTAGCTCCTTATTTCATCCCTGGACCCACCCTCCCCCAGTAGGCTCCAGGGACAGACACATACTCATTGATGGGCTAGCAGACTCCCCTAACTGAGGTCCTCTTTTTCTGCAGATGAACACATGAAGGGTGTATTATTAGTATAATGTACTATATAAGTATATAATATATATTTGCTTTTTATAAAATAAAATTTAGTTTTTTAAATATAGGAAATATAAATACTTTTAAAACTGTTTCTAATTTTAGAATCCAGCTCAGGGCATAAGCTTAGAAACTGAGAAGCTGCTCTGGGTGCTAATTAGACCCACAGAGCAAAGGACCTTGACCATGAACCCTGAGCCAGTCCCGCAGCACCAGGTTCTGGGCTCCTGAGGCAGGGTTTCCGAAGATTGCATTCACTGTGGTTAATGGAATTAAAAAAGAAGGGACATCTAACGTGATTCGAATTGTCAAGGATTATGGCTATCAATTTTATCGCAACAAACATCTTTGTAGAATGTTAGCAAGATGGAGTGAAAGCAGAAGTCTCCTATTCAGGCCGCTGGCTGCTCCTTGCAGTGTATGAAATGAGCTGTGTGGATCTTTTTTAGTAACAAGGAAAGAGAGTTATTAACTTTTTTCAGAACCCTTTGAGTCTATAGGCTCCCTGGGCATTTTCTACACTGAGACCTAGTTTCCAATGTAAGGACATGGAACTGTGCTTAAAGGTTGACCTTTAAAAAAAACTTAACAATAATTTTGCCTCTATCTAGACAATAATTTTGCCTCTATTTCTAGACATTTTACAGGCTTCCCAGGTGGCACAAGTGGTAATGGACCCGCCTGCCAGTGCAGGAGACACAAGAGATTGGGTTTGATCCCTGGGTCAGGAAGATCCCCTGGAGGAGGGCATGGCAACCCACTCCAGTATTCTTGCCTGGAGAATCCCATGGACAGAGGAGCCTGGCAGGCTGCAGTCCATTGGGTTGCAAAGATTTAGACACGGCTGAAGCAACTTAGCTTGCATATAAGCCTTCAGAGTTGGACATGACTGAACTGACTCAGCACACACTCAGACATTTTACAGAGTACAAAGTAGTATTTTAAAGCTTAAACTAGACCATTTCAATAAAAGGTCTTTGTTTTGCGGCTCTTTGTGTATTTTTTGTTTCATTTATTCTATCTTTTGAAAACTTAATGACAACCACCAAGTAAGGGTGAAAAGACTGTTTATACCCATTTGTACATTTGTCAAGATTTCACACTATTTCAAGTGTAAATTCAACAAGGTAGAAGTTCTTAATAAGAGTTTCTTTTCTCTTTTAGGTGCAGCTTGGGATCTAAAAATTCACTGGTTTCTTAAAAAGAAAGACCTTTCCCAGAAGTTTTTTCTTTGCGAAGAGTGCTAAGCAATAACCTCAGTCTTTTGGGGCCTCTTGAGCTTGTTAATTCAGAACTAAAAATAACTGTAATTCATTGTCTTACATGCTACACGTGGGTTCTGGGGCTGTAGAAGAAGAATGAATGTAAAGCGTTTATCTGTAAACTAGGGTTTTAGAATCTTTTTCAGTTGTGAAAGGAAGCAGTATCCTGTGGTCCTTGCCCCCCACCATGTCCTCTGCTTGCCTTTTGTTTGTGGAAAATTTCAGTCAAAAAATAAGTTTAATCAGAGAAGTGAGAAATGCAGAAACAAAGGAAAATAGTCCAAGGAGACTAATGATAATATTGTCATTAAACATAGTCAAGGACCTTTAGTTCTTTCTCCAGGGCTATAGATAATATTCTGAGCCATATCCTGTGAGCTGTCTTGTAGAAACTCAAACATCAGGTGGAGAAGTTAACTACAAGATGACCACACTGTGCCCAGGACACGAGCTGCCACAATTCCTAGAATTGGCCACAAAGAGATGGAACAAATGGACCCCGGAACTGAAGATTAACTCTGCCTAAAACAACCAAGATGATGCTGGTCAGACCACCCATGACCAATTTGAAGATGACTGTCGGAGCTGACTGTTATTTCTGCATGTAGCACCCCTCCTTCTGTCGATAAAAGCTCTTGCCCCACTGGTTGCCACTAGTGGGGGTGGGAGGAGTAGGCTTTTGGACAAATGTGTGTCACCCTTCCCTCCATTTGCCAGCATCTGAAATAAAGCAAACTTTCCTTTCCACCAACCTGGCCTGTTTATTGGCTTTTAAGCAGTGAGCAGCCAAATCACACACACTCTTTCGGTAACAATACGGCCAGTAAGAAGGTTTTTATTTCTCTTGAGAGTCTATTTATTAAATTTCTAGTTTGGTAAAATGGAAGAAAACCCTGTAAATAATACTGCAGAGGCACTAGGTAAAATCTCAAAGAAAATACTAACCTTTAAAAAAAAACCTAGAGTCTTAATTTTAGTCTATGGAAACTCAGTTCTCAAAGACAGCAACACTGTCTTCAGAAGAGACTGAAAGAAAAAACACAGAGCTGAGACCTGCCAGTAGTCTGTGGATCCATCCTGGTTTCGAGTCTACCTTCTTGAAGGTGTAGGATTTTATTGAGGTTGGCTTCTCATTCAGGTTGGCAAACAAATATGTACAGTAATGCATGTAAAATCCTACGCCTTGATTTTGACGTTTTGACACAGGCTCACTTTTCTTCAGGTCCCTTGTATAAAATTCAAATGAAGGCCCTTCTGTGCAATGAGTGTGCTCAGTCACTCAGTTGTGTCTGACTCTTTGCGACCCTGTGGACTGTCACCCAACAGGCTCCTCTGTCCATGGGAGTCCGGGCAAGAATGCTGGAGAGGGGTGCCATTTCCTGCTCCAGGGGATCTTCCCAACTCAGGGATCAAATCTATGTCTCTGTGTCTCCTGCATTGGCAGGAGTTCTTTACCTGGAGTGGGTTCTTTACCACTAGCACCACCTGTAAAGCCCATTTGTATAATAAGGTTAATGTGCAAATGTTCCTAGTATCCTTGAATGAGCCTGACTGCATTATTCGTAATGGGGTATGTGTGTTGTGTGTGTGTTGTGTGTGTGTGTGTGTGTGTATTATGCACAGGGAAAAGTGAGGGAAGAAAAAATTAACAAACACAACAATCTTTTATGCAATGCCCATCATTGTTACTCATTTTGCCTAATCTCATTAGCAAACCACAGATAAAAGAGAAATAGTCTGTCTCACAGACGTCTCCCAGGACCCCAAGGGATCCACCACCCTCAGAGAGGTGCATTTCTTAGGGGCTGGAGCAGACTTATCTCAAGACAGTAAACTTTGATACTATGACAGTATAACATTTTATTTTTTGAGTTCTTGGCAACTAAACTCTATGCTCCAAAAACATACTCCAGGTTCAAGAAAATGGCATCAATCATTAGATTCTTGGGAAAAAAGGAGCAGTTTTGGTTCCTTGCTGTTGGGGAACTCATGATTTGTGAATTTTAAAATTTGTTTTGCAGGTGTCCTTGTCATCATCCACATAGCATGATTTCCTCTATCTCTGGTTACACATTTTAAGTCTCTTATAACATCATTTTCTGGTTTCAAACACTTCTCAATCTATGCATAAGTGTTAGGATAACCCAACTGGCACAACAACAACAAAAGAAAATGTCATTAATTTTTGTGCATTTCATGCATTTATCAGTAAAATATAATATTTTAAATTGTAAATATATTCAAATCATAAAACTTATTTTTCCCTCAGTTTACTTTAAATTAAATATTTCATTATTACAAAAAATTTACCCATTCTATAAAAGCACAAAATAGATTTAAAAAACATTACTGAAAAAATTTGAAAATACAAAAAGAAAGAAGAAAAGAAGAAACGCCTACCATCCCACTGCGAAAGTCATACTTTTACAATTTTCTAACATTCAGGACAGCCTATGTTATGTTTTAGTAACACACATCCCCTGCTCTTTATCACTGAAAACTGTAAAGATGTATTTTTCCCTCACATGAAATATCTTTGTTGGGTTGGCAGAAGCTGACTTGATTTGCTCTCAGCCCAGGACACAGCCTCCCTGTGTGGAGTAGCACTGCTCATCATACTGAGAAACCATGTGGGGATCACATCTTTGCTCTTAAGGCTGGTGGCCAGAAGTGACATGCTTCAGCTCTCAGATTTACAGGCCAAATACGTGCCTGTGTTCTAGGGAATCAAGAAGTAGAATTCTACCTCTGGCCAGTCAAAACCACAAGTGTTGATGAACAGCACTAATGATTACCCAAGCTCTCCATTCCTTTCCTTCACTCCCTTCATTATTTATCTATTTATTTATTACTTATTTGGCTGCACCGGGTCTTAGTTGCAGCATGTGGGATCTTTAATTTTCATCTGCATGCAGAATTTTTAGTTACAACAAGTGGCATCTAGTTCCCTGACCGGGGATCAAACTTGGGCCCCCTGAATTGGGAGTGTGGAGTCTTAGCCACTGGACCACCAGGGAAGTCCCCTACTTTCTTTCTAAATGGGATAATATTTTTTTCACATTGGGCTTAATTGATGGTCTACTTGATGCTTGTGAAATAATATCAGATAATCAGTATCAAATAATAAAAATTAGAGTTTACAGAATAGAAGGGAAAACAGAAAATTGTCTTTCTCTAATGATTGATTTAGTGTCTTTAATTTTTCACTCAAAATCAGTTTAGACCTTGTACCTCTTCAATTCAGCACATACCTATTATTGTATTCCTATAGGACAAACACTGGATTATATTCCTTAAAGCACTTGGCAGAAATCATCATTGTCACGGCTTTCTAGGATTTTGATTCCTTTTCCCACTTTCTCTGCCTAAGCTCTAGTTACACCCTAAGTTGCTGAGGTCAGGTTTGTGTTCCTTGGTGTCCTTTTTAAATATTTACAGTCATGCCTCTCCAACATTTTTCTTCAGACTTATAGTGACACAAGAGGTAGCTTGGAGTGCTAACATCACTATAATCAATCCTTCCTCTAGCCCTCAAGTCACACAAATACATGTTCACACTGGACAAAGTAGCAAGTGTATCTTTCAAACCAGTCCCAAAGGCATTCTAACTCCACATTCAAAGAGTGCTACCTTGAAATCCCTCTTACATGGAGCACTGATTCAATGAATGACGTGAAAATCTGAGGTCAGGATTCCCTCTTTGTTTTTTGAAAACTCAGAGAAGACTGTTCTTATCCATCTACCTTATTTCCCTTTATCAGATAAATAGCATCACCTTTGAGTGTTATTAAAATAAGTATCTGATACCAGAGAGAGTAGAAAGTAGAGTAACACTGACTTGAAGAAAGCAGGAGCCAGTGACCAAGAAAGTGATGGGGTA
This sequence comes from Cervus canadensis, assembly GCF_019320065.1. NCBI lineage: Eukaryota > Metazoa > Chordata > Mammalia > Artiodactyla > Cervidae > Cervus > Cervus canadensis. The sequence goes on along the minus strand of NC_057397.1, from coordinate 25,822,968 downwards.
ATAAGAAATAAGTTTGAACATGTAGGAAAAAAATTTTTTTAAGAATTTGGGAAAGTTAGTTGAGTGGGATAAACTCAACTAGGAAAGAGGAGACAGAGGAGTTTCTACTGTACATTCTACTGTTTTTAAACCTAACAGTGGATTAAGTATTAGAAATGGGTTTGTTTTTATTGTGGAAAATAAGAGGGTGAATCAGAGTCACAGCAACATGGACGAAGCATGACTCTTTCAATGAAGTGCCAGGTATGTGGGTCAAGGGAGGATAAGGTAAGTAAGTGTTAGTCACTGAGTCGTGTCCGACTCTTTGTGACACCATTGACTGTAGCCTGCCAGGCTCCTCTCTCTGTGGAATTCTCCAAGCAAGATTACTGGAGTGGGTTGCTGTGCCCTCCTCCAGGGGATCTTCCTGATCCAGAATGTGGGCCAGGGGAACAACCATTGAACCCAGGACTGAGGCTAACTAAAGAATCAAGGTCAACTCCCTGGAAGGAATTCCCAGAGAGACAGTAACTGATAATGCCCTGTTTGATGGATTAAAGGGTAACAAGAGAGATCTTTGTGGTGATGAAAATGTTCAATCACTGCACTGTGTCTTTGTCAATATACTGGTTGCACTATAGCTCTGTAGTTCTGCAAGATGTTGCCAGTAGGGAAAACTAAATAAAGGTTATATGGGATGTCTCTATATTAGCTCTTAGAGCTGCATGTAGGTCTATAATTACTTCAAAACAAAAATTTTAAATGTGATTACTGTGAATATTTCAAACTCCCCCACATAGTAGTCGCCATTTTCTTAAGCATAGTAGAAAAATTGCTAAGGTTTATCTTTTCTGCCTTATGTGAAATGTTAAACAAAAAATGTTAGAGTTGGACCAAAAAGAAGGAGGAGTTCTGAAGAACTGATGCTTTTGAATTGTGGTGTTGGAGAAGACTCTTGAGAGTCCTTTGGATTGTAAAGAGATCAAACCAGTCAATCCTAAAGGAAATCTCAACCTTGACTATTCATTGGAAGGACAGATGCTGAAGCTGAAGCTCCAATATTGTGGTCCTTGATGAGAAGAGCAGATTCATTGGGAAAGACCCTGATGCTGGGAAAGACTGAAGGCAAAAGGAGAAGGAGGATGAGATAGTTAGATAGCATCACTGACTCAATGGGCATGAGTGAGCAAACTCTAAGAAAGAGTGAAGGACAGAGGAGCCTGGCATGCTGCAGTTGATGGGATTGCAAAGAGTCAGACATGACTGAGTGACTGAAAAACAACAATACTGAAGCACATTCTAAGAGGCTCTTCTTAATTTTCTTTTGGAGTCTTGGACAGCATTAAGTGATTCTTGCAATCCATTAGAAATACCCTTCATGTTTAAATGGGCACTTTATTTTCACACTGGCACTCTTCAAACATCACTCAGCTGCCTTTTCTCGTGTTTGATCAGGATTGAGGAGCAACGTCATAGAGGTAAAACTGTTTCCTCTCTATTTCTTTGATGTTCAGACATAGATGTTACAGGTGGTAGTTGGCCGAGTTTCCTGCTGGATAATGAAGTACTTGCTCATGTGAATGGCTAAAGTTTGAAATGCCTGCAGGCTAACATACTTCCAACAGGGTTCAAGACATGCTTGACCTCAAAATCACAGTGCCCTGAGAGGCTTGGTGAGCTCTGCTCACCCTGTCTGCCCTCTCTCCCATCCTCCTCCTTCTACTGCTCTTATGTGGAAATTGGAATAGGACCACTCAAATTCACAAATACCCTCTCAACATCTATTAAAATTCCTCTGAAACCCAAAGGCAAAGAAGAAAAGAGAGATGATGAGCATGTGAGCTGTCTTTCAGAGTGTCTGCCTCCTCCCCTTTGTTAGCTCTGAGCATCTCCTTTCATTCATAAAACTGCACGTATGTGGGTCTGCAAGCACCATGAAGAAATGAGCATGGAGTTAGGATTTATCTCTTCAGTGCGTGCATGTCCTACTAATGATGCCCATTTCCCACATCAAAGCAGACAGATAAAAACATTTTGAGCAACATAAATGGGCTTCACTGATGCAAGAGAGCCTTCTAAAAATGCTATATTTCATGGTGATGGGTTTATATTACACCACGTGGTACTCATTAGTGTGAAAGTCACATATCCACCTGTTTGCAAGGAAATGGAGACCTCATGCCATAGCAAGTACATACCAAATGCTTTACATACATCAGTTGCAAGTAGGAGAGAGAACAGAATGTGTTTATCGGGGAAGCCACTGAGCAATAGCTCCCACTGACTATGGACTATGAATTTTCTTTGAATATATGTTCCTGGAGATGGAAATGGCAACGCACTCCAGTATTCTAGCCTGGAAAATTCCATGGACAGTCCATGGGGATTGCAAAAGAGTCGGACATAACTTAATGTCTAAACAACAAAGACCAAAAATATTCCTGGAAGGCATCATTGATTTCTGAGAAGATGTACCAACTCAGTGTTCTCTTTGGTGTAGGAAGGGCTTGGGCTCTTTATGCAGGTTCAGAGCAGGACATGCGAGAGATTGAAATTCTTTCTCTGCAGATCCTAGAACCATTATAATCTTTTGGCAATTATTCTAAACAGAATAGGCAAAACTGGCCTCTGTCACACCAGCCCAGAGAGCAGATCAAGTTCAGAAACTTCCCTGGCTACAATCGATGCCATGTTCCTTGCTGATCTTTTCAATTCAATTCAATCCTGCTCAACAGTTCACCGGCAGTTACTGATCTCCTCTTATGAATGAAATGTGAGGGTACGGGAATACAGACCTACTCCTGTCTCTAATTCATCTATCGTCCAGTGGGAGAGACAGGGAAATAGAGACCCTTCGTGTGAGAGAAAGACACAGAACTCAGAGGTTAGCTTCTGTGGTTTATGGTCGTTTCCTGTGTCTGTATGCTCAATCACTCAGTTGTGTCCAACTCTCTGTGACCTTATGGACTCTAGCCCACCAGGCTCCTCTGTCCGTGGATTGTCCAGGCAAGAAGACTGGAGTGGGTTGCCATTTCCTGCTCCAGGGGATCTTCCCAACCCAGGGACCGAACCTGGGTCTGCTGCATTGGCAGGTAGATTCTTTACCACTAGTGCCACCTGGGAAGCCCTACAACAGTTTGCTAGAACAGAGCTAATAAACTGTAGAGAAAGCCAGAGGTGGAGATCAGGGAAGGCTGAAAATCCTGCAGATGCCAAATAAGAAAGCTTTCTATAAAGAGCTAACCAAAGATTTGGTGATTAATAAATGTATGTGACTATGCTTGAGAGTCTTCAAGGGTTTGTTTGCCACCAGGAATCCCTATGTTTTTCCTAGCCCCACTGTTTCCTAAGAATGAGCTTGAGTAGATAATCTCTATTTCAAGAATTAAAAAATAATAATAATAATTTAAAGGAAGGAAAGGAGAGAGGAAGGAAGGAAGGGAATCAGATTAAAAATTATCTATCTCATGGGATGTGCCTATCAAATTTTTGCCAAGACAACAGAAAATGTGACTAAAATTTAAAGAGTGTTCAAGAAGGAGGGGATATATATATGTGTCATTGTGGCTGATTCCTGTTCCTTTTTTTTTTTTTTTTAATTTTTTATTAGTTGGAGGCTAATTACTTCACAACATTTCGGTGGGCTGATTCCTGTTCTTGTATGGCAGAGACCAACACAACATTGTAAAGCAATCTTCTTCCAATTAAAAAATAAATTAAAAAATAATGAGTGTGATATAAGATATATAAAAATTTCCTGGTAGATACTAAATGCTCAATTCTTAGCTATTAAAGTACCTCTATTGATGTTAATGTTTTCTCTTAAATTACAATATATCTATTAAGACTTTAATATCTTAGTGCACTTACTTATTACAAGCTTAGTTACAGACCAAAGATATTTGTGACATTAAAAGTAGAATATCTGCCAAAAGGTTACCCTAATTTCTACCTCACATGTGGTAGACAAGTTTTTAGAAAATCAACTATATTTCTAAAATTTCATACTTAATAGGGCTCCAAATAGGAGAACTGCTTTCTTCCTGGGTTCTGTCAATCTCTTTTCTGGCCAGGCAAGGTGTCCAAGGAGGTGACTGTCCTCAAGGAGGTGACCACTGGGAGGAGAGAAGGGGGAGACAGCACACACATCCAGCCTGGCCAGTCTGCATCAGCAGAGCTGAACTCAGCAAAGTTAGTCCGTCAGTTCAGTCACTCAGTCATCTGTGACTCTTTGTGACCCCATGGACTGTAGCATGCCAGGCTTGCCTGTCCATCGCCAACTCCCAGAGCTTACTCAAACTCATGTCCATTGAGTCGGTGATGTCATCCAACCATATCATCCTCTGTCATCCCCTTCTCCTCCCAACTTCAATCTTTCCCAGCATCAGGGTCTTTTCCAATCAGTCAGTTCATCACATGAGGTGGCCAAAGTATTGGAGCTTCAGCTTCAGCCTCAGTGTTTCCAATGAATATTCAGGACTGATTTCTTTTAGGATGGACTCATTGGACCTTCTTGCAGTCCAAGGGACTCTCAAGAGTCTTTTCCAACAACACAGTTCAAAAGCACCAATTCTTCGGCATTCAGCTTTCTTTATAGTCCAACTCTCATATCCATACATGACCACTGGAAAAACCATAGCCTTGGCTAGATGGACCTTTGTAGATAAAGTCAAGTCTCTGCTCTTTAATATGCTGTTTAGGCTGGTCATAGCTTTTATTCCAAGTAGCAAGCGCCTTTTAATTTCATGGCTGTAGTCACCATCTGCAGTGATTTTGGAGCCAAAAAAAAAAAAAAAAAAATAGTCTCTCACTGACTCCATTGTTTCCCCATCTATTTGCCATGAAGTGATGGGACCAGATGCCATGATCTTGTTTTCTGAATGTTGAGCATTAAGCCAACTTTTTCACTCTTTTCTTTCACTTTCATCAGGAGGCCCTTTAGTTCTTCTTCCCTTTCTGCCATAAGGGTGGTGTCATTTCTCCCATCAGAAAGCTTCCATGAGCCTCTCATCCTTCTCCATCAGAGGACAGACAGAATGAAAACCACAATCCCAGAAAACTAATCAAACTGATCACATGGACCACAGCCTTGTCTAACTCAATGAAACTATGAGCCATGCCGTGTAGGGCCACCCAAGACAGACAGGTCATGGTGGAGAGTTCTGACAAAATGTGGTCCACTGGAGAAGGGAATGGCAAACCACTGCCGTATTCTTGCCTTGAGAACCACATGGACGGTATGAAAGGAGACGCTCGGAGGGCTCAAGCAAAACCTTGTGCCTCTGAGTGTTTGAGTGTCTCTTGCGGTGGCAAGGGTCAGCAGTGGCCTGCCTCAGGGACAGGGACTCTGGCTGCAGCAGACCTGGGAGGCATGGCATGTAGCATAAGTTCTCTTGGAGGAGGTTGCCATCAGCCCTGCCATTGAGCCACTGAGTGGACAACCCACAGACTGGAGAACAATTATACCAGAGCAGTTCTCACACTGTTACGAAAGTTCTAGGACCCACAACAGATTTTCCAACCTGAGGATCCAGCAAAGGGACTGAAAATCCCCGAGAATTTGACCTTGGAGGCCAGTGGGATTTGGTTACAGAACTTACACAGGGCTGGGGAAACAGTCTCTTAGAGAGCACAAACAAAACTTTGTGTGCACCAGGACCCAGGAGAAAGGAGCAGTGGCCCCACAAGAGACTGACCCAGACTTGCCTGTGAGTGTCCAGGAGTCTCCAGTGGAAGCATGGGTTGACAGTGGCCTGCTGCAGGGTCACAGGCACTGAATACAACAGTGCTGGCATAAGCCCTTTTGAAGGAGGTGTCATTACCCCCACCATAGTGTGGCCTTAGGCCAAACAACAGGGAGAGAACACAGCCCTAACCATCAACAGAAAATTGGATTACAGATTTACTGAGCATGGTCCCACCCATCAGAGCAAGATCCAGATTCCCCCACAGCCAGTCCCTCCCATCAGGAAGTTTCCATAAGCCTCTTATCCTTGTCCCTTAGAGGGCAGACAGAATGAAAACCACAATCACAGAAAACTAACCAAACTGATCACATGAATCACAGCCTTGTCTAACTCAATGAACTATGAGCCATGCTGTGTAGGGCCATGCAAGACAGAGAGGTTGTGGTGGAAAGTTCTGACAAAGCGTGGTCCCCTGGAGAAGGGAACGGCAAAACACTTCAGTATTCTTGCCTTGAGAACCCCATGGACAGTATGAAAAGGGAAAAGATATAATACTGAAAGATGAACTCCCCAGGTCGGTAGGTGCCCAGTATGCTACTGGAGAAGAGTAGAGAAATAGCTCCAGAATGAATGAAGAGAGCTCAACCAAAGAAAACTTAATTTGCCATAAAAATAATTCCTGCTCCTCTAACCACAGTGACCTTTAAAAAGGCTTATATTTGACTATTAAACAGCAAATACATTATGGTAAGTACCCAATACTTCATCTTCACATTTCTCTCGGGGCCCTTATGTGGTAAATAGATGATACTGACTCATTATTTTAAAGCAAATTTATGAAGAAATCTAGATTGCTTGAATTACTGATTTGCCCAAGAAATCAATGCCAGAAGGTATGATGTTCTTCATCCTTTAGTCCTGAGACTCACAAAACTATGATGTCTCTTAAAGAAAGCAGCATGGTGGAAGAAACACAGAGATCATCAAAGCAAATCTTTAGGCAAATGTTTAACTTTTAACCACACAAATAAATTTGGTCTGTAACCAAGCTTGTAATAAGTGTAACAAGATATTAAAGTATTAGTAGATATATTCTAATTTAAGTGAAAACATAAAAATCAACAAAGGTAATTAATAGCTAAAAATTGAGCACTTAGTATCTACCAGGAAATTTTATACATGTTATCTCATATCATACTCTTTACTATCTTATATAAGTATAATATTAATATATGTATCTATATGATCCCAATTTTACAGAAGAGGAAGCATAGTCTTATTAGAGTAGTTAAAAACTTGCCCAAGTTGATGCATCAAGTAAGAGACTGAATGAATATGAACCCAGAACTGTCAGTTCCTATAGTTGAAGCTTGTATCTCCTACCATATTTTCACATAAATTATATGTCAGCAAAATTTGGACTGGGGGTAATCTTCATAGGGGTCTTAAAGCTGCATAAGCTTACTAATTGAGATAAAACAAACATTTCAAAGTATAAACTTCAAATCCTAGTTAAAATACCTTAATCTTGCATTAGCTGTGAGCACTTCACATGATCTTTACAAGAGGACCAATCTCCTGGTCTGAAAGTGCTGTCATGTAAAGAATTACAGTTGTCATTAGAACAAAATGAACAAGCATTCCTAATGAGCACTCTGGAAGTTTTAAAGTTGAACCGGACTGGTCCTGTCTTATTAGGGAGCATTGCACCAGCACAGTTATCATTTTACCACAGCCTCATTCTGCAGGAGATGTGAGTCAGCTGGAAATTTTCTTGTGTTTGAACACACTTGATTTTCTAATCATTAAATACACAGCTGTTTTCCATATCAAAAACTACCAGTAACTCATCTCCAAAATAAACAGCAGGGAGGATTCTGTTAGGACAAAGCCACAACCTTTGTTTGTGATATGCTCCTTCCTCCTTGCGATGGAGTTGGTGGAACTCATCAGTTCCCTGATCTCCTCCAACTCGGAGCTTGGCTAAACTACTTTTCCCATCCCCACCTGTTACAAGGTAAAGCATACGACTAAGTTCTGGAGACTGGAATGTAGGTGGAAGTAAGATTCACCACTTTCAGACTCAAATTACATGTGACTTTTCCATGCTCTTTTTCTCTCTTGCATGTGACTGGAAATGAAGGACTCACACCCTAGAATACTGGGGAACCCCAGAATGCACAAAGCCCCAACCCATGAGCTCCTTGTGCAAGAAGAATCCATGCTCAGGAAAGCTGCCTAACCAGGAGCAGCAGATAAAAACTAAACTTTCATTCTCTTAGTAAAACCAAGTGTACCTATGTTTGTCTGAGGTTAGGAGAGAGCAGACTCTTTTCTTTAAATGGGACCATGTTAAGCCCTGATTTGGTGTCATCTTGAGAGCAGGGCGCTGATGATGGCAGAACCCATGGAGATAACTAGCAGATTACTGTGGCCTGGGACCCCAGAATCAGTCAGGTGGGACCTGAACAAAGCCCAAGTCTCATTTCACACACTCAGAGAGGACTGCTTTTTACTGCCTATATATGATGGCCGCTTCGCTCAGTAAATAAACAAAAAATAAACCTTGAACGTGGAGGGTAAATTATTGATCTGGGGGAATTTTCTTTTCTTTTCTTTGAAAAACTAGCTCATACACTTCTTTTTTAAGCTCATCTGTCTGTCACGTGGAATGGGCCCTATTTCATCTTGTAGCCACTTACTCTACTATCCAAAGGAAATTCTCGCTAAATCCTACCACAGCTACAACTACCCAAATGGTGCTGTGAAATTCAGCATTCGATTTAAGCATCTCTAGAGATCATGTATTCACATTTTTATGATTCATAAAGACATCTGCAAAAGAATTTTGGCAGTTATACAGACTTTACAAGAGTTTTATACACTTGTTTATATGTTGCATTAGCCTGAATGCCGTTTTAAGAGCACAACTTAAAAATCACAATCAGCTCTCTAGTAAATGTAACCATTATAAAAAATTGAGTGATTTTTACCATGGACGAAGCCACTTACAGGGACAGATTTTTTTTTTAAGTCTTAATTGAATTTGTTGCAACACTGCTTCTTTTTTATGTTTTGGTTTTTTGGCCCCAACCCCAAGGCATGTGGGATCTTAATTCCCTGATCAGGGATCGAACCTTCATCCCCTGCATTGGAAGGGAAAGTCTTAACCACTGGACCACCAGGGAAGTCCCAGGGATAGTTTAAAAAAAAAAAAATGATCCCAGAGAAAATAACATCTCACTAATAGGATCTGTTAGATTTTAAATCCTACAGCTCATGCTTTTAACTCAACTGTGAGAATCTTCAGGAATTTAAGGGCCAAGTGAGAGAGGATTGTTACTGATAAAATTGGACATTTCCTACCTCCATCATTATAAAATACCTTGGGGAAAATGGTTTTCCTGTTTTTTTATTAGTAACACAAATTCTTACAAGGATTTTATAGTTTATACCAGCAAAACCCACCATATTTATTGAAAATTACACCAATAAGATATTCTATTTCAGATTAGAGGCTTCCAGAGGCTCCTATTATCTTTAAGAAAATTCTTTTAATGATATCACACACACACACACACACACAGCTGCAGGATGATGTCATCAGGGATCATCTGACCATTATAGAACATCTCAATCAGCTCCAAAGGGATTAAATAGCAATACCACTCCTGGGCATACACACTGAGGAAACCAGATCTGAAAGAGACACATGCACCCCAATGTTCATCGCAGCACTGTTTATAATAGCCAGGACATGGAAGCAACCTCGATGCCCATCAGCAGACGAATGGATAAGGAAGCTGTGGTACATATACACCATGGAATATTACTCAGCCGTTAAAAAGAATTCATTCGAATCAGTTCTAATGAGATGGATGAAACTGGAGCCCATTATACAGAGTGAAGTAAGCCAGAAAGATAAAGAACATTACAGTATACTAACACATATATATGGAATTTAGAAAGATGGTAATGATAACCTTATATGCAAAACAGAAAAAGAGACACAGAAATACAGAACAGACTTTTGAACTCTGTGGGAGAATGTGAGGGTGGGATATTTCAAAAGAACAGCATGTATACTATCTATGGTGAAACAGATCACCAGCCCAGGTGGGATGCATGAGACAAGTGCTCGGGCCTGGTGCACTGGGAAGACCCAGAGGAATCGGGTGGAGAGGGAGGTGGGAGGGGGGATCGGGATGGGGAATACATGTAACTCCATGGCTGATTCATGTCAATGTATGACAAAACCCACTGCAATGTTGTGAAGTAATTAGCCTCCAACTAATAAAAATAATTGAAAAAAAAAAATAGTTGTGTTTTTTGGTTTGTTTTGGCTATGTTCCATGGCATTGTGGGATTTTAGTTCCCTGACCGGGGATCAGACCTGCACTCCCTGTATTGGAAGAACAGAGTCTTAATCACAGACTGTCAGGGAAGTCCTAAAATGTGTCTTTTTGTATCAGCACAATTCAAATTTGCTGTCCTCATCACAGGCCCTCCTTGGAGTTCTGACTTAAGAAATGGTAATCTTCTATTTGAGGAATAACACTCCAGGGATCTTATTCAGTGTTATAATGTTATCCTCCTTTGTACTTAATTTTATGTTAACATTTTATCCATTAACTCTAGTTCTGTAATTGAATATTAAATCAGGATAAAAGTTCTTATTTTGTTCTCTCTTGACCCTTACACACACACACATGCCACAGACCCCAGCGCGTAATTGATATTCGTCTTTTAGCTTTTCTTTTTCTTGCTTATTATTGAGGCTTCCCAAAGTTAGGATTAAATGAATTCAAATTCACACCAAAAAAAAAATCCGAAGTCGGCCTTCTCAGCAAGTGAGTCTGCTGTGACTTACGCGGGTGTTAACTCAGCAGTGAGAGTTAATCCCCACTACTTTCTGCAACCGGCAGATCCATCATTAAAGAATCATTCCTCTCCCATAGTGCTGATCTCCTGGTGAAATGAAGATGCCACTGTCAGGGTAACACTTCAATTATTTTTCTCCCATTATTTCCCCGGAGCAGATCTGGCACTGTTAGAGATGCACATTTATGCTAGGGGTGCAGGTGGAGGTGGGAGTGAGGGTGAGGAGGAGGGAATGAGAGTGTCATTGACAGAGGATAACGGTAGGGCTGAGAAGGCAGCCTGCCTAGGAGGTGAAGAGCATCAGCTTTCCCAGCATCAGCACCAGCTCTGACCCTCTGATGGTGTCGCCAAAAGGGACGTATTTCTGTACACCTTTGAGAACACAACACTTCAAGTGCAGCATGGTGGATAGAAACTTGGTCAGGGAGCTCCAGTTCTAAAGCTACACAGGGTGTAATTTTGGGCAAGGTACTTAACCTCTCTGCGCCCAGTTGGCTGCTGGTAAAATTCTGCAGGCGCTTGCAAGGCTTCACTGGATTTGAGCAGTTCATCCATTGTGTCTGTCACCCGAAATAAGCCCTGAGTGTCCTGGTGGGCTACAGTCCATGGTGTCGCAAAGAGTTGGACATAACTGAAGCCACCTAACATGCACGTACATCCCTCTTTCGAGTCTTTACTTCAGAGTTCCCGTCTGGTGGCAGAAAGTGGGGGCATGCCCAGGCAACCAGGCTGCTTCTGTAGCCAGGTCTGTCTTTCCTTCACATCCTGCTTTTCCCAGCTTATTCCATGATCTCTCACGTGTGGATTGTGTGTGTCCTGCTGTTTATATCGGGGTAGATCCATCACCGCTGCCCCCATCTCCAGCTAGGATGCACCAGGGACACCCTCCCAGGTTTATTTTCAGCCAACAGGAGCTCTGAGGTGGGGGGCGGGGTGGAGGCGGCTGGGGAGAAATCAGGGCTTTCCCTTCATGTGGTTCTACCTTGGGTGACCACTCCTCCACATTCCCGTTCCCTTGGGACAGGCCTCTGTGGGTCCCACCCCTGGGCCCCAGGATCCCTTTGTCTCCTCACCTCAGATAGGTCTCTATTTTCCCCTCTTGCTAATCTGTATAATCTGTAGCTTTCCCCAACATCCTTGTTTGGCTGCTCAGATTTTCCATCACTTGTACGGTATCACCAATTCCCTCTGTCCCGTCTGGACAATGTATAAACAAAATAAACTTTGGGTACCCATATAGTCTAAGTAAAACATGTTTTCATCAGTACTTTTATATCAGATTTTTATCTGCATCTTTTAAAGAGCTTGAAAAGAGATGTAACTTATGTTCAACAGCAACACTTCACAGAATCACTCTTCTTTGCCTTCCTATCTTCATGTACACTTTACTCCTCTGTTGTCTTGCTCTCTCATTGTTTCAGAGGTATGTTGTCTTTTCGGCTAGGCAGATAGCAGCTGACAACTGTGTTTTCATTTATATATTCACATAACAAATGTTTATTTGAGAGCCTGCTGTGTGCCAGGCTCTGGGTAAAACTCCACTCTGCCCGTGCAGAGCTCACAGTCCAGGGAGGGAGACAGAAAACATAAGCACATATTACATTCTTGGGTAAATGCAGTGATGGAAAGGAGGATACAGGGGAGCACGGAGAAGAGGCGATGCTTTAAACACCTGACACATAGCCAGGCGCACAGCAGGTGCTCAGACAAGAGGCACATCCATTAAAAGAGGGCACTGGGCTGCAGGCCAAAGGCAGGGACATGGCCAAACCAGCTGTCAGGGGCCCAACCCTCCATTAAGCTATTGTTTGTTATAAAATGGGAGCCAGTAGAAAAGGTGGCTCAACCCACAGCTTCCTACCTGACAGCTAAACCAGTTCCATCATTTGTCCTGTGTTAATGGCACCAGGATACAGCGGGGCTGTGGGGCAGGGACACACCGATCTCCACTCTAAAGGCAACCTCCTTCTCTTTAGGAAGATAAATACAGAATATAATTAGCAAATATACAGGTGAGCCTTAAAATCATGAGCTAGCAGTGACTCTGTATGGTGGGAATTGACCGTCAGGTAAGACTTTCCTACATCAAAGGATTCATGCAACAAAAATTAACACCCAGAAGAGTGTTTTGAGGACTTCCAGAGATATCATTTAGCCGGCAGAGGTCTGTACTGTCAAAGCTATGGTTTTCCCAGTAGTCACATATGGATGTGAGGGTTGGACCATAAAGAAGGCTGAGTGCCAAAGAATTGATGCGTTCTCACCATGGTGCTGGAGAAGACTCTTAAGAGTCCCTTGGACTGCAAGGAGATCAAACCAGTCAATCCTAAAGGAAATAAACCTCGACTATTCATTGGAAGGACTGATGCTGAAGCTGAAGCTCCAATACTTTGGCCACCTGATGAAAGAGCCGACTCATTGGAAAATACACTGATGCTGGGAAAGATTGAGGGCAGGAGGAGAAGGTGGTGACAGAGGATGATATGATTGGATGACATCACTGACTCAGTGGAGAAAACGCCGAGAGGTGGTGAAGGACAGGGAAGCCAGGTGTGCTGCAGTCCGTGGGGTTGCGAAGAGTCAGATACAACTTAGGACTGAACTACAAAAACTGGAGGTCCAGTGGTTAAGAATACGCCTGCCAATGCTGGGAACACAGGTTCAATCCCTGGTCTGGGAAGATCCCACATGCCACAGGGCAACTGGGTCTGTGCACCAAAGTACTGAGGCCCATGCACCCATGCTCTGCAACAAGAGAAGCACTGTAATGAGAAGTCTGTGAGACTCACAACTGGAGAGTAGCCCCACTCACCATAACTAGAAAAATCCTGTCTGCAGCAACAAAGACCCAGTTTAACCAGTAAATAAATAAATGTTTTGAATATTTAAAGGTGACATATGGACCACCGGGAGAAAGGAATGTGTGTCTGGATGATGTGAGTCTAGGAAATGATGGGTTGGTATTCATGGGCTATACCCTGGTTGGGTTTCCACTAAAACAGAGTAGAATTGAGGCAAAGTGTAAGACGGAAGAAAGCAAAAATTCTTGCCTTATATCGTGCAGTCTCCTGTTTGAAGCTAGATTCTAAGTCTAAGTAAACTTATAAAAAATGTATTCACAGTGTGATAGGACCAGAGATATCAAATGATGGTATTTTAGCAGCTTAGACTCTAACTTCACTCAAAATAGAGTTGTATCAGATCTTTCAGCAGTCAAGCACAGAAAAGAGAGCTAGTCTGTGTATTCTGAGCTTATCTCAAAAAAGAACCACATAAAACACACAGAACTGTCTACTCTTCCATCTTTATACCCCAGAGAGTACTGAATAAATATTTGTAGAACAAATGAGTAAGAGAATAGCATGGGAGTAGAAACCACTGCACCGAAAAAGTCCACTGTCCCTTCTAATCACAAAAATATTCAATTCAGCCTTTAAGATGATTTTTTCCACTTGAGATGAAGCTACATGAGATTTTCCAATCGAGGTGAAGCTACATGAGATTTGGAGGTAGGGTGCTGAAGAGTGAGTTCTGTTGGGTACAGTTTCTAAGAGGAGTGAGTGCCATTGGTTACAGAGTTTCTATGTAGGTGATGAAAATGTTCTGACATTCAACAGTGGTGATGGTTGGACAGCTCTGTGAATATGCTACAACTTGCTGAATTGGACCCTTAACAGGGTTAACTTTGTAGCTTATGGATTATATTTCAATGAAGTTAGTCTTTTTAATCATAGTTGAGATTCAGTCTTGATGAAATACATTATAACTTGAGAATCCAAATACAGCTCACTGTGCATAGTGTAATAAATTAGTTTTATCCTTGCAAATAAGGAGATTTATGTTATAATCCAATGAAAATTATGACCTTACAATAGAGAAAAAATTATTCTGATGAAATATGAGAGCACTTTAAACAGAAGACCAGCATGCAAATGAGTAGGAGCTCATTAGCTGAGAGCTGCAAATATTTTGTGTATCAGAGAATTGGTAGCTGGGTTATTGGTTCAGTCAGTCTTTCATCCAATGAACATTTATTAAGAAATCTGAGCAGCAGTATTTTTCTAGAATCCTGAGGAGCTGTCTCATCCTGGGCTGAATCATTGAGCACTAAAGAGGCTTGAAATTCTCTAAGACAACATGAATATAGTATCAAGACATCGCGGGCTATATAATTCCATCTCCTACTCTGGGGCTCTCTCAGATGAAAACTGGGAGTTACACGGCTCTTAACACAACTGAGTTCATCTTGACCACAAACTCTGATGCTTCTACAAACAGAGAAATGGAGCTCTTTCCTAGATGTAGTGACTTTCCTCTAACATGTGTGGTCCAGAGCTACAACCAGTTCTCTATCTACCTGCCATCCTCTGTAGCCTTCAACAAACCATAGCTGAAGGGCAGTCGATTCTTAGAACCCTGAACTATCCAGTATGGGGTCTCTAAGCACATGTGGTTATTGAACAGTTGAAATATGTCTTACCCAAACTGGGATGTGCTGTCAGGACAAAATACCCACCAGATTAGACTTAGTAAAATCAAAACCGTCCCTTTAATATTTAAAAATGTATTACATGTTGAAATCACACCTCTTTAGATATATTGTGGTGTGTGCATGTTCAGTCATGTCTGACTCCTTACAACCACATGGACTGTGGCCCAGCAGGCTTCTCTGTCCAAGAAATTCTCCAGGTAAGAAATACTGGAGTGCATTGTCATTTCCCTCTCAAGGGGATTTCCCTCTCTGGGTCAATTTCTGGGTTTAATCCCACTTCTCTCACGTCTCAGAATTGCCAGGCCAGATTCTTTACTGGAAAGCCACCTGGAAAGCCCTTAGATATATTAAGTGAAATAAAAATACATTATCCTCTCCCAATGTAGCTATCTTTTCCCTGAGGATGAATAGCAAAGAACTCAGTTAAAGAAAGGTCACGCAACAAAGAATATATTGAAGAGAGGTGAAGAGCAAGGCATGGCCAGCCTCTGCTTACTAACTTGTTATAACTGCTGTCATAATTGGGGGGAAATTATAAGAATGAGGTCTGAGATGTTAATCTAAACCTGATTTAACTCTTCAGTGCTTCTGAAATGTTAACAGCGTTCTATAACCAAGAACTTCTTTCTGGAAGGGGAATCCCACCTACCACAGGCAGACTGTGTAGCTGGATCTTAGGTGCATGCTCAGTCATATCCAACTCTTTGCAACCCCATGGACTGCAGCACACCATGCTCCTCCATCCATGGGATTTTCCAGGCAAGAATACTGGAGTGGGTTGCCATTTCCTCCTCCAGAGGATCTTTCTGACTCATGGATTAAGGCTAATGTAACTGCTGCCACTATGTACAGGCTCAACTGGATATTTGAGGAGTTGAATCAGCTGCATAGGGAGGAACAGCAACTACTGAAGCCCTTTGCCCAGATATAAGTAGTCAGTTTTAAACTATATTCTTAATATCCATGAAGATAAAGAACTCATAGCAAGTGCATTTGCACTGCATAAAATGTAGGGGCATAATCTTTAGGATACATTCCATGTGCATTTCCTTTATATGAACAGTTCCAACTGGAAACACACACACACACACACACACACACACACACACACACACACACACAAATCTTCCAGAGTAACTCACATGTGCTTCTAGCTCTTTGTCATCAATTGTCTAACAAGACCCACCATGTATGAGTGGAGGAATTAGAGATACAATGATGAAATAATTGAGTAGCCTCCTTTGAGAAAGACACAGTTCCATGGGAGAAAGATACAAGAAAACAAATAAGCAATTTTAGGGCTTTCCCTGGTGGCTCAGTTGGTAAACAATCAGCCTGAAATGCAGGAAATTTGGGTTTGATCCCCAGGTCAAGAAGATCTTCTGGAGAAGGAAATGGACAACCCACTCCAGTCTTCTTGCCTAGAGAATCTCATGGACTGAGGGGCCTGGTGGGCTACAGTCCACAAGGCTGCAAAGAGTCGGACATGACTGAAGCAACTGAGCGCACATGCACAAAGCAATTTTATTCATCTTGTAGAATAATTGTGATGTTTGACCATTAGTGGGTGTAGGAGAACAAGGGCCTTTTCATGAGTAATTAAAGCCAAGACTCATACTACTGCTCGATTAAGAAGCCCATGCACCACAACTGGAGTAGCACCACTCGCTGCAACTAGAGAAAGCCCATGGGCAGCAATGAAGAACAAGTACAGCCCCAAATAAGCAAGTTTTAAAAATTAAAAATAGAAAGTTACTGCTGCATGAGAACAAATGAATTATGTGCTAATGATGTTACTTTAGCAGTTAGTCCAAGCCACTTTTGTGTCCTTGTGTTTGGGTCTTGCTTCTTTGATGCTGGTGATGTAGAACAGAAAATGAGAAGTGAGTCTTTTGGGAGGTTCTCTACGCCCAAAGCAGTCACTGCTCAGGGAGCTCTCTATTCTTTGCCCACAACCCTTGGTGCCCTGGAGTCTTGGCTCTGCAGTAAAAGTAAAACCTTTGTGAGGTCCCAGTGTTTGCTGAGAGGCAGTGGTGTGGACAATAATGGCAGATGATTTGGGAAAACAAATGAATTATTACAGCTGACAACTTTGGGGCAAACAGAGGACTTCATTAATGAATTTGCTAATTCATCCTTTCCATTGCATTAGAGAATTCAATAATGTATCTCTGTATAATGCAGCATGATTTTATATGGTGAGTGTGTGTGTGTGTATCTATGAGTCTAAGTGTAGACAGAGATGGACTGTGATCTGGAGTCTCATGTCATAATCTTACAAATCATTGATGAATGTTCCCAAGTCTCTGCAGGTTACTCTTGATTTATAAATAAGACTCCTTTGCTACATATGGAAAATAAGTGCTGTCATGTTTGGAAATTAACTATTCTAATTCTTTGATATTGCTCAAATTACATTTCCATCTTAGTTCAATCTGCTCTCCTGAGAGACACTTGAGTCAAACATGGTTTGCTGCTGGAAGGTGGAAAGGGGACATTCCTGGTGATATTTGGAAAATGTAGCTCTACAGTTAGCACATGTGCTTGGATGCCTCTATGAAGTTCAGTTCAGTTGCTCAGTTGTGTCTGACTCTTTGCAACCCCATGGACTGCAGCATGCCAGGCCTCCCTGTCCATCATCAGCTCCTGGAGTTTACTCAAATTCATGTCCATTGAGTCAGCGATGCCATCCTCATCCTCTGTCATCCCCTTCTCCTCCCACCTTCAATCTTTCCCAACATCAGGGTCTTTTCAAATGAGTCAGTTCTTCGCATCAGGTGGCCAAATTATGGGAGTTTCAGCTTCAACATCCATCCTTCCAATGAACACTCAGAACTGATCTCCTTTAGGATGAACTGGTTGGATCTCCTTGCAGTCCAAGGGACTCTCAAGAGTCTTCTCCAACACCACGGTTCAAAAGCATCAATTCTTTGGTGCTCAGCTTTCTTTATAGTCCAACTCTCACATCCATACATGACCACTTGGAAAACCATAGCTTTGACTAGATGGACCTTTGTTGGCAAAGTAATGTCTCTGCTTTTTAATATGCTGTCTAGATTGGTCATAACTTTTCTTCCGAGGAGTAAGTATCCTTTAATTTCATGGCTGCAGTCACCATCTGCAGTGATTTTGGAGCCCAAAAAAATAAAGTCACTTTCCATTGTTCACCCATATATTTGCCATGAAGTGATGGGACCAGATGCCATGATCTTAGTTTTCTGAATGCCTCTATTAGCTGTTAGCTAATAATTTTATCAAGAGGCAAGAGGACAAGAGGGCACAGATGAAATTTTCCCAAAGAGCATTTTCAGGGAACCTAGATAAGACAAATCACTCTTTAAAAGAAAAAAAAGAAAAAGAAAAAATTCCATTAACTGAATTAGGCAAAGAAAATGACTGTCACCCATTGTATCATTAATCATTAGGTTTTGCTTGTGTGTATGTGTTTGGTGGCCAATATACAGATTTATGGAACACTAAAAAAATCTTTATAAAATCCATGTGGGCAGTATACTCTATGCCCATCTTATTGGATTTGGAGCACAGATATGTTGTCAATATTTCCCATACAGGTTTGCATGGTGCATGTGTGCTCAGTTGTGTCCAACTCTTTGTGGAATTACACCCATGGGAGCTACATCCATGGGGTGTAGCCTGCCAGCCTCCTCTGTCCATGGAATTTAGGCAAGAAAACTGGAGTAGGTTGCCATTTCCTACTCCAGGGGGTTTTCCCGACCCCGAAATCAAACCCACATCTCCAGTGTCTCCAGCATTGGCAGGAGGATTCTTTTCCAATAGCAACACCTGGGAAGCTCATACAGGTTTATAATTGTATATTTATTTTTTTGACATATCTTTGGTCAGATTTTGGGCTTCCCTGGTGGCTCAGACGGTAGAGAATCTGCCTGCAATTCAGGAGACTGGGGTTCGATCCCTAGGTAGGAAAGATCTCCTGGAGAAGGAAATGACAACCCACTCCTGCAATTTTGCCTGGAAAATTCCATGGACAGAGGAGCTTGGTGGGCTACAGTCCATGGGGTTGCAAAGAGTTGGACATGACTGAGTACATGCACACGCACGTGGTCAGACTTAGGGCACATTCCCCTTGCTGAAAAACATTTTTACGCGGAATTATATAACAGCACACAGACTGAATTTTGGAAGATATTTATAATTAGGTAAGAAAGGAAAGCCCCTGTTCCTTGCAGGAGAAATCCCTACAGAATATTTTCTGTGCTTGTCCTGCCCTAGAAAAGATGTACAAATCATGATGAGTTTGACTAAGCTAATGAGTATAGTTTGATGTGTTCTGTGAATTAGACAAATTTTTAAACGGCCTGACTTCAAGAATGTTTTAATTTTTACTATCACTACATACTAGGGCTCTGTAACTGTGCTAAAGTTATGGTGATATGACACTCATATGGGTTTTGGGTGGCACAAGTTATATGAGTTACTCAGCCATAAAAAAACAATGGAAACAGTGGCAGACTTTATTTTGGGGGGCTCCAAAATCACTGCAGATGGTGACTGCAGCCATGAAATTAAAAGACGCTTACTCCTTAGAAGAAAAGTTATGACCAATCTAGACAGCATATTAAAAAGCAGAGACATTACTTTGTCAACAAAGGTCCATCTAGTCAAAGCTATGGTTTTCCCAGTAGTCATATATGGATGTGAGTATTGGGAAAAAAAAAAAAAGCTGAGCACTGAAGAACTGATGCTTTTGAACCATGGTGTTAGAGAAGACTCTTGAGAGTCCCTTGGACTGCGAGGAGATCCAACCAGTCCATCCTAAAGGAGATCAGTTCTGAGTGTTCATTGGAAGGATGGATGTTGAAGCTGAAACTCCCATACTTTGGCCACCTCATGTGACGAACTGACTCATTTGAAAAGACCCTGATGCTGGGAAAGATTGAAGGTGGGAGGAGAAGGGGATGACAGAGGATGAGGTGGTTGGATGGCATTACTGACTCAATGGACATGAGTTTGGGTAAACTCCGGGAGTTGGTGATGGCATGCTGCGGTCCATGGGGTTGCAAAGAGTTGGACACGACTGAGCGACTGAACTGAACTGAGAAAGAAGCAAAGTTGGGTCATTTGTATAGACACGGATGGATCTAGAGAGTGTTATACAGAGTGAAGTAAGTCAGAAGGAGAAAAACAAATGAGTATAATAATGCATATACATGGAATCTGAAAAAATTGGTATAGATGATCTTACTTACAAAGCAGAAATAGAGACACAGAAGTAGAGAATAAATTTGTATCCCAACCAAAACACCCACCACCTCAACAAACATGCAATAACAACCTTTCATGTGATGCTAGGTTTAATTTCTATTTTCCTCAACTCACAGATATTGAGTTGCATATGTTTTGGAGTATGAAATTAAAATGATTAGTAAAAATAACTTCTAAAATAATACCAATAAATTTTTTTAAAGCTTTTCTTTAAACCTGTGTGTTTGCCATGTGCCAGACCTTCTTATTTTTCATATTTGTGTCTTTTTGTAATTGGAGGATAATTGCTTTACAGTGTTGCGTTGATTTCTGCCATACAACAACTTGACTCATCCATATGTATGTATATATACATATCTCCACTTTCTTGGGGCTTCCTAAGTGACACTAGTGGTAAAGAACCCACTGCCCAGTGAAGGAAAAGCAGGAGATGAGGATTCGAGGCCTGCATCAGTAAGATCCCCTGAAAAAGGAAACAGCAACCCTCTCCAGTATTCTTACCTGGCTAATCCTTTGGACAGAGGCGCCTGGTAGGTTACAGCCCATGGGGTCACAAAGAGCTGGCCACAATTGAGTGACTAAGCACACAGCAGCCAGTGGCTTCTATGGTGGCTCAGACAGTACAGAATCTTCCTGCAATGCAGGAGACCTGGGTTCAATCTCTGGGTCAGGAAGATCCTCTGGAGGAGCAAATGGCGACCCACGCTCCGGTATTCTTGCCTGCCAGGCTCTAGTCCATGTGGTCGCAAAAGAGTTGGTCATGACTGAGCAACTAACACTTCGTTTTCACTTCTCAGGGTAAACAGCAAAGATCAGGGACTAAGGGAATTATTCTTAGAAATTCTAGAAGTCTGTCTTGGGCTCCTTGGACATTACATCTTTAACTGGTGGTTTGGAGATCTGCAGTTAAGTTCAACAGGCAAAGTCTAGAACATCTAGAATCAGGAAGGTATGCTGAAAAACCTATAGAGATGCATAGAGTGATAAAAGGATAACTAAAGCATCAAGCTCTGGGACTCAGCTGCTCCAGGCGCAGGATTCCCTGTGGAAGTTCCAGAGAATTATGTTGAACTATATTAATATAAGGTAAAAGAGAAGCCTGATTTTCAGTTCAACTTTGGAGTTCCCTTGGCTGCTGAAACAATTACAGGTCCCTGGAGCCCAGCAGTCTTCAGCACGTCAGCAAACTTTTTTCCCCCATTGCTTATTCAGAGGCATACTCAAGTCTCTTAGAGAAAATCCCTTCTTTTCCCTCATTATTTTCACCAAAACACTTCTTAAAGAAATGGTCATCATTTGTAGTTTTGTTCATACCTTCATTTGTTCCTTTTTAAATTCACTGATCTATTCATTAGTTCTTCCTACTTTCTCATCTCCCTTATATTGGTCAGTCACCATAGTGCGCCTGATTCTGGGGACAAGGATGTTTAAGGTGTCCCTTGTGCTCCACTTCCCAGCCCTGGACCCTCATATTGTTCCCACTGAGGCTGAATAGATAGGATAACTGTGGATTCTATGCAGCAAAGTTACCAACTTCACTTGTGTTTAGTTGTTGGTTTTATTCAGTCACTAAGTCATGTCCAGCTCTTTGCAACACCATGGACTGCGGCACGCCAGGCTTCCCTGTCCTGTATCATCTCCCAGAGTTTGCTCAAACTCATATCCATTGGGTCGGTGATGCCATCCAACCATCTCATCTTCTGTCATCCCCTTCTCCTCTTGCCCTCAATCTTTCCCAGGATCAGGGTCTTTTTTAACGAGTTGGCTCTTTGCATCATGTGGCCAGAGTCTCCCGCATTGCAGGCAGATTCTTTATCATCTGAGTCACCTGGGAAGCCCTATTTATACATAAACTGAACGTGTGGATAAAAGCAGTGAAAATAGAAAATAGAAACTTTCCTTCCTATACATCAGTGGCTCATCTCATGTACCATCCTAGGGCTGCTGATCTGTCCCCTTCTTAAGGCTCATCACCTTGACAATGACGATGGATGGCCACTTGCTGGAAATGCTTTGCATTTCTGGAGAGCAAGCAGCATGGACCGCGTATTGGCAGGCATGGAAGGCACAGTGACAGCTGATGCTCCTCTGGCCCCTGGAATTCTATAGTTCTGTTTGCATTCCATTAGCTTTGCCTTCCTGTGCACAAGGGTCCAGGTATTCTTCATGAACAGCTGATTATTTTGATGACTCTGAATAAAGGTCTACACCATGGAATGGCTTAGCCATCCCCATGTGTAAGCCAAAAAAGTATCTCCTAGCATCCACTTTTTTCTTGTTATAGATTTTACTCTTTTTCACTAGATAATGTTTCAGTGCAAATTTGTGACTATGGAATAGATTGTCAGACTGAGAGCATGCAGTCCTATACCTAGAGCTTACAGAGCAGATGCCCCCGCTTCTGAGAGAAGGTCACACTTGGTGACTACCTGGCCACCGCTGGAGAGGCCACCTTTTTTGCTCCTTCCCTCAGGAAAATGTCAAAAGCAAAAATGAATAATGTCACAAATGGGCCTGATGTGAAATGACAAAGCCTGGGAGAGCAGAGAAATGCAGAGAGAAGTGGTTTGAGGAAAAAGGCCTTAGAATATAGATAAGGCATGAGCCAGTGAGGATAATGAAGCCAAAAGCCCTGTGCCTCGGTCCAGGGAAGCATTTCAATCTCCCGTTTTCTTGGGGGTGAAACCGGATTAACTATTTCTATTTCTCAACCTCCAAATGACACCTAACTTCTGCTACCTTCTGTGGGGTGTGGAGAATAAGTTGAACTTCATGAATTATAAAATATGTTAATAAACTGCCTGATAAGCAGGCGGTTGTCCCTGGCTGGGGGCCCTGACGCGCTGACAGGTGCTTAGAGCACTAGCAATAGTTGACACCTCATCCGACTGGCCTGGGGGAAGCTGCGTGCCTCAGAAGGTCAGCCAGGGGTTTTTCCTGCACAGACGGGCTCAGTTTGATCATATCAACTCTTGGCATCTTAATGATGGTGTTTCTCTTTCTTTTCCTCTGCAGCACTTTTCCCCCACAACTTTTCTCAGTTGACTGCAGGTTGGTAACAGTGATAGTAAAGGTAGGAGCTGCTTCCTTGCATCAATCTGGAAGCTTCTGACCCCATTCACTGCCCCACCCAAGGAGGAAGCCACTGAAAAACAATTCTGAGACCCTGAGGTTCACAGTAGCATCTTTGTGTGTTAAAGATGTCTCATTCTTGAATCTAACACAACACTATAAATCAATAATACTTCAAAAAAAAGTCTCATTCTATTCTCCATATTGTGTCATAAAAATATCCCAGCCCAAAAATAAGTAGAGAAAAAAATAATGCAAAATATGAAAAATAAGTTTTTTGATAAATTCCAAATGAAGCTTGAGTGCTCTGTTTTTCTTCATTGTCTCTTACAACTCTGTGTGTGTGTTCTTAGTCATGTCTGACTCTTTTCAACCCCATCGACTGTAGCCCTCCAGGCTCCTCTATCCATGGAATTTCCCAGGCAAGAATACTGGAGTGGGGTTGCCATTTCCTTCTCCAGGGGATCTTTCTGATTCTTGGATGGAACCCATGTCTCATGGGTCTCCTCCACTGCAGGCGGATTCTTTACCACTGAGCCACCAGGAAAGTCCCTTTTATAATTATTTACTGTTTAAAGTCCCCTGCAGATCCCACTGCAGTCATGGGGTCTTTTTTGCCTAATTGCATGAACTCCTAGGTTACTCCCTTTCTTTGCAAGAGCTCTGTGGCATCTTGGACACATATTTATTTTCATACTTCTCACTTCTCTCTGTACTAGTTTATATATCTATCTTTCTTAGATAGATGACAGTGAGCCACTTTGGGACAGGAACACAGATTTATTTCTTTTTCTTCCCCACACTCTCGATTTTTATGTTACGCTGTGTTATTATTATTTTCCAGAGGCCTGGCACAGAATACTCAGCATTGTTGATTGACTAGGTCCCCTCCATCCCAAGGGTTAAGTTACTCATCAGTTTTTCAAAATTAGAAATGAAGGTTCCGGTAAGTTCTATGTTCAGAATGGCAGTTCTATTCCTGGCATCATCAATAACTCCTTCCAAGTATGTATTTGTGATCAAGGAGACACGTATTAGCTATGAGTAGCCAAAAGCAATTCTGTTGCAATATTAATGGGAGTACAGTTTACCCTTGAACAACTCGAGGGTGAGGGGCCTTCACACAGTAGAAAATCTGGTATAATGTATAGTTCACCCTCTGTATTCATGGTTCCTCAAGATGGGCAGTTCGACATTTGGGAATTCAACACACCTCCAGGGCTGTTTGTTTTGTGGTTGTTTAGTCGCTAAATATTGTCCTACTCTTCCACAACTCCACAGACCGTAACCCGCCTGGCTTCTCTATCCATGACATTTGCCAGGCAAGAATACTGGAACGGGTTCACATTTCTTTCTCCAGGGGATCTTCCCCACCCAGGAATGGAACCTGTGTCTCCTGCATTGGCAGGCGGATTCTTTACCACTGAGCCACCACAGGAAAAGAGCTGAGAATAAGAGGTAATTGTAATTCAAACCTGTGCTGTTCAAGGGTTAACTGCAAATCCTTTGCATTTTGTGAATGTTACTGTAGCATATAATTTGCCTCATAAATAAATCTTTGACCAGGAGTTTCCAGCAGAACTCAAAAGTATTGAGATGTGGAGCCTGGACTGAGCCAGCCTGTTCAGGGGTTAATAGTGCGAGGGGGCGTCCCAGGGGGGCAGCGTCCCTGGAGGGAGGGAGGGAGTGGGAAGGACCCGGGGGCACCGCCCTCCCACCCCTACTGAGCCTGCGCCCGCCCTCTCGGATGCCCGCTTTGCCCCGGGACATGGGGACGTGGGGGCCGCTTCCTCTGGCTCCCAGAGAAGGGCTATACCCGAGGCCCTGGAGCCGCATCACCAGTGAGAACCTCTTTATCTCTCGGGCTCAGAGCCGCATCACCAGTGAGAACCTCTTTATCTCTCGGGCTCAGGAAGGGCAGGAAGGCTGGGCCCTCCGGTCTCTGCAAGTCTCAGAGCCCGACCTGAAGGTCACTGGATGGCGCTAGGGGGCAGGCGGGGCTGCTTTGGGATTCTCAGGACTTTAGTAAGCTCTGGGGCCCCGGAATCACTTTCCCCGCCTAATTCATTTTCTTTTCTTTTCTTTCTTTCACCCCCCCGTCCCCTCTCTCTTCTCTCTTTCCCTTCTGCCTGACCCCCTTTATGCATGTCTATTTCTCCTAAGTATATTCTTGGAAGCTTGAGTTTCTTTCCAGTGCTTAGTCATTCAGTTGTGTCCCACTCTTTGCAACTCCATGGACTGTAGCCCACCAGGCTTCTCTGCCCGTGGGATTCTCCAGGCAAGAATACTGGAGTGCATTGCCATGCCCTCTTCCGGAGGATCTTCCCCACCCAGGGACCGAACCAGCATCTCCTGTGTCTCCTGCCCTGGCAGGCGGGTTCTTTACCTGCGGAGCCATCCTTTCTTTAATCCATCTACTAAAAGTTATCTATTATCTGCTCCCCAAAGAAACTTTCAGGATCTGGATCCAACAGACTGGAGCCCAGTTCTAAATCCAACCCCACCTGAAAACTTTAAAAGGGACTACATTTGCCACCTTACAAGTAAAAGTTCAGAGAATGGAGGAGAAAGCAGTTCTTCATGCCCACAGAGAGTGGCTTTAGCTTGAATCTGATGGGGATGAGGTGGGGCAGTGTGCAGAAAGTAGAGCATAGTGAAAGAGTTGGTTCTAATGGAGGCCATCTGACTTCTGAACCAGGAAATCATACAATCGGCTTGGGAGAACCAGCTCTATTTGTTTTCACAGGTGATGTATTTATATTGAGTAGAATTTCTCAAAGGAACTAAATCCACTAGATATTAAAACTTATTTTTAAGTCTCAATAGTTAAAACAGTATGGTATCTATATATGAAGAGACCCACATATATATGGCACGTAATGAAGATGGCAAATATAATCAGAAGAGTAGAAATAAATGTGTTCATAAATTGTGTTGGAACCAGGCAGCCTTCTAGGAGAACAACAGAAACCCACACTGTGCAAGAGGATAAGCTATAAAAATTTAAATACAAATGAAAAGAAGTTGTAAAATTTTAGGAGAAAATCCAGAAACCATACAAAATTGATAAACACTACAATTTAAAAAATTCCTCTTATCTAGTAAAAAGAAAACCTAGACAAAAATCCTGCAAGTAACATCAAAAGATAACTGACAGAAACCTAGGAGAAATTGTTGCATTTCAAATGCCAAAGAGCTTACCTCCCTAATGTAAACTGATAAAACCAACAACATAATAGAGAAAACAGTGAAAGGATATGAATAGAAAATTAACAGAAAAGGAAAGACAAATTCTGGTTAAACATATGAAAAGATGCCCCACTTCAGTTACAGAGAAATGCAAATTAATATTTCACTGAGACAAATGGAATGAAAAATGGAATGAAATCCATTTTGTCTGTCAGAAATCCAAAAGATTGAAAATGCATTCTGGCCTCAGTAAGGCCTTTGATAATAGGTGTTCTCCTAATGATTGATGATAGTGGATACTGTCGTGCATTCCCCGTGGAGGGATATTTCTGCATATTTACAAACTACAAGTGGATAGTTTTTAATTTACACAAAAATCCTACTCCTGAGAATTTATCTTGCAGATGTAATTGCACATGTGCAAAGTATTGCATGTACAAACTTGTTCTTTGCTGCATTGGTCATAATAGCAAAAGATTGGAATTGGACCAAATATTCATTTATAAAAGTCTATGTTTAGCAAACTGTGGTACATCCACAAATAGAATACCCTGCGCATGTTAAAACAAAAAAGAGAAAGTTCTCTTCGTGTTGTTATAGAAAGATGTGCTTTCTATGAAATGATATGCTGAAATCCTCAAGACATATTATTTAAATAATAAAACAAGATGGGGAATACTGTATAGAATATATAATATTTGAATAAAAGGGGAAACTATGAATATATATTATTTCTGTTAAACAGATACAAGAAACTAAGAAAAGAAGTTACCCTTGTGGAAGTGAAGGATAGGAATAAGGCAAAAACATTTGATAAATACCCTTTTATATTGTTTGATTTATATGCAATGTGAAGGGATTGCCTATTCAAAACATATATATTACATGTCAGTCATATTGAAATATGTCTTATTTTAGTAGTATCATTGAGAAAGTCCTCTTAATGAAAACCAAAACCAAACTCAAAACTGCTTCTTACAGATTACTCTCTCCTTTTTTGTTTTCTGTTCCCGTTAGGGCTTTTAAGTTTGATGTATTTCTTCCTTTGACTTGGAGAAAAAGATTAATAACTGTGCTGATGAGTGGCCTGAGGATTGGGGGTGTTCTGTCAACAATACGGAGACCACCGTTTCCCATTAACTCTGGATATCTATCTCCAAGACGTCAGGTTTTCTTAACACACTGCATGTTTTCCTCTATAGATCACTGTTCTCAACCTGCTCGCGACACCCAAGTAGATCAACAAAGGTGAAGGCAGTGTCTCTCACTGAGATGAATAGCACCAGGATCTCAGGTATTTGTACTTGTATGCCCAAGCTTTGCTTTCTCGGTTATAAACAGTGGTTTATATATGGTTTGATTCTGGAATCATTCCATGCAAACTATAAAAATTTCTCAGTACATCTGTATAGATGAAATGGCGTCAAGTCTGTGGCTTGCTGCAGGCATATGAAACCCTGACGGAGCCCTGGCCTGGTGGGTCAGTTTCTAGGTCTAGAGATGAGACATGGGTCAGACTCTACCATCCCATGGAGCCTACCTAGAGGAGGTGGGGTGCAGGGTGGGAAGAAGGAGGAAGCTTCCACTTGTCTTTCCAGTCTGATTTTTAAAAACTCTCCTAAAGGCCTTTGCATTTGCTGTTTCCTCTGCCTAGAAGTCCCTGTTCCAGATCTTTGATTGTCTGGCTTCTCAGTGTCATTTAGATGTAAGCTCAAATTCTATCTCTTGAGACGCACTTCTGTTTCTCCCCCCTCCCCCATTATTCTATCCCGGCCTCTAGTTTTACCTTATTGACTGCACTTATCGCTGTCTGAAATGGCCTTGTTTGCGTGCATGTGTGCCAAGTCACTTCAGTCATGTCCTGACACTTTGCAACCCCATGGACTGTAGCCCACCAGCCTCCTCTGTCCATGGGATTTCCCAGGCAAGAATACTGGAGTGGGTTGCCCTGCCCTCCTCCAGGGGATCTTCCTGATCCAGGGATTGTACCTGTGTCTCATGTCTCCTGCATTGGCAAGCAGGTTCCTTACCACTAGCGCCACCTGGGAAGCTGCCCTGTTTCCTTGCTTATCATTTATGATCCCTCTTCTCCCCACCGCCCTAGACTGTAGGTAGCAGAAGAGCTGGGACCTGGTCTGTCTTGTCCTCCCACATATTCTCAGTGCCTGGAACAGGGTCTGACCCATAATAAGACTCAATAAATATTTGGTGAATGAATAAATGAAGTATTAGAGTCCATGTCTAATTAAATTTTATGTACATAAAACCTGGCAAACGAAAAGCATTTAACAAATACTCATTCAGTGAGTGAATAAATGCAAGTAACTCTTCTTAGACATGGGCACTGCCTTTTAAAAACACTCAATT
Organism: Cervus canadensis; assembly: GCF_019320065.1. Lineage (NCBI taxonomy): Eukaryota > Metazoa > Chordata > Mammalia > Artiodactyla > Cervidae > Cervus > Cervus canadensis. Next base: position 25,794,057 of record NC_057397.1, on the reverse strand, counting down.
TGGCAAAGAAAAGCCTCTAGGTTGACCCTTACTTGTTCAGTCATCACTCTATCATTTTGCTGTTGTTTAATTGCTAAGTTCTGTCTGACTCTTTTGCGACCCCATGGACTGTAACCCACCAGGTTCCTATGTCCACGGGATTTTCCAGGCAAGAATACTGGAATGGGTTGCCATTTCCTCCTCCAGGAGATCTTCCTCATGCTTAGGATTATTATTGACATATTAGAAATTTTGAATTTAAAAAACAACTTTCTTTTACAATTTTAGTGTTGGTTAAGAAGGTGCAAAATACACTAAAAAGCTCATTTAACTGAAAAGACTTATTTGACTATCAGAAGAGTTATTTATTATACATGTAATTTTCTCTTGAGAACCAATGGAACTTGTGCTAAACTGAATTTATTTTTCCTCCAATAACTGATTTAAAAATCAATTGCACAGAATTCTTTGTCATCAGCAGTGCAGTATTTCTTTAGATGCTTTATTCCAATTTCAAATGCCATTTTTATCAGTGTGAAAATAGACTTTTAAATTGTATAAACAACTTGTGCTCGCTTCGGCAGCACATATACTAAATTGTATAAACAACCAGAGTTTGTTGATGTGTTGGTTTAGTAAATCCCAACCAGAAAGCTACATTGACAATATTAATAGCCCTGAGACAATAATTAGTTACTTTTAAAAATACAAATAATATCTGTGCTTCTTTTTCTTTTTAATTAATTTTTTTATTGAAAGATAATTGCTTTCTAGAATTTTGTTGTTTTCTGTCAAACCTCAACATGAATCAGCCGTAGGTATACATACATCCCCTCCCTTTAGAACCTCCCTCCCATCTCCCTCCCCACCCCACCCCTCTAGGTTGGTACAGAGCCCCTGTTTGTATTTCCTGAGCCAGACAGCAAATTCCCATTGGCTCTCTATTTTACATATGGTAATGTAAGTTTCCATGTTACTCTTGCGATACATCTCACTCTCTCCTCCTCTCTCCCCATGTCCATAAGTCTATTCTCTATGTCTGATTCTCCATTGCTGCCCTGTGAATAAGTTCTTCAGTACCATTCTTCTAGATTCTGTATATATACATTAGAATACAATATTTATCATTCTCTTTCTGACTCACTTCACTTTGTATAATAGGTTCTAGGTTCATCCACCTCATCAGAACTGACTCAAATGTGTTCCTTTTTATGGCTGAGTAATATTCCATTGTGTATATGTACCACAACTTCTTGATCCATTCGTTTGTTGATGGGCATCTAGGTTGCTTCCATGTTCTAGCTATTGTAAATGGTGCTGCAATAAACAATGGGATCAGTTCCATTAAGTCACTCAGTCGTGTCCGACTCTTTGCGACCCCATGGACTGCAGCACGCCAGGCCTCCCTGTCCATCACCAACTCCCAGAGTTTACTCAAACTCATGTCCATCGAGTCAGTGATGCCATCCAACCATCTCATCCTCTGTCGTCCCCTTCTCCTCCCACCTTCAATCTTTCCCAGCATCAGGGTCTTTTCAAATGAGCCAGCTCTTCACATCAGGTCGCCAAAGTATTGGAGTTTCAGCTTCAACATCAGTCCTTCCAAAGAATATTCACGACTGATTTCCTTTAGGATGGACTGGTTGGATCTCCTTGAAGTCCAAGGGACTCTCAAAGAGTCTTCTCCAACACCACAGTTCAAAAGCATCAGTTCTTTGATGCTCAGCTTTCTTTATAGTCCAACTCTCACATCCATACATGACTACTGGAAAAACCATAGCTTTGACTAGATGGACCTTTGTTGGCAAAGTAATGTCTCTGCTTTTTAATAAGCTGTCCAGGTTGGTCATAGCTTTTCTTCCAAGGAGTAAGCGTCTTTTAATTTCATGGCTGCAGTCACCATCTGGAGTGATTTTGGAGCCTAAAAGATAAAGTCTCTCACTGTTTCCATTGTTTTGCCATCTATTTGCCATGAAGTGATGGGACCAGATGCCATGATCTTAGTTTTCTGAATGTTGAGTTTTAAGCCAACTTTTTCACTCTCCTCTTTCACTTTCATCAAGAGGCTCTTTAGTTCTTCACTTTCTGCCATAAGGGTGGTGTCATCTGCATATCTGAGGTTATTGATATTTCTCCCGGCAATCTTGATTCCAGCTTGTGCTTCCTCCAGCCCAGCATTTCTCATGATGTACTCTGCATATAAGTTAAATAAGCAGGGTGACAATATACAGCCTTGACGTACTCCTTTTCCTATTTGGAACCATTCTGTTGTTCCATGTCCAGTTCTAACTGTTGCTTCCTGACCTGCATACAGATTTCTCAAGAGGCAGGGCAGGTGGTCTGGTATTGCCATCTCTTTCAGAATTTTCCACAGTTTGTTGTGATCTGCACAGTCAAAGGCTTTGGCATAGTCAATAAAGCAGAAGTAGATGTTTTTCTGAAACTCTCATGCTTTTTTGATGACCCAACGGATATTGGCAATTTGATCTTTGGTTCTTCTGACTTTTCTAAATCCAGCTTGAACATCTGGAAGTTCTTGGTTCACATACTGTTGAAGCCTGGCTTGGAGAATTTTGAGCATTACTTTGCTAGTGCGTGATATGAGTGCAATTGTGTAACAGTTTGAGCATTCTTTGACATTGCCTTTCTTTGGGATTGGAATGAAAACGGATCTTTTCCAGTCCAGTGGCCACTTCTGAGTTTTCCAAATTTGCTGGTATATTGAGTGCAGCACTTTCACAGCATCATCTTTTAGGATTTGAAATAGCTCAACTGGAATTCCATCACCTCCACTAGCTTTGTTCGTAGTTATGCTTCCTAAGGCCCATCATGGGAAGAAACTCACGATGTGCCATCAAGGAGAATTTGTGCAACCAAAGAGCTGTCTAGATTGGAGCATAGAGGTGTTCCCTGTGCTCAGAGATTCTTTGAAAATCTCTTCAATGACAATCTGATTATATGTTCTGCATTCCTGCCTCCTGACCTCAAAGGGTCTGATTTAGAGTCAATGAAAATGCTTCTTCTCCCATTGCTCCATGCTACATCTCTTTAGACATCTGCTTGATGAGTTCAACTCCCAATTCAGCCCCATCCACATCTTTCTTGGGTCTCTCTTTGCTTTCTGTGGGACAGCTTTCATATTTTACCCCAGAAGGTCCTGAGGTTATGAACTGACACCAGCAATTCCACTCTTGGGAACGTGGGGGAATTTCAGTCTCAAATGGATCCACTTCTGTGTCCTGAGAGCCCAGAATGGTGTTTGGCATTCCACAAATGTCTGATTCTTTTCGAGTAACTTGGAGTCAGCAGCATCCAGTTCATATCTGTGCTTTTCAATCGAACCCAGGTCTCCTGCACTGCAGGCAGATTCTTTACCATCTGAGCCACCAGGAAGGCGCATACCTTACAAGGGAAAACGCAAACTGATGGATCATGTCTAAAGGGCAATTTCTAATATGTATCAGGTACCTTAAAATATTTAGAGCCTTTGACCCAAGAATGTCAAGATACAAAAAAGAATTTGTAGACAGCAGCAGTTCTTAACTGTGGCCTGTTATACTGCAGGGATCTTTGAGGCCACAAGGTCAAAATTATTTTTATGATAGTATTAAGATTATTTGCCTCTTTCACTGTGCTGCTGCTTGCACCGGTGGTGCAACAAGAATCAAGACAGTGGCACCAGACTATACTAGAACTCTTTGTCTTCCACAATGCCAGCTGCAGGAGAGCCTATGTCAGTTCTACATAAGGGTGTCCTGGGTAAAGTAGAAAAAATCAGAAACTCTATTAACTCTCGACCCTTGAATACACATCATTTTAATATTGTGTGAGAAATGGGTGGTACAGGTGAAGCACGTGTGCTGGGCTCTGAGACACGGTGGTCATTTTGAGAAAATGCCCTGGTTCTTTGTTTGACTAGGGAGCTGAACTAGCTGCTTTTTACATGCAACACCTTCTTTTTTTTGTGAAAGAACAACTGAAAAGCAAACCATGGGTATTCAGATTTGGGGCTTTCTCAGATGCTATCTCCAAAATGAACAAAGCAATCCTGTCATTTCATGGAAGATGAGTGAGAATATTTTTAAGTCAGAAGAGGCAGAGCTAGAGGCAGGGCTAGGACACTAATTAACACAGACGTATTTTCAGATGAATTTTCAGGGAGCATAGTGCATATGCTCCCTGGCCCTGGAGAGTCCTTTGTGACATTCCCGCATATCCAGTTGGCGGCTTAAGTGGCAGCCATTTCCCCTTAGCACATGTTGAGCAGAGCTGCCGTTTCTTCCTGGTGGCCACCCCTACATCATGGTAACTGGTTGGTTTAAGCCACCCGGGGTAGTCCATCCCACTCACTTTGTCAGGCTGAGGCTTCACCTTGACACTGAATCTTCCCCACAAAGGAAAGCTGACATCTCAGGTCTCGTGTGGACAGGCTGAGCCCAGGGCTCTTCTGACCAGGTCTCTGAAGAGTTAAGCATCAGATGCTTAAGTTCTTATTATCTAAGGTATAGTTAGCACATTAGTTGTTTCATCCTAATAAGGTATGCAAGCAACCTAGACAAATGCCCTTAGCAAATCCACCACCATTTCCCTCTCTCTTTAATTAATTCATATCAACCTGACCTGTGTTCTCTGCCTTCACATTTCCAAAGTTCCCTTCTCAACAGCATGAAGGGCACTGAGCTCTTTTGTCACTTGATAGTTGCTGTTTTGAAAAATCCCATTCTCTGAGATCTTTCTAGTGGGTTACTTCTTACAAAGCAGGCTAATTGTAATGGATCTTTCACCTATTCAGTAAAGACAAGGATTTCTCTTTTAATTAAAATCTGCCAAAAGCATTGAAATGGAAATATGATAAGGAGGTGTGTATGTCAAATACGATTCACTCTATGAAAAAACATTTTAAAAAATTCCACTAGTGAATCATTGTGATAGAGAAAAATCAATATATAAGGTCTTTGCTTTCGAGAAATTTGCAATCTAGGAAGATGGAGAGAAAAGTAAACAGACTCTTAGGATAAAATGCTGGGATGGAAACGTGAACACTGACTGGGGAGGGCCCCAGGATTTCATCGGTGGACTCATCTTGATTTCCTAGATGAGGAATCTAGCCGTCGAGGTATCCTAAATTCTTGCCCCAAGTCACTCATTCATTTTTATGCTCCAGTGTTTCCAGTAAGAACGCCTTACCTCAGTAGGACTCAGCTTACTCTCACAAACTCACCATGCTTGTTCCTATTCTAAGGATCTTGCTTAGATGTTTCCTAGGTCTTTATAGTCTCTTTTTAGCCAAATTTTGCCTGTTCAATGCCCGCTTCACTTCCTGAAGCCTTCTTAATCACACCAGCCTCCTTTCGAGAGGCAGTGTTTGTCATTTACCCAGGAAATCTCGTATGGGTGCCGTTCCTACATGTTCCCATAGAATCGTCTGCTCACCTCTGCCTTGGTGCTTACATATCCAGCTGCCGGCATGAATCTCCACTTTGGAGATTTCAAGATTCCAGTGTACCCAACTGAGCTCCTGAGTGCCTGACCCTGTCCCCGATCAGATTCACCTGCAGTCTACGCCTGCCTCTCCATCCTTCCCCATCTGCTAGGTTTTAGCCCCCACCAAAACCCTGAATTCATCTTTGAATCCTGTTTCAAGAATCATACATCCAATTCTGGTGGCTCTAACTTAAAATGTACCTACTCTCTCACTGTTTTTACTCAGAACTCTGTTACTAGAATAATCTCAAGCCTCACTTGTGCTGGTCATCTCCCAGCCTGCTGCCCTGCATAAGCTCTTATGCCTCCAGTCTGTTCTTCACAGGCAGCCAGAGTAGTGTGTTTAAAATGTCAGTTTGATTGCATCACTCTTCCGTTCAAAGACCCCCCAATTGTTCCCCATTTTTCTGAGACGAGTCCTTCCAAGGCCCACAGTCCTTCCAAGGCACCCCACCCTCTCTGACCACATCTCCTACCACTTGACCTCAAAACTAGAGCTTTTTTTGCTTTTTGCCGTTCTGTGAACTTTGCAGGCGCTCTCACCCCAGGGCCCTGGCTTGCCTGCCGCCTCCACCTAAAGCATCCTTCCCTCTATGGCTGTACAGCTAACAACCTTCCCTCCTTTCAGGGCTTAGCCTCAATGCCACCGTCTCAACGAGGCCAATCACAGTGACTCTCCTTCAGATTCCACCCCCTTCACATCTATGCCCCAGCAGTCTCAATTACCCGAATCACTTTTTCCTTTTCTGTAGTATTTTTTTTTTAAATCATACTACATAAGTTATCTGTCTGCTTAATGTCTTCCTCTCTCAACTAGAATGTGTGCTCTGTCTGGACAGAGATGTTGGTCTTTTTAATTCATCACTATCCCTAAGATGGTATCTGTGATAGTATTTGCTGAATGAATAGCTATAAGTTTTATGTTAACTTGCTTTGCTCCCTCACTAGATAAATTCCTCGAACACAGATTGTGAATATCAATCCATGTTATATATTCAACATCCAACCCAATAACTAGCATATTGCTAACACCAATCGATAATTGTGAATGAGTTTCTCTCCACTGAACAGCTGTTGTCTGTCCTACCCATTTTAACATTTAGTATTGACTGTTTTACTGTCTCACTGAATCTTTTGTGTGAGCATTTCAACCATTTGGTGAAACTGGCTTTTACTGCAATTAAAGGCTGCAACTCTTACTTCTTTTGAACATGAACATATTTGATTACCTAATATATATTCTACCATATTTTGGGGCTGAATGGAATGTATAATAATAACTGGTTGTGGGTATTGTTGGTGAGGGAGTGGGAGAAGTGGGGGATAAAAGTCCCCAGGAAAGTATTTCCTAGAGACCATTATTTCTAGTAATTGAGACAAACTCTGTAAAATCAACACTTTTTATTTTTGCTTGACATGTCTTTTTATTTGCCATCCGTATTTTCCTACAATTATATTCCATAGACCCTGGAACAACTCCATTTTCCTTTAGGGTCTCTTGCTTTTTATGGCTGCTGAGAACTTTAGGATTGTGTGAGTGTTTTTATTCATTTATGTATGCTCCATATTAAAAAGTGACATAAGCCTCAACATCCATCTATCTATCTGTCCATCAAATTACTAAGTGAGTTCCAGGCACTGAGGATGAAAGATGGTCAAGATATGGCCCCTGCCTATAAGAAATTTATCCTGCTTAGAGAGGCAGAAACCTAAACTGACAATGCAGAACCCTGTGTTAAACTCTAGCATAGTAATATGTGCAGTGTGTTATAAGAATATAGATGAAGGGCATTTAAACCAGATCTAGTTAATTGATATCTTTTTGAAATTAGTAGTCTTGAGCTGTCTTGAAGTATAGTGAGGAGGTAGAGAGTAGGGATAAAGCAGGAGACAAAAACAGAGACATGAAGAACATGGAATGTTAGGACCTTCATGCAGTTTGCAATAGGTAGAGCTCAACATTTTGGAGATGAGGTTGGAAAAGGAGGTGCAGAGGGAGTGTCCAGAGATGAGGCTGGAGAAGTAAGCAGGGGAAGTTCTAAGAGGGTCTTCAGTCCTAAGCCATGGAGCTTGAACTTGGTCTAATAAGAAATAGGGATGTACTGAAGGATTTTTAAAGGAGATGGTGACTGACTGACCAAGCTAGGAATAGGAATTTCCTCAACCTGATACAATGCAAAAGTGTTTGTCATTCAGTCATGTCTAACTCTTTGCAATCCCATGGACTATAGCCCACCAGGCTCCCCTGTCCATGGAATCCTCCAGGAAAGAATACTGGAGTGGGTAGCCATTCTCTTCTCCAGGGGATCTTCCCGACCCAGGGATCGAACCTGGGTCTCCCACACTGCGGGCAGATTCTTTACTGTCTGAGCCACCAGGGAAGCCCCAACCTAATGTAGGGCATTTACAAAGTGTACAACTAGCCTCATACCTAGTGGTGAAGGACTGAATGCTTTCCCCTAAGACCAGGAGCAAGACAAGGATGTCTGTTCTTACCACCTCTATTCGGTATCGTACTAGAGGTTCTAGCTAGGGCTATTAAGCAAGGGAAAAAATGCACTCAGATGAGACAGACAGTAAAACTATCTGTTTACAGTTGACATGGTCTAGTGTATATAAAATCCTAAGCAGTCCAGTTTTTAGAACTAATAAATGAGTTCTTCAAGGTTGTTAATATAAGATTAATACACAAAATTAATTATATCTTAGTATACTAGCAATGAAAAGCTAGTTTGATTTAAAATATTATCAAAAAGAATAAAATATGTAGAGATAAATTTAACAAAAGAAGTGCAGGGCTTATACAACAAAAAGTATAAAATATTTTTGCAAGTACCTAAATATCTAAATCAGTGGGAAGACATCTCATGTTGATGTATTGGAAGACAATATTATTATGATGGCAGAACTCCCCAAACAGGTCTAGAGATTCAGTGCAGTCCTTATCAAAATCCAAGTCCAGTTTTTTTTTTTTTTTTTTCAAAAATTGACAAGCAGATCCTGAAATTCATGTGAAAATGCATGGGACCTAGGATAGCCAAAACAATCTAGAAAAAGAGGAATAAAGTTGGACAACTCACATTTTACAATTTAAAACTTATTTCAAAGCTACAATAGTCAAGACAATATTTACTAGCATAGTATAGATATATGGATCAATGGAGCAAAATTGAGGACCCAGGAAGAAATTCATACATTAATGATCAATTGATTTCAAACAAGGGAAGCAATACCATATAATGGAGAAAGGGTAGTATTTTCAATAAATGATGCCTGAACAAGTGAATATCTTATGCAAAAGACTGAAGTTGGAACCCGACCTTACGCTATACACAAAAATTAACTCAAAATGAATCATAGACCTAAATGTGAAACTCTTAGAAAAAAGTACAGAAGTGAACTTTCACGACCTTGGGTTACACATTTTTGTGTGTGTGTGTGTGTGTGATACCAAAGTACACACAAGAAAAGAGAAAAGTTGATAAATTAAACTTCATCAAATTGAAAACTTTCGTGCTTCAAAGGATTCTATCAATAAATTGAAAACACAGCTTACTGAATAGGAGAAATATTTGCAAATGATATATCAGATAAAAGAATTGTATTCAGAATATATATGTGTATTACAGGTCAATAATAAAAAGACAAATAACTCAAAATTAGAAAAGGATTTGAATAGACAATTCTCCAAAAGAGGTGTAAATGGCCACTAAGCACAGCGAAAGACCCTTAGGATCAGTAGTCATCGGGGAAATGCAAAGCAACGCCTCAGAAAGATACTGCATCACACCAACTAATATGGACAGAACAAAAAGAGAGAGAAAGACAACAGCTAGGGTTAACAAGGATGTGGAGAAATTGAGACCTCATACATTCCTGGGAGGAATATAAAATGGTGCAGCCACTTTGGAAAAAAATGTGTACATGACTGTTCATAGCAAGATCCTTCATAATGGTCAAAAGTGGGAAGAACTCAAATGGCCAACGACTAAAAAACGAAAAAAAATTGGGGTAGTCATGCAATGGAATATTATTCAGCCATTAAAAAGGAATGAAGTCGTGATGGCTACTACAGCATGGATAAGCCTTGAAAACATTATGATAAGTGAAAGAAACCAGTCACAAAGGATCACATATTGTTTAATTCCATTCATATAAAACATCCAGAATTGGAAAATCTATCCAAACAGAATGTAGATGAGCAGTTTCCCGTGTCTCTGAAAGGAGTGGAGAAGTGATGAATGAGGAGTGACTGGCAGTGGGTATGGGATTGGGGGGTGGGCATGATAAAAATGTTCTAAAATTAGACTGTGGTGATGATTACATAGCTCTGTGAATATGCTAAAAACCATTAAATGTACACTTTAAATGAGTGAATTATATGGTATGTGACATATATTTTGATAAAATGTAAAAAGGAAAAACACCAACATATGAATTATGGTTCTGTCTGGACTGAGGAATTAAGGTTAATTTTTATTTTCTTCTTCATATTTTTGAAATTTTCCAATAAGCTCAAATAAATTTTTATTTTTTCAGCTTATCATGAAAAAATATTTATTCAACTTAAAAAGAAATGGTGTATATTACAAGATAGATTTGATTTTTAAGAAGACAGTAAGGAATCTTTAAAAAAAATTTAGAACAAGGCAGAAAGAACAATTTAAAAAACTGTTCTGTCTTTTTTGAAAAAGAACTGATGAGGTCCCAAACTGAAGTGGCAACTCTGGGGATGGAGAGAAAAAAATGGAAATGTGAAAAATACAGAGATAAAATCATTTGGAATTAATAATCAATTATATAGATACAGATATACAGTGTATCTGTATATGTCATTTGTATCAGTGATCAGTGAAAGTCTCTCAGTCATGTCAACTCTTTGCGACCCAGGGCCAGAATACTGGAGTAGTAGCCATTCCCTTCTCCAGGGGATCTTCCTAACCCAGGGATTGAACTCAGGTCTCCTGCACTGCAGGCAGATTCTTTACCAGCTGAGCCACAAGGGAAGCCTGTATCAATTGTATGTATATATTAATTGTATATGCATATATAAAAACAAAATTATTAAATATGGCCAACTTTCTTTTGGAAGGTACTGTAATTAAAGGCACTCAATTTTTTGCAAAGTTACAGAAATGTATTATAGGAAAAGGAAAACACAAGAGCATTCAAGAAATTGAACTTTTTACCAAAGTACTCAACAATACCATGCTCTGACCAGAGAGAAATATTTCAGAATGTGCTCAGGCTTTCTTTTTTCAACAGAAAATATTAAATGAATATGTCTCTCAAGATGTTTCTTTCATAGCTTCTGAGTCGGGTCCTCTCTTCTCTACATCTCTTTCAGGACTGAATTTCCCCTTCCAAAGTCTGAAAATCATCTTAGAAGTTGCCCTGTCCTCTTGCTTTCCTAAGAATATCTTAATTAAAACCTCATTCAGTTAATGGAGCAAGTTATTCATAATTTCTTCCAAATCCTTAATGAGTTTCTGGGTTAAGGCATCAAGGATTATTCCTCTCAATTAGTGACATTTCAGCTGGCATTAGCTTAATCGTTCAAGTTTTTCCACAATGTTAATAATCTCCATTAAGTATCTTTAAATTCCTAAACTCTAATATTATCAAAGCAGGAGAAATCATCTTTATGACTGTATTGTTAGAATTCGTTAGCAGTGGGAGGTATTTTCCAAAATCTTCTGTCCAACTTTTGCGCTCAACAAGAATTGCCCAGAGCCTGGCTAGCACATCACTTTTCCTTTTCTCCCATATGGCACTGAAGAAATGCCAGGCTAATCTTTGTCCCACCCTGGGGACATGACCAGAGGGTCCCCTCACCTATGCCTGCTTGGAACCCTGGTGAATGAAAAGTTGAATAAATAGTTGTTGAAGTGAAACTTCTCTCTCATCCTTTGCAAATTCTTATTACTCATACTTATAAAAAATTAGCTCAGATTTTTAACAGTATTAAATGAATACTTTGGCCACTTAATGTGAAGAGCCAAATCACTAGAAAAGACCCTAATGCTGGGAAAGATTGAGGGCAGGAGAAGAAGGGGGGGAGGCAGAGGATGAGATGGTTGGATGGCATCACCGACTCAATAGACATGAGTTTGAGCAAACTCCAGGAGATAGAGGAGGACAGGGAAGCCTGGTGTGCTGCAGTTCCTGGGGCTACAAAGAGTCAGACCCGACTTAGCAACTGAACAACAATTAAATGAATTAATGACTCTGTCATCACTCTCCCTAATATTCCCTCAGCACAGATTTATCTGTCTTCTACAATGCATTTCAGGGTGTGTTATTCAATAGCTAGGATTAAGATTAATTAAAAAACTTAAAAATTAAGTTAAACCCCTTCCTTATACCTATTCCACTGTAAATCCCTATAGATAAAAATGTTAAATTAAAAAAATCTAAGTCTAGAAGGAAACACTTGAGAACTTTATATAACATTTGAGAAAAGAAGACTTTCTAAGTCCTAGTGAAGACCACTTATCAGACTTGATCATATAAACATCTTTAATTCAGTTCAGTCACTCAGGCCTGTCCGACTCTCTGCGACTCCATGGACTGCAGCAGGCCAGGCCTCTCTGTCCATCACCAACTCCCAGAGTTTACTCAAACTCATGTCCATTGAATCAGTGATGCCATCTAACCATCTCATCCTCTGTTGTCCCATTCTCCTCCTGCCCTCAATCTTTCCCAGCATCAGGGTCTTTTCAAATGAGCCAGCTCTTCATTATCAGGTAGCCAAAGTATTGGAGTTTCAGCTTCAACATCAGTCCTTCCAATGATATTCAGGACTGATCTCCTTTAGGATGGACTGATTGGATCTCCTTGCAGTCCAAGGGACTCTCAAGAGTCTTTTCCAACACCACAGTTCAAAAGCATCAATTCTTTAGCGCTCAGCTTTCTTTATAGTCCAACTCTCACATCCATACATGACTACTGGAAAAACCATAGCCTTGACTAGATAGATCTTTGTTGGCAAAGTAATGTCTCTTCTTTTTAATATGCTGTCTAGGTTGGTCATAACTTTTCTTCCAAGGAGTAAGCATCTTTTAATTTCATGGCATAGTCACCATCTGCAGTGATTTTGGAGTCCCCCAAAATGAAGTCTGCCACAGTTTCCACTGTTTCCCATCGATTTGTCATGAAGTGATGGGACCAGATGCCATGATCTTAGTTTTCTGAATGTTAAGCTTTAAGCCAACTTTTTCACTCTCCTCTTTCACTTTCATCCAGAGGCTCTTCAGTTCTTCTTCGCTTTCTGCCATAAGGGTGGTGTCATCTGCATATCTGAGATTACTGATATTTCTCCTGGCAATCTTGATTCTAGCTTGTGCTTCTTCCAGTCCAACGTTTCTCATGATGTACTCTGCATATAAGTTAAATAAGCAGGGTGACAATATACAGCCTTGATGTACTCCTTTTCCTATTTGGAAAAATTCTGTTGTTCCATGTCCAGTTCTAACTGTTGCTTCCTGACCTGCATACAGGTTTCTCAAGAGGCAAGTCAGGTGGTCTGGTATTTCCATCTTTTTCAGAATTGTCCGCAGTTCCTTGTGATCCACACAGTCAAAGACTTTGACATAGTCAATAAAGCAGAAATAGATGTTTTTCTGGAATTCTCTTGCTTTTTCGATGATCCCACAGATATTGGCAATTTGATCTCTGGTTCCTCTACCTTTTCTAAAACCAGCCTGAACATCTGCAAGTTCATGGTTCACATATTGTTGAAGCCTGACTTGGAGAATTTTGAGTCTACTTTACTAGCGTGTGATATGAGTGCAATTGTGCAGTAGTTTGAACATTATTTGGCATTGCCTTTCTTTGGGATTAGAATGAAAACTGACCTTTTCCAGTCCTGGGGCCACAGCTGAGTTTTCCAAATTTGCTGACATGTTGAGAAAGGGACTTTCACAGCATCATCTTTTAGGATTTGAAATAGCTCAACTGGAATTCCATCACCTCCACTAGCTTTGTTCGTAGTGATGCTTCCTAAAGCCCACTTGACTTCACATTCCAGGATGTCTGGCTCTAGTTAAGTGATCACACCACTGTGATTATCAGGGTCGTGAAGGTCTTTTTTGTACAGATCTTCTGTGTATTCTTGCCACTTCTTCTTAATATCTTCTGCTTCTGTTAGGTCCCTACCATTTCTGTCCTTTATTGAGCCCATCTTTGCATGAAATGTTCCCTTGGTATCTCTGATTTTCTTGAAGAGATCTCTAGTCTTTCCCATTATGTTGTTTTCCTCTATTTCTTTGCACTGATTGCTGAAGAAGTCTTTCTTATCTCTCCTGGCTATTCTTTGGAACTCTGCATTCAAATGGGAATATCTTTCCTTTTCTCCTTTGCTTTTCACTTCTCTTGTTTTCACAGCTATTTGTAAGGCCTCTTCAGACAGCCATTTTGCTCTTTTGCATTTCTTTTTCTTGGGGATGGTCTTGATCCCTATCAGGATGTCACAAACCTCCGTCCATAGTTCATCAGGCACTCTATCTATCAGATCTAGTCCCTTAAATCTATTTCTCACTTCCACTGTATAATCATAAGGGGTTTGATTTAGGTCATACCTGAGTGGTCTAGTGGTTTTCCCTACTTTCTTCAGTTTAAGTCTGAATTTGGCAATAAGGAGTTCATGATCTGAGCCACAGTCAGCTCCCTGTCTTGTTTTTGCTGACTGTATAGAGCTTCTCCATCTTTGGCTGCAAAGAATAGAATCAATCTGATTTCGGTGTTGACCATCTGGTGATGTCCATGTGTAGAGTCTTCTCTTGTGTTGTTGGAAGAGGGTATTTGCTATGACCAGTGCGTTCTCTTGGCAAAACTCTATTAACCTTTGCCCTGCTTCATTCCGTACTACAAGGCCAAATTTGCCTGTTACTCTAGGTGTTTCTTGACTTTCTGCCTTTGCATTCCGGACCCCTATAATGAAAAGGACATCTTTTTTGAGTGTTAGTTCTAGAAGGTCTTGTAGGTCTTCTTAGAACCGTTCAACTTCAGCTTCTTCGGCATTACTGGTTGGGGCATAGACTTGGGTTACTGTGATATTGAATGACTTGCCTTGGAAGTGAACAGAGATCATTCTGTCATTTTTGAGATTGCATCCAAGTACTGCATTTCGGACTCTTTTGTTGACTATGATGGCTATTCCATTCCTTCTATGGGATTCTTGCCCACAGTAGTAGATATAATGGTCATCTGAGTTAAATTCACCCATGCCAGTCCAGTTCAGTTTGCTGATTCCTAAAATGTCGACATTCACTCTTGCCATCTCCTGTTTGACCACTTCCAATTTGCCTTGATTCATGGACCTAACATTCCAGGTTCCTATGCAATATTGCTGTTTACAGCATCAGACCTTGCTTCCATCACCAATCACATCCACAACTGGGTGTTGTTTTTGCTTTGGCTCTGTCTCTTCATTCTTTCTGGAGTTATTTCTCCACTCATCTCCAGTAGCATATTGGGCATCTACTGATCTAGGGAGTTCATCTTTCAGTGTCCTATCTTTTTGCCTTTTCATACTGTTCATGGGGTTCTCAAGGCAAGGATACCAAACATCTTAAACTTCTTTAAAAAGTACAGCAAAAATAAACACTATTCACTGATAGATGCAAATTATAAAAAAAAAAAAATTTGTAACGTGAGAAAACATTAATTTCCTTATATAATAAAAATTTCTTACAAATTAGAAATAAAACAAAATTTAAAGACCTCAACTGAAAAACGGTTGAAGTACATTAACAGGTGATACATTAAAAAGATAATAAAAAGGTCAGATACGCTATATGTGAGACAGCATAAGAGACACAGATGTAAAGAACAGACTTTTGGACTCTGTGGGAGAAGGCGAGGGTGGGATGATTTGAGAGAATAGCATTGAAACATGTATATTATCATCTGTAAAATAGATCGCTAGTCCAGGTTCGATGCATGAGACAGGGCTGGTGCACTGGGATGACCCTGAGGGATGGGATGGGGAGAGAGGTTCAGGATGGGGAACACATGTACACCCATGGCTGATTAATGTATGGCGAAAACCACCACAATATTGTAAAGTAATTAGCCTCCAATTAAAAAAAATTTTTTAATAAAAAAAAGGTCAGATAAACACATGGAAAAATATTCCACCTCAGTAGTAATCAAGGTAATCAAAGCAAATTAAAACAAAAATGGGTTGTATGGTGGAGGCATTGTAGGGAGGCTACAAATAGATGCAGACTTATGTTTGATACCCAGAAGTGATTTTGGTTCAGGAGCAGACCATCTCATACTTTGCTGATGAATATTAAAAAAAAAAAAAAACTTCTGTAGAGCATCTTCAAGATACATTTCACCTCTAGAAGTTAATCCTAAGGCAATGATTCATGTAGCCAAGAAATCAGCTAAAGGAATGTTGATGTCAGGAATTTACACAATACTGAGACAATTGAGAACTTTCTAAATATTCAGCACTTGGGAATTGGTTAATACATTATCATATAATTGAACAATGGAACATGATGCAGTCATTATAAAATGACATTGAAGTAAAATGTTTAAAGAGCTAAAATACTCTTTACTGTGTGCTATCAAGTGAAAAGACCAGATGTCCGGGTTTAAAAGGTTTATTTCTGTATAGGGTTGTGTGTAGTTTGCATTTTTCTTATTTTTACTCACCAGTCAAGTGGGCCTTAGGAAGCATCACTTCGAACAAAGCTAATGGAGGTGATGAAATCTCAGCTGAGCTGTTTCAAATCCTAAAAGATGATGCTGTGAAAGTGCTGCACTCAATATGCCAGCAAATTTGGAAAACTCAGCAGTGGCCACACGACTGGAAAAGGTCGATTTTCATTCCAATCCCAAAGGAAGGCAATGCCAAAGAATGTTCAAATTGCCACACAATTGCACTCATCTCACACGCTAGCAAAGTAATATTCAAACTTCTCCAAGCTAGGCCTCAAAAGTACATGAACCATGAACTTCCAAATGTTTAAGCTAGATTTAGAGAAAGCAGAGGAACCAGAGATCAAGTTGCCAACATCCGCTGGATCATATAAAAAGCACGAGAGTTACAGAAAAACATCTACTTCATTGACTGCAGTATAGGTTTTGACTGTGTGGATCACAACAAAGTGTGGAAAATTCTTCAAAAGATGGGAACCAGACCACCTTACCTGCCTCCTGAGAAATCTGTATGCAGGTCAAGAAGCAACAGTTAGAACCAAACATGGACCAATGGACTGGTTCCAAATCAGGAAAGGAGTTCGTCAAGGCTGTATAGTATCACCTTGCTTATTTAAATTCTGTTTAGAGTACATCATGCGAAATGCAGGGCTAGATGAAGCACAAGTTGGAATCAAGATTGCTGGGAGAAATAACAATAACCTCAGATATGCAGATGATACCACCCTTATGGCAGAAAGCGAAGAAGAACTAAAGAACCTCTTGATATAGGTACAAGAGGAGAGTGAAAAAGCTGGCTTAAAACTCAACATTCAGAAAATAAAGATCATGACCCACTGAAATGTTGTGAAGTAATTAGCCCCCAACTAATAAAAAAAAAAAAATAAAGATCATGGCATTCTGTTCCATCACTTAATGGCATATAGATGAGGAAACAATGGAAACAGTGAGAGACTTTATTTTCTTGGGCTCCAAAATCACTGCAGATGGTGACAGCAGCCATGAAATTAAAAACACTTGCTCCTTAGAAGAAAAGCTGTGACCAACCTAGACAGTATATTAAAAAAGCAGAGACATTACTTCACTGACAGAGGTTTATCTAGTCAAAGCTATGGTTTTTTTCAATAGTCATGTGTGGATGTGAGAGTTGGACTATAAAGAAAGCTGAGTGCTGAAAAATTGATGCTTTTGAACTTTTTGATGTTAGTGAGCGTCCCTTGGACAGCAAGGAGATCAAGTCAGTCAATCCTAAAGGAAATCAGTCTTGAATATTCATTGGAAGTCTTGAATATTCAGCTGAAGCTGAAGCTGCAATACTTTGGCCACTTGATGTGAAGAACTGACTCATTGGAGAAGACCCTAATGCTGGGAACAATTGAAGGCAGGAAGAGAAGGGGATGACAGAGGATGAGATGGTTGGATGGCATTACTGACTTAATGGACATGAGTTTGAGCAAGCTCCAGGAGTTGGTGATGGACAGGGAAGCCTGGTGTGCTGCAGTCCATGGGATCGCAAAGTGACTGAGTGACTGAACTGAACTGAATTACTTTCCAGTATCACCAGTATTTTTAAAAGATTTTTTTATACTGAACATGTATAATGAACCCCCAGTAGTGGGGTTTGGGAGTGGAAGTCAAGTTGAGAGAATCTTACAGATTTCAACAGCTGAAAGTGCTGAAAGCATCTGTTGTTCTCCTATTTAAGAAATATAAACCTTTAAAGAGCTTTGTCTTGGTAATGTAGAAGCTATTTCACTGTAATAAAACATCTTTAAAACTCAAAAAATTAATAATTTCTAGGATTCCTACATGATACTGGTGACTAAGTGTCTCTTAAACTGTAAAATTTTCTATATCACATTATAACTACTATAGAGGAAAATCTGTCTACTATTTACACATTTCCATGGTGTCTTCAATATCACTTGTTGAAAGCGATTAAAACTTTTTGATAGCTCAGGATCACAACTGTGCACCATGATCTGGCTCCACAGTATATGATGCTCTTAGGTACATTAAGCTCTATGCAGAATGGCCACAAGCATGGTGTTTTCTAGTTTTGGTAGTAAAATTTTTAATCTTCTTTGTGTTTCTTCCCTGGATGACAGCTGTTATTTCTTGATATAGTCTATATGTCAATATGAATTAGCCCCTCGGCCAAATTCTTGTTACAGACTTCTATCACGTGGTGAGTTTGGAAACCATGTGACCAAATTAAGAAAATAAATGGGCTCCAAGGGAAAGTTCGAGAGATTCTCTTAAGAGTAAAGTGTATACATTTAATGCAGGTATTTTGTAACACTTATTTGATGCTGCATATTGTATATTCAACACCATCCCCAAGAAAAAGAAATGCAAAAAGGCAAAATGGCTGTCTGAAGAGGCCTTAGAAAAAGCTGAGAAAAGAAGAGAAGCTAAAGGCAAAGGAGAAAGGGAAAGATATACCCATTTGAATGCAGAGTTCCAAAGAATAGCAAGGAGAGATAAGAAAGCCTTCCTAAGTGATTAATGCAAAGAAATAGAGGAAAACGATAGAATGGGAAAGACTAGAGATCTCTTCAAGAAAATTAGAGATATCAAGGGAACATTTCTTGCAAAGATGAGCACAATAAAGGGCAGAAATAGTATGGACCTAACAGAAGCAGAAGATATTAAGAAGAGGTGGCAAGAATACACAGAAGAAAAGTTCTTCATGACCCAGATAACCACAATGGTGTGGTCACTCACCTAGAGCCAGACATCCTGGAATGCAAAATCAAGTGGGCCTTAGGAAGCATCACTACAAACAAAGCATCACTACAAACAAAGCTAGTAGAGATGTTAGCTACCTTTGGGAGTCAGCTACTGAGTCCGGGGAAGGAGGGACCTCTGAGTAACTGGCAGTATTCTTTTTCTTAATCTGTTTTTGGTTACTTAAAAGTTTTCATTTTCTGAAAATTCACTTTGCTGCATGCTTACAATTTGGGTAGTACTCTGGATGTATATTAACACATCAATAAAAAGTTTATTGTGTAAAAATTAGACCCTTCTAAGTATAAAAACAAAATACTGCACTTTGAAAAATTATCTTTGAGCTGAAATGAGTTAACTATTCTTATTGGCTTCTTAACAACAAATACTTTACTTTGATGTAAATGGAGACTGCACTTTATCAGCTACTTATTCATACAAGTTCCATCTTCTCTTGTGAGATGCAACAAAAAGTCTGGGGTCTTTAGTTGGTCTCCAAGGCAACTAAAATCTTATTCAGAACTGATGTTTCACTGATCAATCCAGTCAATCTTTCCTGGGTTTTTGCGGTTTTTTTTTTTTGAAGTGATGATATGTTATTCTCTTGCTCTGCTTATTACCAAGGGCTGTACATGCTAAGTCGCTTTCAGTAACCACTGTAACCCTTCAGGCTCCTCTGTCCATGGGATTCTTCAGGCAAGAATACTGGAGTGGGTTGCCATGCCCTCCTCCAGGGGATATTCTCAACCTAGGGATCGAACTCTTGTCTCTTACATCTCCTGCTCTGGCAGGCGGGTTCTTTACCACTAGTGCCACTTGGGAAAACCAAGGGTGTCGAGAGAGTCAAATAAGGCACTGGGTGAAGGTGGTCTAAGTGCCAGACTAACAATAAGTATCATCATCACCACCACCATCATCACCACCACCATCATCACCACCACCATCATCACCACCACCATCATCACCACCACCATCATCATCACCAGGTTTGATTATTTTTAACCTAGAGTAGAGATAATGAGCTTCTTCAAGATGCTGTCTCACCCTGTGGTTATTCTCCTTATTTCTTGTACCATGAACACGAGACTGTCCCTCAATTTAGCTAGAATACCCAGGTCAGGGAGTGTGTGTGTGTGCTCAGTCATGTCTGACTCTTTGAGACCCCGTGGACTGTAGCCCTCCAGGCTCCCTGTCCATGGGCTTTCCCAGACAAGAATGCTGGAGTGGGTTGCCATTTCCTCCTCCAGGGAATCTTCCTGCTCCAGGGATTGAAACCATGTCTCCTGTGTCTCCTGCATTGGCAGGCATGTTCTTTACCACTGAGCCACCTGGGAAGCCCAGGATGTGTGGCAGACTTGCTATTTACGATCCACAGTGAAAGGAACCATCACCAATCAGTGCCAGCATTCTTTTTTCCTGAGCTGTGTTTCAGTTGTTTAGATTTAGTATGTGAGGGCAAGCCTGTTTTTCCATCCCTGACATAAGCACTAAGGCTATTTCGATGAAGGTAAAGTTATAGATTTGCAGCACTGGGTGATAAAAAGTGTTGTAAGAATGGTGTAGACCAGTGTTGTCAAGGGCTTATTCTCTCCCACACCTGCCTGCTTCCGTCTTCACCATCTCAGTGGTTGGCACCACCCCTACCCTTCACCCAAGCTTCATCATGGACTCCTCCATCTTCACTTTCCATTCTCAAGCATCCAACAACCAATCACTGCCTTACTTGACTTCCTATGTAGTTATCGAAATCTTTTGGTCACTCCTAGTTTAACCTCTTACTTCTTACTTGAATGATTGCAGTTGTCTTTTATTTGGTTCCCCACATTTGACTCTTCCCTGTTCATACCTGCCAAATTGATCCCATGAGAAGCATCAGTCTGTATTGTGATCCTGCTTCAAGATGTTCAGTGGCCCTCAACACCAGCAGAAGGAGACCAAGCTCCTTAGCATGGCACAGGGGGTCCTGGTGTGTGCCAGGATTAGGAATTTGATTCTGTTTCTTTCTCTCTTATTGACTGAGGTCTTGCCTCTGGTTGGCTCAGTGGTAAAGAATCCATCTGCCAGTGCCGGAGACGCAGGTTTGATACCTCGGTCGGGAAGATCCCCTGGAGAAGGGCATGGCAACCCACTCCAGTAGTCTTGCCTGGGAAATCCCACGGACAGAGGAGCCTGGAGGGCTACAGTCTATGGGGTCACAAAGAGTTGGACAGGACTTAATGACTAAACAACAGAAACACCTTGCCTCTGTATTTTTGCCCATAATACCTTCTTTGCCTGAAATTTCTCCCAGCCTGCTTTCACTTGGCTCTTCTGCATTCACCTGTTAAGAGTCAGTCAAGATGTGGCTTTACTCAAGAGGCCATTCCTAACTCCTCCTGCCTGAACTTGGATTGTATTAACCTGGTGTGTATCTCCCTTCTTGCACATGCAACATCGTTTTCATCATTTGCTTATAGAGCTGCCTCTCCTCTGAATGATGACTTGCTGAGAGTAGGGACAGCATCTGTTTATTTTTGTGACTGACTCAAAGTTAAGTCTTAGTAATGGTTTCAGGGATCATTTCTCTAGTTTGTTACGGTTTCTTGAATGGATGAATCCAAACATTGGCCAGGTCTATAATGCATGAGAGTCCAGAAAAACCCTTTATCAACAACATGCCAGAGATAGACCTGTTTAATTGGAACTGTTTTAAATGGGCCATCCTATCTGCCATCAGCATCACTGGAGTGTCATTACCTCTAATCATCTTCCTGAGTTTAATGGATACTTAACAAGGTAGAGCATTACAGGGGACATTTTATTACTCTAATATTTCTGTAATAACATATTCTACTATTGCAAACTCAGGATTGTAGCTTTGTGGCCTGAGAAGGTAAAGGGTAGTTTGTTTAGAGGAAAATGTTCTTCAGGCATCCCTGGAGTGTTCAGAATGAATTAAGAACCTTCTTGGCAAAATATATACAAAATACCCTTTCCCTTCCATTTATTTGTATCTAATATTCTTTAATATGTGGAAAGTGTAAGAATCGATCAAAGACTATAAATGTTACTGATGAAAAGAGTCCTGCAGTGTGAAAGACATGAAATTCAACCCCATTAACCACTCAACTATAGAGGCTTTGGGAGCAGATTTTGGTGATGATTAAAGAGATCACAACACACAAACAGAAAGAAAAGGCACCTCAAGTGCTACTGTCTGAACAGGTGACACCAAACTGGACCCAAGTCATTGACTGAGGTGGGAAAGGAGCACCCTTGTTTGGGTCCATCCAGTGGACAGCTTGTGAGATCTAATTTCAAACTTTGAAAAGTTGAGGCAACAGAAAAAGAATTTGTCTGCCATTGCATGAGACACAGGAGATTTGGGTTCAATCCCTGGGTTAGGAAGATCCCCTGGAGAAGGAAATGGCAGCCCTCTCCATTATTCTTGCCTGGGAAATCCCATGGACAGAGGAGCCTGGTGGGCTATAATCTGTGGCCCAGGCACTTTTCACGCACTGTTTAATTTCTACCATAAACAAGTGAGGTAGTTCTGTTTTACCACCACATCTTTACAGACAACAAAACTAGAGCTGATAGAGATAAATGACTCGCCGGAGGTCTTTGGGTGGCAGAGCCGGGACTAAAGTCCAAAGAGTCGACTCCACTCTCACCTACATCGTCTGGTTGTACCACCAGCAGCAGATCTGGGAACATTTTTGAAGTGTAAGCTCATGGACTCTGCTCCAGACCTATGGAATCAGAAACTGGGAATAGGGACAAGGGATGTGGGTTGTAACAAACACTCCAGGGGAGTCCGTGCATTTATGGGTGAGATCCATCACATTATACTGCCATACCGTCTATTAGAGCAGTGCTTCTCCAACGTTAATTTGCATGCAGAACTTGAAATGCAGACTGATTTAGTAAGTTTGGGGGTACTGCCTGAGGTTCCACATTTCTCACCAGCTCCTGGTGATGCTGAGACTGATGGTTTGCAAACTTTGCATGATAGAATGTAAGCTTCGGGAAGCCAGGTTGCTTTGTTTTCTGCTATCAACCAGTTTAGGAGAATACCTGACCCACATTTTCTGTTGAACGAATACACCATGAATCAGTGGGCCTGCATGTCTGAGTCATAGATGGTTGATTTGTTGTGAATCTACTACTAACTTGAAATGCATCTTCCCAACCAACCTTTCCAAAAGTATGATCACCTCTTGCCATTCATTTACCCTCAGGAACTGTCATGTTTCCCAGTGACTTTATGGATGTTTTACTGTTCTAGTCTTCCAAGTGAATAGGGCACTTTGGATTCCCCAAAGGAAAGTGAATGCACTGTATATTTTGGAAAAGGGATGGAAAAGTAGGATATGAGAGGAGCAGGATGCAGGAAGGAGGCAAGAGAGGATGGATGAAGGTTGGAAACAGTTTAATGAAAAGGGCTTCCCAGGAGATGAATGGTTCACAGCTGAGCCTCTGAGCACTGCTCCCAATCCCTTCCCACCTTTGGGTTAAGAGTTGGAAAAGCAATGGACCTCCTTTTCCACTCCTTTCCCAGAGTTGTTCAAACTCATGTCCATTGAGTTGGTGATGCCATCCAACCATCTCATCCTCTGTCACCCTCTTCTCCTCCTGCCTTCAGTCTTTCCTAGCATCAAGGTCTTTCCATTGAGTTGGCTCTTCCCATCAGGTGGCCAAAGTATTGGAGCTTCAGCTTCAGCTTCAGCATCAGTCCTTCCAATGAATATTCAAGACTGATTTCCTTTAGAATTGACTGGTTTGATCTCCTTGCTGTCCAAGGGACTCTAAAGAGACTTCTACAGGGACTCTAAAGAGTCTTCTCCAGCACCACAATTTGAAAGTGAAGCATGAATTCTTTGGCGCTCAGCCTTCTTTATGGTCTAACTCTCACATGGGAGAGTTTAAATAAAAGTTGATATAAATATTATAAAGCCATTTTTAACAAAACAACAAGAAAAATCATACCATAAACCTTGAACTGAATGAAGAGTTAATGAACTGATAAAGTGTTCTGTTGGGCAGACGAAAATAACATAAGCACAGAAATGAGGGGGAAAAAAAAAGAAAAGACTGCTTTCTAAATCTCTGGTGAGTCAGAAATAAGCTTCTGTAAACCTTTAACAACATCTGGGTCCTTAGGGAACCAAATATTTTGTAAATAGCCTATAACTCTTGCTTAGTAAAACACTTCGGCACAGTCAATTCTTTAAGTATCTGGGTTGGCTGAACATTGATATATGCTGTGTGTTGATTGTAATGGTTGGGCGGCAGTGATTTATAAGAACTGATTCCAAAAATTGATTTTGGAAACATTGCAAAACTCAAGAACAGGACTTCAGCATGTTGTTCTTTCTGCCAGAATTTCCCTGCAGAATTGAGAATAATGCTCTGCTATATTAAAATGGTGGCATAAATATTACTTTGTTTGGTTAAAATTTAAACAGACTGTAATGAATGGATACGATGGCTCTTTTAGACATTACTTACCACATTTAAGAGATGAAACAGCAGAATAAGAGAAAATGACTTCCAGGCATTCTCAAAATTAGTATTTTAACTAAAGTTTTTTTGAACTAATATTCACAGACTATGTAGCTGGGACAACTTAATATTCTAAACAATGACATATCCCATTGTTCTAAAAGGAGGAATATATACTATATATATTATTAGAATTTCATGACTAGCTGATCCAGGGTAACTTTTGATGTACAAAATCTGATGATCCCTTAAAGAGTAGTCTTCTACATGATTATCATTATAACTCATTAATTTAGCCTATAAAGTGCATAACCAAAGTTCTATGCACATGCCTTTTTCTTTGAATGATTGAGTATAATTGCACTTTTCTTCACTAAAGCTTTATTTTCTAGAGCAGTTTTACATTCACAGCGAAATTGGCTGGAAAAGACAGAGATTTCCCATATCCTTTGCTCCCACACATGTGTAGCCTCCCTCATTATCAGCAGTCCCCATCAGAGTTGTACCTTCATTACAACTGATGAACCTACGTTGACACATCATAATCACGCAAAGCCTATCATTTACATGTGTCTCACTTTTGGTGTACACTCCACACATTTGGACAAGTGTATAATCATAAGTATCAATCATTATGGTGTCATACCTCCTCTGTGTTGTGCCTGTTCATCCCTCCCCACCCCTGCCCACAATCATGTGATTTTATCCTTCATTTGGTTAATGTGGTGTATCACATTGATTAACTTGTAGATATTGAACTATCCTTGCTTCCCTGGAATAAAGCCCAGTGATCATGATGAATTATCATTTAATGTATTGTGGCATTCAATTTGCTAATGCTTTTTTAAGGATTTTTGCATCTACATTTATCAGAGATAATGACCTCTAATTTTCTTCTTCTCTTTTTCTTTTAATAGTGTCTTTGGCTTTGGTAATGCTGGCCTTGTAGAATGAGTTTGGAGGTGTTCCCTCTTCAGTTTTTTGGAATAGTTTGAGAAGGATAGGTATTAACTCTTCTTTAAGTGTTTGGTAGAATTCCCCTGCCTATCTACAAGACACTCAAACCTCTTTAGGCCTTTCTGAAGGTGTAGCAGTAAAAGGAACAACAGCAACCTCTCATCTCTCACTGACTTTTTCTTTCTCCAGTAAACCTGATGCCTTTACCCATCCCAGAAGTGCTGTGGAATTTATCTTGAATTTTAATGGTTGGTACATGGAGGCCAGTATGGGCTCTTCCTTGTACAATAGCATGACCACAAAGGCATGAATTCTGCTTCCTACCAGTTCAGACATTTTGAAATGCCAGAAGCAATTATTGGTAGCAGTGTGTATGGAAACAACTGCTGAAGTGAAGAAAATTCCCTGGCAGAGCTGGAAGAGAGGTGACCATGGCGTCTGAATGTCCACAGAGCCTGAGAGAGGATGGCCTGGAGTGAGAAGTTGCCAGTGGCTGGCCAGAGATGGCCACCAGCTGTGGGGCAGGAACCAAGCCAACACTATTAGGACAGGAAGCCCAGATCCCAGACAGAGCCACACCCAAGTTCAGCCTCTTCAGGGACCACTGACTTTCTTCTCTCGGAAAGACTGCACCTTTCTATCTCAGGTATTTAGTGTCTGGGCAGGGAGAATTTGCAGAAAAATCTGCATCCCAATCCAGAGCCTGATTGACCTGACACTCTCCCCCAGTCAAGGGAGTTTACATTGCTAAGCAACAGAAGCGTCCAGGTCATTGCTCTGAGAGATGATGGGAGGAAGTACCTGTTCTCCACTCTGACCCTGTCCTAGTGCATCTCCCCTTCTCCCAGAAGAGGATCTTCTTTAGTCAGAGCTATGGGACATCGTGGAATTCATCCCTGGTACATGACAAGAGAAGGCCCAGGTAGACTTGCCTTGCCCCACAAAAGGTCATCTAGTATTTCTTGTAAAATACCTTACAAATGTATGAGCAACTCTATGTTTTAAAACACACTCACGTGCATTAACTCAGTAAGACCCACATCAGCCTAGAGAAGTTGGCAGGGGACATGTTATATAATCCACACCATTTCCAGAAAGAAGAATTGGAACACAGGGTTGGAAAAAGTACATTTTCTTCCTGATTTATGAAAAAATCTTATAATTACATAGAACTTGAATCACAGCTATTTACACATGTAATGAATTGTCTCTTTTTAGAAAGATAAAAATGCATGAAGCTTGTACGACCACAGAAAATCCCGAAGATATGGCCAGTGTAATTATAGGGTATGAAATAAACCTTGCAGCTTACTTTAAAACTCCCTTTGATAAAAGCTTTAGAGAGAGAGAGAGAGATCAGATGTTCAGAGGCTTAGAAGAGAGGATGGTAGAGAAAAAGGGAGCTAAGAGAAAATGATTGGCAGTAAAGGACAGAAAAGTCTGTGAGTGAGATTTTTAGGGCAAGGCAGGATACACTGTAATCTAGAAATGCAAAAGCAACTTTAAAAATGTGCCGCCAACACACTGCATGATGTAGCTCCCCAGGACCATGTGGCATTCTTGGAACAGCGTGTACTTGCCCCTGTTCTGAAACAGGAAACCCTTTCAACAAAATAAGATCCATTCAATAAATATAAATTCATCAGAAGCCCAACAAGTGCTACATATCTGCCGGAAGTCTAATGTGAATCAGCCACAGTTTAAGAAGCAGGCGCATCAATTACTCATTACATTGGAGTAGGATAGGGGATCGAAATGGATTTCCTAGTCTTGTATTTTGAAGAGCTTGAGTACTGGCTGCCTGATCTGAGAATTAACAGGTATTTTGCTGTCTACATAGCTGCATGTAACTGCAGACTCTTGGGAGGGGAGTCACTCCATTGAGTCAATCTTCCTACAGAATGAAGAATGGGTATGAGTTTCCTCTGTGCTGGTTCTGAATCTCCCTGTATGCCTTTTCTTTTGTATTGTAATGGTTAACAAAGTTAAACAGCATTGCCCCTCTGACTTGGTTTTCACAGAATCACTGGTCGTTTAAGCAGAAGGAACCCGAGGGCCTGACTCCCCTAACCTCTACACAGCACAAAAGCCCCTTTCCCAAGGTTCTGATAACTGGTCATACAAACTGGAAGTAGAGTTCTGCTTGCTTCCTTTATCTGCCCAGAAGTGATAGCCTTTAGTACACACACCTCGGCTTATAGCATCTGGGGGAGTAAGGACCCACCAGGCACATTTTCGTGTGCAAAGATGCTCCCAGAAACCCTGAAAAGCTTCCATGCCACCACACTGTAAGAGCACTCTCATAAAGCAGATGTTTTCTAGCTTTAATTTTTGTGAACTCTCAGATGGCTTTGGCTAAACATCCCCAAGCTTTCTTCATAATTGCTACAGTAGGTAATTTGTACCCGTGGAAACCGTAATTTATAGCTGTTAATGAAAATGGAGTCTAATTTAAAAACAACAACAACAGCATCTAAACTGAGGCTGGGATAGAAATAGAGTACTCACAGGTAGATTTTATCGAAATTTTCTTTTTCCATTCTCAAAGACAAATATTACTTTAGTTGCAATAAGAAAAGAGCACGCGGTCACATACAGTCTCGTAAGGTGCTAGTACGTTCAGTGAACTTACCTGCAGCCCTTCGATGGCTAGTTTGAGGATTGAAGGTGTCAGTTTGGAGGCTTGTTTGAAGGAGAAATTACTCCAGTCTATAATTAAAATGAAACCGTTTATCTGAAGCTCCGGATCTTCAATAAGGACTTCCAGTGACAGCAGGATGGCCCGGAGGATGTCTGTGAAGGAGTTCCTGCAGCCAAAGCAGAAGGAGGCAGAGCGTGAATATCAGCAGATGATAGAACTTGGTGTGTGGAGCCCTGGCCAGCTCACTGGGCTCCTTGAGCCCAGCCTGCAGGGCAACACTGGTGTCCTCTACCCAAAGTGACTGGGAATACAGTGACCCAACATATACACAATGGAATACACTCAGCCATGAAAAGGAGTGAAATTGGGTCATTTGTGGTGATGTGGATGGACCTAGAGCCTGTCATACACAGTGAAGTAAGTCAGAAAAAGAAAAACAAATATCATATATTAACGCATGAAAATGATGCATGAAACTGATGAACCTATTTGCAGGGCAGGAGTAGAGACGCAGCCACAGAGAATGTGGACACATCTCAGGAAGGGGAGGGTGGGATGAGCTGAGAGAGTAGCATTGGCATATGTACACTCCCATGTGTAAAATAGCTAGCTAGTGGGGATCTGCCGTGTAGCACAGGGAGCTCGGATCAGCACTCTGTGATGACTTACAGGGTGGGGTGGGGTGGGTGGGAAGGGGGCTCCAGCGGGAAGGGATATATGTAGACATATAGCTGATTCACTTTGTTGTATAGCAGAAAGTAACACAACATTGTAAAGCAATTATTCTCCAATGATAAAATTAAAAAAAGAAGAAAAAATAAAGTCTATTCACAACCACCATCCCCCCAAATAAATAAATTTCATAGGAACAATACACTGAGAATCCCAGGATGGACCCTCCCTTTGATCTGACTGCACCAGAAGTCCAAACTTTATGAGGTGTCTCTCTTTTATGTTTCCACGAATCTCTGTTCTCGGCTTCCAGTGCAATGCTGATTGCATTTCATTGAAATGCATCTCTTATTTGTCTCTCCATCCTGGGCCATGATTGTAGTTGTGTCCCCAAAACCTACCTACTTAATGAATTGCTGAGCAAATGAGGTAAGACCTTCATCAGAGGCACTTGTTTTGATTAAACCTCTTATTCCTTTTGTATGTTGAAAATCTTGCTCAAAATGTAAAAAACAAAACCAAAAAACTATGTGATCAATGCTATTTTGTAGGCTCAGTTCATGGACAGAGAAAAATAAAGCTTGAAGAGTCATTTATTTTCATTGAAGGATTGCAGTGTGATTCAGGAAGGAGTCTGCTTGGTACATTGGTAACTATGACAACAGGGAGACCTGACTACAAACTGGAGTTACAGTTCTCTAGCGTTGTGTGTGTTCTTCCGCATCATATATTCTCAGTTACCAGTTGATTTTTGTTTCATATAATTTCCAGATACAAAGAAATGATGGCATATTTTGCTAATTCTCCAAGCAAATTATTTGTGCTAAAAATTTAAGATCTTATAGGATCTCTAAATTCAGTGGGTTTTAATATTTTTTAAAAATATAAGCCTGGATGTTAAGTGATGGCAAAAATCTATTCCTTCAGTCTATCATTAAAATCAGAAACTGTACCCTTTTGTGGGGCTTTGCAGGTGGCCCTGGTGGTAAAGAATCCACTTGTCAATGCAGGAGACACAAGAGATGTGGGTTCAATCCCTGAGTTGAGAAGATCCTCTGGAATGGGAAACGGCACCCTACTCTAGGATTCTTGCATGGAAATTTCCACAGAGGCACCTAATGGCTACAGTCCATGGGGCTGCAAAGAGTCTGACTCGACTGAGCACATCCACTTGTGAAATCAAGTGAAATGATCAAATTCCTGAACATTTCAATCCGATTCAAATTCTAATCAAATCTAATGATTGCAGATTGGAAATCAGACAATATGTAATCAGATATGGAATTAACAGATACAAACTACTATACATAAAATAGATTCACATCAAGGATCTTACTGTATAGCACAAAGAATTATATCCATTATCTTGTCATAATCTATAATGGAATATAATCTGCAAAAAAATCCCCAAACCATGTCACTATGTTGTACAACTGAAATTAACATGATATTGTAAATCATCTATACTTAAATAAAACACAAACAAACAAAAAACTAGTAAACCAGTAAGAATTTACTGAATGGCTATTATAAGCTCAGAGCTCTGCTTAATACTTGAAGTTATAAAATAGTATGTCAGGTTTCTACTTTCAAAGATCACTTAATTTAATTGGGGTGGGGTAAGAGACTAGAAACATGAGTTTAAAGAGGTCAATAAAATTTGAGTAATCAGGAATTTATAGAGGAATGAAAGCTTGGGATAAGCCTTGAAGGGTAAATAGGATTTTGGACAAGAAGGAAAAGGAACAAGCATTTCAGGAAATAAGAGTGACATGTGAAAAATACAGGTAGCAGCCCATTTTGTTTCTGTACAGTTCTTACTAAAAATGTCTTCCTTATATCAAGCAAAACTTTTCCTCCCCAAATCTGACCACTGAGTGTTCTGCTACCAAAACAACCCCTCAGATCCCTCTGTTGTTGTTGTTTAGTCATTAAGTCACGTCCAACTCTTTGTGATCCCATGGACTGTAGCCCACCAGACTCCTCTGTCCATGAGATTTCCCAGGCAAGAATACTGGAGTGGGTTGCCATTTCCTCCTCCAGAGGATCTTCCTGACCCAGGGCTTGAACCTGAATCTCCTGCTTTGGCAGTCAAATTCTTTACCACTGAGCTACCTGGGAAGCCCCAGGTCCTCCTATACCAGACACTAAATTATCTAAACATGGTGGTTGTAATGTGCCATATAATCTCTGGATTGAAAAAAATTATTAGCTTTAACTATTTCTCATAGGAATTGGTGTTTGATACTGTTCTCATCATTATCATTTTCTTTTAGATATAGTCTCTTCTAAATTTTAGAGATGTCAAATTCCTATTAATGTAGAGTAAGTTTTCATTGGGCTTTGATTTTTTGTTTCTTTGCATTCGTATCACATATGATCTAAAGACTCAAGTCTTTGGAGATACTGCCTTTTATTGGAAAGAAACATTGATTTAAGTGGAGCATAGACCAAAGGTTCTGAGGTTAGGCAGTTCCAAAGGAAAATGTGGATATGCCCAGTGGTAAGCTGCAGATGACCATTGGGGAATTGGAGAGTCTGATCCTGGATTAGCTTTCTTACAAAGAGTACACACATGGAGAGAATGAGGACACTTAGAAAAGCTAAACCTTTTGTGAAGCTTACATACAGTACTGAGGTCGAAGAAAAAGGGTTAAGGAAAAAAAAAATGAGTGGAGCACAATAGTACTGTGTTTTTTAAAGGGGGGAGAGGATAGTGTTTCAGGAAGTAAGGATATAATAGATTGCATTACTGATTCCAATTCTTCACTTATCTGAGCATCCACCCACTAGCTTGTGGTTGACCTCATTGATAATAAAGTGTATTTCTTGCCTTTTGGCCGTGCAACTTGCTTTAACTGATTGTATGTGACAGAAATGACAGTGTACCAATTGCAGGCCTACCTCTTAAAGACCTCAGATGTTACTTGTTCTCTTGCTTTCTGCCATTGCCATGGGGAAAAAAAGATGCCACAGCTAGATTCCTAGACTGACAAGGATGACTCCCTGGCCACCTAGCACATATTCAAAAGAAGAAGAGCCACCCAGCTGACCTCAGCCTAGATAAACTCTAGCTGCCCCACAGATGTGGGAGCAGCAATAAACGACTGCTTTTTAAAGCCACTAAGTTTGAGAATGGTCTGTTACAAATTAATAGCTACTCAATATCAGATGGTAGTTAACCAAGTCAAATGCAGCAGAAATATGCAGGAGAATTATTATATTTGACAGCAAGTAGATCTTTGGAGAGTTTTTTTAAGACAGCCCTTTTCATTGAATAGTGAAAATAAATATTATTGATTATGATGATTTTTAGCCAATCACTTAAGTGCTATCTCATTTTCAGTTCAGTTCAGTTCAGTCACTCAGTCATGTCTGACTCTTTGCGATCCTATGGACTGCAGCATGCCAGGCCTCCCTGTCCATCACCAACTCCCAGAGCTTACTCAAACTCATGTCTATCAAATCGATGATGCCATCCAACCATCTCATCCTCTGTCATCCCCTTATCCTCCTCCCTTCAATCTTTCCCAGCATCAGGGTCTTTTCCAATGAGTCAGTTCTTCACATCAGGTGGACAAAATATTGGAGTTTCAGCTTCAACATCAGTCCTTCCAATGAATATTCAGGACTGATCTCCTTTAGGATGGACTGGTTGGATCTCCTTGCTGTCCAAGGAACTTTCAAGAGTCTTCTCCAACACCACATTTCAAAAGCATCAATTCTTCGGTACTCAGCTTTCTTTATGGTCCAACTCTTACATCCATACATGACTACTGGAAAAACCATAGCTTTGACTAGATGGACCTTTGTTGACAAAGTAATGTCTCTGCTTTTTAATATGCTGTTTAGGTTGGTCACATCTTTTCTTTCAAGGAGCAAGCATCTTTTAATTTCATGGCTGCAGTCACCATCTGCAGTGATTTTGGATCCCCCCAAAATAAAGTCTGTCACTGTTTCCACTGTTTTGCCATCTATTTGCCTGAAGTGATGGGACCAGAAGCCATGATCTTAGTTTTCTCATTTTACTCCTCTGTAAATGAGAGCTAGCACCACTTCCAGTACATATCCACTTGTATTCATTCCCAAGAAAAAACACTGAATCCTGGAAACCTGAAAACTATTTTATACATTTTCAAGACCAGAACCTTATTGATAGACATTTGTAATGAATGAAGTATTATTATACTTACAGGGTTATCCCAGGAGAGAAGTAAAATAATTTTGAAATTCACTGTAGTTTCCAAATGTTTGAATACTTCATTTTTCTAGAGGAACTGGGTGGGCAGCAAAAAGTTGAATGGAATGTGTCTCAGGTAATGAGGCTTTATCCCTGTTGAGGGGTGTGACTTCCCATATCTTCATTGATCATTAGCTTGAATTCCTTACTTCTTTGCTTCCTCATATGGATTTCCTCATATTTTCCATGTTTCTTATTCATCTTATTCTCTTTGAGTTGTGAAATCCTCTCAGCTTTTTGTAATTTAACATGCCAAGTACTTTATATAGTTACTCCACCCTCAAGGGGGTGGAACATAGCACCTCATTCCTGAAGTGTGGGCTGAGCATAGTGACTTTTTTTTTCCAAAGAGTACAGTGTGGAAGGGGAGGGAGAAAGAGTGACTTTACAGGAGAACCCAAACTAACACTTCCTAAGCTAGGTGGCTGGCATCAACAACAACAGAGATAAATCATGTTGATGAAAACCACATTTTATCTCTGTGATCTTACTCCCCTAAAACCATAGCCCCAGATTAATTAAGAGGAATGTGCATGCTCAGTCGGGCAGTCATGTCTGACTCTTTGTGACCCCGCAGACTGTAGTCCGCCAGGCTGCTCTGTCCATGGGATTTTTTCAGGCAAGAAGACTGGGGTGGATTGTCATTTCCTCCTCCTAGGGATCTTCCTGACCCAGGGACTGAACCCGTGTCTCCTGTGTCTCCTACATTGCAGTTGGATTCTTCACCCGCTGAACAATCAATGAAGCCCAAGTTAAGCATGAAGATGAGAGATTGTTTCTTTAGACCAGTTTTGACAGGCTTATCCATCTCAGGATATAGACACAAGAATGCAAAATACTCATATCCACCATTAAAAAAGACACTGAATCTAAAGTTCTCAAATTCCAATATGCCAGGGTTCATTCTTATTAGTGCTTCTGTGGTGAGCAAGTGTATAAATGTTCTATGTGTGTGTGTGTGTATGTGTGTGTGGTATGTGTCTGGGTATACACACAATGAATTCATCTTTAGAGTTGCCTCCATTGAAGCTTTTTGTTTTAAATGAAAAGATGGCTTGAATAAATAAAACCAACATTTTATTACATTTGATCCAAGTGCTTTTAAATCCTCCCAAGAATTGAAGAGAATGCAATTAACATCAGATGCATCTAATCTGCTCACTTAAACAGCTAATGAAATTTCTTATCACTCAGTGTTTTATTTTAAAAGTTCTGAAGTACCTAGAACTGGATAAGAAGTCAGGAAGGCATTTATTCAAAGGTATGACAAAATTTTACTTTATGGCAGACGTAAAAGATAAAAGGATATTATTTTTATATTTCAGATAGAGACGGAAACTAGAAGAAGACATTAAAAATACATATATGGGAAGCATAGTCATTAGCAGCATAGCGTTTGGAGTTAGCAGACTTTGATTCAAATCTTGGTTATTCTGTATAAACTTAGCAAGTGATTTTGTCTCTCTGGGTTTAGTTTTCTCATCTATAAAAAGAGCTTCATAGTACCTCCCTCCCTGGTAATGACAACTTGAGATAATGTACACAAAGCCATCACAGAGCAACCGACTCATTCTAGTCCATAGCATGAGCTGATGATGGTCATGTTGGCGTTCACTGTTACATAAGTGAATATGATATCAAGTGGAAAGTAATAGGAATTTCAGAGTGCTTGGGCATTATAAGGAGAGATCACCTGTGGCTGGGAGGTTTGGGAACATTTTCCATTGGGCTGTAATGGAGGGAAAGGTCTGGACTCTGGACATAAAAGGGAAAGGGCAGAAGGAGCCACATGAACAGTAAGTTCTGGGAGCCTAGAGCCTATTGTCTTGGGGGCAACAGCAAGTTTGCCAGTGCCTTTGGGACAAGTGAAAAGGAATGTAGAAATACGGTTAGAGTTGTCATCCATCTTTATTCTGCTTGCTGGAAGAGCTACTGGCTGTTTATGCAGAGGTTGTAAATTTATGCTTTAGGAATATTTGAACTGGTAACGGGAATTATGTGGTTTGGAGCTAGGAGACTAGAGATGCAGAGTCCAATTAAGAGGAGCCATTTGCAGCATAGTAAGAGTGGAATGGAAATGATAGAGAAATGAGAAGAGCCATGAAATTAAAAGATGCTTGCTCCTTGGAAGAAAAGCTATGACCAACCTAGACAGTGTATTAAAAAACAGAGATATTACTTGCCGACAAATGTCCGTCTAGTCAAAGCTATGGTTTTTCCAGTAGTTACGTATGGATGTGAGAGTTGGACCATAAAGAAAGCTGAGTGCCAAAGAACTGATACTTTCAAACTTTTTGATGTTGGGGAAGACTCTTGAGAGTCCCTTGGACAGCAAGAAGATCAAGCCAGTCAATCCCAAAGGAAGTCAGCCCTGAACATTCATTGGAAGGACTGATGCTGAAGCTGAAGTGCCAACAATTTGACCACCTGATGTGAAGAACTGACTCATTGGAAAAGACCCTGATTCTGGGAAAGATTGAAGGGAGGAAGAGAAGGGGATGACAGAGGATGAGATGGTTGGATGGCATCACTGACTTGATGGATATGAGTTTGAGCAAGCTATGGGAGATGGTGATGGACAGGGAATCCTAGCGTGCTGCAGTCAGTGGGGCTGCAAAGAGTCAGATGCAACTGAGCAACAGAAATGAACTGAACTGATGAGGGAGAGTACCCAGAATTTAGTTACAGATTAGATATAGAGGTAAAAAGAGGAAAGACAGTTATACCATTACAGGCAAAAGGAACTCTATTGGGTAGGAAGTGAGTCAAAGGTGCTGTAGTTGTTTCTAGTTCTTACATAGTAAGAATCAGCACCCAAGAAAGCAACACACAATATTAGTATTAATATGACTTGACCTTGGGGCTGTCAAGGGGGTGCCTAGAAGTGCATGGTTTAGGGGTCTGAATTCCCGCCACATGAGTGATGAAACCTGAAGCAGAATCATGTCTGCAGGAAAGAACATTTCCTGTTCTCTTCAGAAGAGAAGAGGACAGCCTATGAGCTCCATCAGGGCTGGAAGTGTGCACTATTTGTTTTTGAATCCCTGTAAATCTCTGGTACCTACACATAGTAGATGTTCAGTAAATGATTCTTAGTAAAAGAATGAAGGCAAACATTAAACCAACCCATTCTCTCTCTCTCTTTCTGCTCAGTCACGTCTGACTCTTTGAGACCCCACAGACTGTTGCCTGCTGGGCTTCTCTGTCCATGGGATTTTCCAGACAAGAAGACTGGAGTGGGTTGCCATTTCCTTCTCCACGGGATCTTCTCGACCTAGGGATCGAACCCAGGTTTCCCATGTCTCCTGTATTGCAGGCGGATTCTTTACTTGCTGAGCCATTGGAGAAGCCCTCAATCAAGCCACTGGAAACTGTAACATGCTGAAAATAGTCAAAACCCACTCTGGGAGCACCAGTGGGTAAATTTTCTTCCTCTGCAATGCCTCTCATGCTCATTGTTAGGGGCAGCAATGTCACATGTATGTCCTTAAGTCCTTTTTCCATCATGGCTCATATTTATAAAATAATATGCTACGAAGTACTGTGGGGTACAAGAATGGGAGGGACTTCCCAAGGTGGTCCGTTGGTTAAGAATCTGCCTTGCAATGCAGGGGACACCGGTTCAATCCCTGGTCTGGGAAGATTCCACATGCCGTGGGACACCTAAGCCCGAGCACCACAACTGCTGAAGCCCTTGTGCCCCAGGGCCTGTGCTATATAGAGAAACCAACAAGAGAAACCACTGCAATGGGAAGCTCTCACATCGCCACTCGAGAGTATCTGCTGCTCACTGCAACCACAGAAAACCCTCGTGTGGCAGCAAAGATCCAGCGCAGCCAAAAAGAAATAATTAAAATTATTTTTAAAAAAGAATGGGAAAAAAACTAAGCCTTAAGATTAATTTTGGTTTAAGAGAGGGCCACGGCTGCATTCACCTAGTGTGGGCAATAAGAGAATTACAGTCTAGAACAGTTAATAGTAAATGCTAGATGGATGCTTACAGAGAGGAAGTCTGGTATCCTACAAGATTCTTAGTCCATTGGGAAAGAATTCATCCCCAAATGCCACTTTAAGACAGCCTGAAATGCAAGCAAGGAAGAGGTTTATTTCATTGGCTCTCTAGATGGGGATTGGGCCGGCATCCATAGGGAGCAGCAGCCACAGAAGGAAGAAACCACCCTGATGAAAGTGAGCTATGAGCATTCCATCTATTACTAAATGACTGTGAAAAATTAATTTCATGCTTGTTTATTCTGGTAACTCCTTTGGCTGAGGAGCTTCAGAAAAGTAAAAGCTAGGAAGAGACTCCAAAATGCCAAAGAGCACTTAACACTAGACATGGAACTTTGTTCCTATCGGCTTAACTGCAGGGTCTCCTCTGAGGTGGGTGGATGGCTGTGAATGGATACATTTCTCTTACTTACAATGGAATTCAGTTGACATTTATAGATCTTGCATGGAGTTCATGGTAATATCCTAGCCACTGCTTGAAATGGAATATTCTTTCCTCTGTCTGGCTCTTAGAGCCATAACACCACTTTCAAGATAAGACATTGGACAATAAGGTGAGGAGGCATTTTAGGAAAATATGCATCCCATGGTACTACATTGCTTTGAATGATTTTGCCCTCCTGAGGTCCTTCCTTCTGGATGATATGCTGCAATCACTCTTGCAATCAAGAGATTCCTTTTTGAAATCATGAACTCTGGCAACAGTGTGTAAGATAGTTCAAATTAAATAGTGCATTATCAAAACAACTCTATAGATGGTATGTTTCATGGAAGGCACACCTGTGACTTGAGTTGAAAGTATACAGCATCTCATAATTTTAATTAATTCATAAAATTGCCCATCTCTAACAAAAACTCCAAACCTCTGTACTTAATAAAGAGATCAACATATCCTGGCAGGAAAACAAGAGAAGTCCCAAGGCTTAAAACCAAGAGAAGTCCAAAGACTCTAAAATTAGTTGTCTATAACTGGGAGTCTCAGCCCTGAAAAATATGGGTGATTTACATCAGAAGCTTTATTAGAGACTGATTGAATTTAGAGAGGCTGCAATCACATTGAAGTTTTCAAAGTTGGTTTATCCTTTCCACCTTTTGAAAATTCTAGCCTTCTTAATCATAAGCTTTTGAAACAGCAGCAAAGCAATCAAGTGCATCAAAGATTAAAAGGAGAGAGCCACAGGAAATCATTATATAATGGAAAGGAAAGGCTTATTTTCATAGATGTTGTATTCGGGATAGCTTTATAATCTACTCTGACAGAAATACCACTTGTTGGCTGATTTCCAAATAGATATCTCTCTATCTGGTTATCACACTTCTGCTTTTCAACCTTCTCAAGACACCTCAAGGTCATTGGATTCTGAGAGAGTGAGAGAGAACGTTCCCATGACCATCACAGCTCTCAGCCTCAGGAACATGCTTACCACTACTAACACCGTCTCTGAGTTTTGGCTCCAATAAGGCAAGTTTCCTAGGAAGAAGTTTTGAAGATCAACTCCTATAATGTGATGGCTCACAAACTGCAGTAACGACAAGCAGTTTGGTCATCCTTCTGAAGCTAGGATAAACATATTTTGTGTCCAGAGGGGACAAGCCTTTTGCAGACCCCACCTGCTTGTCTTCCAGAACTGAACACGTGCTTCACTTCAGCAGAAAAATCTCCTTTTGAAAAGGTTTCAGAAGATAGATTGGACCTGAGTGCTTTGCCTATGATATTTACTTGGCAGGACCAGACATACCAGAATAGAGGTGTGGGGATCCCTAGAGTTCTCCTAGAAATGGGCGCCCCTGCACATTCCCTGGGCCCCACCCCAGTCCAGTTCATGTGGGTCATGAAGCCACCATAGAAGTTTCCCTGGTTCAAATGGCAAAGAAGCTGCTCAAATGGCAAAGAAGCCGCCTGTAATGCAGGAGATGTGGGGTTCGATCCCTGGGTTGGGAAGATTGTCTGGAGAAGGAAATGGCAACCCACTCCAATATTATTGCCTGGGAAATCCCATGGACAGAGGAGCTGGCGGCTGCAGTTCATGGGGTCGCAAAGAGTCAGACATGACTTAGTGACTAAACACATACAGTGGAGGTGAAAGAGTGGCAAACCCTCTCCCTGAACTCTCTTCACAAACCAGTGGCTCACTCACTAAGCCCAGTGAAAACGCAGGCTCTTATTTTCACCCTGCTGATTTCTGGGAATCAGAAGCAAAACAAAAGGTAATTTTTGAAATGTTCGGAGGCTCCACATATTAACAGTTCGTTGAACAACATCAAAACCAGCACAGGGCCTGGTTGACTTTTCCTGGCTGAGGGATAGTGTGCTTGGAGGGTTAATTTTCCTCTGTAAGGGAACTTCACTCATGGAAGCTCTGACACTTCTCTAGGGAATTATTTTATGGAGGTGGTTAAAGACAACATTGGTTTCTTTTACTTAATTACATCACAGATTATCACTTGGCAATTCTCTAAGCAATTAGAGCTGGTGGTGGTTATTATTTATTGCTGCCACTTAACAGTAGCTACACTGCAGGAGATACTGTAAAACATCAACATACATTTATCTTCAATGTAAGTCCAAAATATCCTGCTCTGAATAGCAGAAGAAAATTTGGAAAATGCATTGCATATGTATGTAGACACATAATTTATGTATTTAAAATACACAAAGAGAAAGTACATTTTAGGACTTGGGATTTTGCTGTAGGAGGATTTCATTGCCTTTCTTTATCTTAACAAAATATCATAGATTGTAAGGGACTGCTTAGAAATATCAGCAGTTTAATTTCCAGAGTAAAGCATTTAAATGCCCAGGCTCTGGAAAGTTTTATCTCAACATTTCCCTCTTGCTTTGATCCTTGTCTGCTACAAATTAATGAGTTATTACCCATTCCTCTTCCATTAGTCTAGGCACACAGAGGATATTTCTAGTTCTGGCTCATAAGAACATTCCCAGAGGAAAGAACTGGAAGTTTCTGTCTCCTTTAATCACATTCAGCAATCTGGGGTGGTATTTGCCCCCCAGGGCTTCCTTGGTGGCTTCCGCAGGAGACTCTGGTTCGATCCCTGGGTGGGAAAGATCCCCTGGAGAGCATGGCAACCCACTCCAATATTATTGCCTGGGAAATTCCATGGACAGAGGAGGGTGGTGGGCTACATGGGGTACAAAGGGTCAGACATGACTGAAGCGACTTAGCATGTCACAGCATACTTTACAGTAGTGTATAGAGGACAGCAGTCCAGTATCTTTATTTCAGGCCCAGGATGTCCAGAAGCAAGCCTAAAAGCAGCAGTGATATAGCTCGTACTACTGTTCTTCTCAAGGCACTGCAATGTGTAAAAGACCAAAAATATTTTCTTTACTTTTTCTTTGTTTTTTGCATATCATTTTTGTGAAAAGTGTTATAAACCAATTGCAGTACAGTACTATATAGCTGGTTGTGTTAGTTGGGGACTTAGGCTAACTTTGTTGGACTTATGAACAAATTGGACTTAGAAATGCACTCCCAGAACAGAACTCATTTGTAGTTAGAGGACTTAGTGTATTGATGGAACCCCCACCTTGACCAAACCACTTCTTTCTGGAACAGATGAGGACATGCATTCATTCCCTACCAACCCCTTCATGCAGCCTAAACTTTTCTAGAAATTTCCATCTTCCCACTGTGGCAGCCCACCAGGCAAGCAGTGCTCCATTTCCATGTGGCTGCACAGGCAGACAGATGTGAGAAAGCCTTCACAAAAAATTACAGATGCCCCGCAGCTGTGCTACCGTCACTGCCGCGTGGACCAGGAATCACACAGTTAACTAAAGTCTTCCACTCAGCTCCATTTCCCCTACTCAGCATGGTAATTGCTTTGTTCACTTTTGCTTTACCTTTGATTTCAAGGCATATAAACAAAAACAATAAGAGGTGGGTAAAGAGAATATGCATTTTCTAAGCTGTCTGAGGATTGACGATTGTTTGAATGTGTGTGTACTTCTAACAAGACGGCTGATTACAGCATTAGCTTATCTTCAGAGTAATAAAAACTACCATTCAGGAACCAAAAGTCTACTAATGGCTTATTGAAGTCGTTCACTCCTGCAAGGCATCAGCGTCGTATTTTACCATAAGGAGAAAAGCGTGTTCCAATACAACATCTGACAATGCCACATACACAGGCTTGCAGGAGACATAGCTCACTTGGGAAATAGAAGAAGTGAAGAAAACGTATCAAGTGAGGGATGCTAAAAGAAGCATGGCCTCCTGATTTCACTTCCGTGATCAGAAACCCTACGGAGAAGGATGAGTAGGAGAAGCCATGGTTTAATGCGATTTTTGTTCATTTAATACCCCATAGACTTATTAGTCTATACAGCAGATAAAGTTAAACCTTCCTTAAAACATTTCTTGCCTGGCAAAAAGACCAAGTGCATCAATGATGCAGTTCAGAGATTATTTCGATGCGGCTTAAAAGACACAGGCAGTGTCATACACACCTGTGTTGTGTTTGGAACTTGCTAAAAGGCCAGAAGTGTTTGATCTAACCTCACCAACTGGTGATTCATCCATTGTGAAAGTTTGACATATGGATGCTAATTCTTTGTTGTTTTTTTTTAAAGAAATATTATAGAAAAGCCTGCTTATTTTTCACTTGTATTCTAGGGGAAAGTATTTTGCATATACCTGAGGTCTATCTTAATATTTCACATTTTTACACCTAAGGTTATTTTTTTAAGGATTTTTTAAAGTCTTTATTTTTTACAATATTGCTTCTGTTTTATGTTTTGGTTTTTTGGCCTCAAGGCATGTGGGATCTCAGCTCACCCACCAGGGATCGAAGGCACCCCCAGCATTGGAAGGCAAAGTCTTACCACTGGATTGCCAGGGAAGTCCCAGTTCTTGCTTTTAGAAGTGGTTGTCCCCCACATGCTCTGTGATCTTTCTGAGTGAGCTTCGGTCTGTTAGAGCATCTAGTGTGGGGCCCTCATGTGAAGTGTCTTGAGCAGTGCAATGTCAGCCTAGTCTTTGCTTTGAGAATAAAAATTAAAATGTAAGTGCGATTTTATCCTAATTTTCATAAGGGTTATTGTCAATAATGGAAAAAATACAGTTACAAGAATTATAATAAAAAAATGTTGATAAGTGTATGGGGCACATGTGTGCATGCTAAGTCACTTCAGTCATGTCTGACTCTTTGTGACCCCATGGACTGTAGCCCGCCAGGCTCCTCTTTCCAGAGAATTCTCCAGGCAAGAATACTGGAGTGGGTCACCATGCCCTCCTTCAGAGGAATCTCCCTGGCCCAGGGATTGAACCCGTGTCTCTCATGTCTCCTGCATTGGCAGTCTTTACCACTAGCACCACTTGGGAAGCCCATGGGGCACATAGTCTTGAAAAACAAAGTGGATCTTGCTTCATCCTGACTCTGGTGGGTGACTCTTAGGTGCATTGCTCTTCTGCAGCAATGCACTCTTTAATATAGGTTCATAAAGAGATTTGTTTTTATTAAAAAACCTTCAATATGATCAGTTAGAAAATTACCTCTAAAGAGACACTGCACAGGAGCAGATGAGCAATTCTAAGCCAACAAAATACACACCTGCCTTTTGATAATAGTGGGTCACACAGATGTAATTGTCCATGTTATCCATTTCATATGGTACTCTTTCATTCTTTCTAGGATAGCACTTTTTCTTAAGTAGTTCAGACCCCAAATGATCTGCCTTTTGCAAAACTTCAATTTAAGCAGGAGGAAAAAGATGAGTACTTATCAAAGTATGTCTCATGGCTAAAAAGTCAAGGCAAATATTGGAACCAAGGAACATATTAAAGCTGGTTGTTCAACAAGGGAAGAAGCATCTCAGATCCTATTGGATATTCATTTATTCATTCATTTATGGAGAACCCCCGTGTATGACCTGATGCTTGATTCTGGAACGGCTGAGATAGAAGGCCAGCTTCACATACTCTGGTCTGTACTGCAAGATGCCAGATTTGGGGGGAGGAGAGGAGATTGCTGTGGGGTCAAAGAGGAGGCAGAGGTTTTCAAGCAGAGCTAGTTTGCTCCATTTCCTGGAATCAGAGTCTAACCCCACCAGCATGTGCTGGGCTCGATGCTCCACCTGGTCCTACTGAATTAAAGAGAGATTCATCTTTCGCTGTGCTCTGGATGGTCCTTGGGACGTGTGGCCATGGTGGTTTATGATGGAAGCTCTGGAGCCAGACAGCAGGGTTGGATGTTGCATCTGAATCTATCATCTTGACTTGGCCAAACTTGTTGTTTTTTCATTTCTCTGTGACTTGAGTTCCTTATCTGTACCATCAGAAGAAGAGTGCCAGATTCCTAGGATCTGTGTGAGAGAATTAGCTTTGAAAAGATGCACTAAGTATCACCCATTTTTTTCAGCAGAGGGTAACTGAATTCTATGTGCCATGCCCTATACCTGATGCAGGTACAGCAGAACTGGAGGTAGCACATCTTTGGTTTGCAAGTTGACCATTCAGGGGACCAAGAAGAAAACAAACAGTAGACCTCCCATGGTAAGTGCCATGGTGAACAGGATGCCAAGCAAGGCAGGCAGGTAGTCCAGGGAGCTTAGTGTAGTGTGGTATTGGCAGTACATGCTGACACCAGACTTCAGTAGCCAAGTCACAGAGGGACTA
Organism: Cervus canadensis; assembly: GCF_019320065.1. Classification (NCBI taxonomy): domain Eukaryota; kingdom Metazoa; phylum Chordata; class Mammalia; order Artiodactyla; family Cervidae; genus Cervus; species Cervus canadensis. The sequence goes on along the minus strand of NC_057397.1, from coordinate 25,750,547 downwards.
AGACCTCCCCATGTTGAGCCTGAGGCAGAGTCCTCTCCTCTTAGCAGGACTCTGGTCTGCTCTCTTCTTTCTCCTCCCACCAGGCCACTGATGCTATTAGAAGGGCCCTGAGCTCCCTCTGGTTGGGGAGGAGCATTCTTTCCCATCTGCAAGAGGCAGAATGGAGCCAGGGTGAGACCTGGGCATGAGGAAGAGGGTGCTAATAAGTGGAGTCCGCTGGACATGCCAAGGAAGAAGGACAAGTACAGTCCAGTTCACCAATAAAGCTAACAGAGAGAGTTAACTACCACCTAACATGTTCATTGCAAATACCCCCCTTAAGAATCTGAGGTTTTGGGAGGTGGGTAACTGAAGTTTGGGGACTTCCCCGGTGGCTCAGCAGTAAAGAATCCAGCTTCAATGTAGAAGCCATAGGTGATGCAAGTTTGATCCCTGGGTTGGGAAGATCCCCTGGAAATGGGCATGCAACCCACTCCAGTATCCTTGCCTGGAGAATTCCATGGACAGAGGGGTCTGGTGGGCTACAGTCCATGGGGTTGCAAAGAGTCCAACATGACTAAAATGACTTAGCATGCATGCAACTGAAAGTTAGAAATTCTGTCACTTTCCACCAGAAAGCCAACTAACACATTTTCACGACTCTTTGAATCTTTCTTAAGATGCACAGTATTAAAAGCCTTCTGGGATACAGCACTGAACAAGCCTCCATTCAAAAAGAGGAAACAGCAGCTGTTTTCACTGAGGGGCCTTCACACCAAAGTCTTCTTAAAATTCCCTTCAAAGCCATCAATTAGATTCTGGTAGCTTTATCAAAACCTGCTGGTACAACCTTGACTTTGGCCTCCAGCCTTAAAAGGTGGAAAATACTGCCAGACTGTCTCCTGTGTATACTTTTTTGTCTGAAACAAAATTCTAAACCCCAGGGAAAAGTCAGTCTTAGTGACACTAAAACAAATCCGCCTGGATTGTAATTCACAGAGGCGTGCGGCGCCTGGGGAGCTGGCCACCCCAACAATACCAGATGGCGGGTGCAGAGTTGATGAGGGACCCTCCTGAGAGATGCTGGAGGAAATGAGCATGGATTTGGGCTCCCAGGTTGGGAGCCAGGCCTGTGATTTGGCACATGCATATTCACAAAGACCCCAAAAGAGAACTGCCAGCCAGCTGTGAACACATTGTACGTGTGGAAAACGGCCCATGGAAGACAATGAGCACAGGGCTTTGGACAGAGCACCTTCCACTCACTCACAGATTTAACACAGGTCTATTATCTTTAATAACTTCGCACCTCTGTCCAGTTTTAATCCTGGCAGTCTCTACACCTGGTTCCCTCTAAACAGAATGATGGACTTAGCAACGAGTGGAATAGAATGCATCCTGATGTGGGCTAGAATGACAAACACCAAAACCATCAACAAGCCGAAGAGGAAATGTTTTCCATTGTTTACCTGCTGGGTATACCTTATTCTTCTAAGTGCATTTTAAAGGCATGTGTTTGTACCAATACTTTTAAGAGAAGGCTGTTGTCTTCAGCGCCTGCATCCTGCCTATGATGTTTGTCCTGAGCTGACAGAATGGACACCTGGTTACAAAACAGAACAAAGCAAAGCCCAAGAAATACAAAGTGTCTTCCCAGCCCCCAAATTGCCAATTTGAAAATATTCTGCCTTAAAGTTTAACAATTATTGAAACAGTTAAAAGAGATTACTCAGAAACAAAATTTCCATTTACTTTCAATGATAAGATCCTGAAATCCATCCAAATTAAAAATGTACACAGCCCTGCTAGAAAAGTAGCAGAGTTCCTTTTCTTTCTTCTTCCCTCCTTTCCTCCCTTCCCTCCCTTCCTTGTTTTCTTCATTATTTATCTCTCTTCCTTCTTCCTTTCTTTTTCTTTCTTTCTTCTACTACTTCATCAGCTTGTCTGTGGCATGCTCTCCTGAACTGCTGTTGCTGATGACACCCAGGCCAAATATTCGGGTTCTGGGCCCCCTCAGTCAGTGTCCTCTGAGAGACATGAGACCCAGTGACCTTCCTTAGACACAGGTCACAGGTCTGGCTCTGGATGGACTACTTCAGTGCCTCACCAGGGACTGATAACTGCCCATAGGTGATCAGCCACAGACCTGTTCCTAGTTGCTCAAATGTAAAGATCTCTTGCATCCTTAACAGAGGTCCTAGTACCTTAGAGCCGATGCCTAGATCCTCTGCCTTTCCGCTCCGTCCACCTGACCACTCACAGGGCTCAGGTTGGGGGTGAGAGGTGTCATCTCTCCTTGGGTCACCACCATCCCCTTGTGTCCACTAATAGAGGGTGAGGAGAGGGTAGAGGCGCCCCGTGACAGCAACTCCTGCACACCCCTCGAGGGGTGCCCCACTCTCCACCATTCTCTCGCCCCCCATCTTTAAAGCAGCATGACGTGCTTAGTCACTCAGTCATGTCCGACCCTTTGTGACCCCATGGACTGTGGCCCTCCAGGCTCCTATGTCCATGGGGATTCTCCAGGCAAGAATACTGGAGTGGGTTGCCATGCCCTCCTCCAGGGGATCTTCCCAAACCCAGGGATTGAACCCACATCTCTTAGTTCTCCTGCATTGGCAGGTGGGTTCTTTACCACTAGTGCCACCTGGGTAAGCCCTTAAAGCAGCCTAAGTGCCTCAAAATAACCATGCACACCCACCCACCCACACACACACACACACACTACACCCCCCCCACACACACACACTACACCCACCCACCCACCCACACACACACACACACTACACCCACCCACCCACACACACTACACCCACTCACCCACCCACCCACCCACACACACACACACACACACTACACCCACCCACCCACCCACCCCCCCCACACACACACCCACACACACACACAGAGCGTTTCCTTTTGTCACCAAACCCTGTGACCCAGGAGGGAGAGCAACGAAGGGTGAGCTGGCTGTGAATGAGACCCTGACTGGATCTAAGTGTTGCATGTTTCCCACTCTTGATCTCAGCTCAAAAGAGCAGCATGTGGCTCCTACAGCGGGAAGGAAGGTGGCTCCTTAGGAAAACCTGCTGATTATGGTAGAGTAGGATATTTGAAAGAGCAAAGACACAGATTGGGAACCAGAAAGTTCTGTGCTAGGATCCTGTGTCCTTATTTAATTGGGTAATCTTAGGAACTGAGGTCACATATCTGAATCACAATTTCCTCTTCTGAAAAGTGAAGAGGATCATAGCACCTTCTGGGTTCATTGAGAGGATTAAGATAAATATCAGCGTGTATTAGAGGTCCTCAAAGTGTGGGAATTTCCCAGAAATGCAAGTTCTAGGACTTCCCTGGTTTTCTGCTCGTTAAGACTTTGCCTGTCAGTGCAGGGGGTGTGGGTTCGATCTCTGGTGGGGAGCTAAGATCCTACATGTCTCATGGCCAAAAAAACCATGATACAGAAGCAATAGTGTAACAAATTCAACAAAGAGTTTTAAAATTATCCATATAAAAAAAAAAGTGCAAATTTTCAGACAGCACTCTAAGCCTACTGAGCTTGAATATCTGGGAGGGAAGCCCATCAGGGTTTGATTTGCACAGACATTACAGGAGATCCGAATATATATCCTCAAGTTTGAGAATCACTGGTCAATTTAAAGGTGACTATTACAGTATCTGGGATGGTAGATGCTTGGAAAATTATAGTCTTTTTCCTCCCTATTTCCCCATTCAGAAATAAAGAAGTATAGAGCCTTAAAAATTTTCCCTAACCCCAAACAATTCAATGCATTGAGATATTTGCAGAAATAGAGGCTCCGTGCCCAGCATTATCAGGATAAAAAGTGAGGTGAGAAAAGATGGGTTGTACTGGGCTTCATGGGTCATGGACTTCTTCCTGAGGAAATGCAGAGATGCTGAAAATTGACAAAATTGCCCCATTTTACAGTGTCAAATCTCAAGGTTCCTGTAGCCGGTTTCTTGTCTGGGAGTGAGATCTTTTTAAAGTCAGTTCTACCACTGACTATTCATATAAACTGAGGAAAATCCATTTTTGCAACTTTTTTCTCTTTATCGTTATTTTTAAAATAAGAACCCTAGAGCAAATATTCTCTAGTAGTCTGTGTGAGGTGGTAGAACAAGTAAGCTCTAGATGTCACACAAACCAGGATATAGATTCTAGCCTAAGCTTCTTGCTTAGCTGTATGACCTTGGGTGGGTTATTTAATGATTCTGGCCTTTGGTTCTCTCGTATTGAAAATAAAGACATGAAAAAATATTTTCATGTTGAAAATATATAAAGAATAGCCCACTCTGCACATCTATTTTGCAGACTAAATGGCTATATGCAAAGACACTTAAGCCAGCTCATATCACAGATCATCTGACCCCATTGGGTCAGATGGGGGCTGATCTGAAAGGTGGAACACAGCAGCAGAAGCCTCTGAAACACCCAAGGTGCTGTGTCTGGATACGCAGGGAGCGTGGAGGGGGACGGGCATTTGAAGCTGACTGCGTGAGTCAGAGGGAAGGGAATCGGAGAGCCCGAAGGCAAGTGTAGGGTGAACAGGAACCAGAAGGATATGGCAGACCCAGTGGGTACCAGACAGGAGCTCATCACAAGAGGAAATTATTGCCTAGCTCACTCCTGGTGGCACAGAATTCTGAAACACCAGCAAAACATGCCTGGAATGCTCCAGGACACAAGCAGGGCCCAACCTACTGCTTCAAAGTGTTCATGACTTTGGGACAGGAAAGGTTGGGATAGACAAGGATTGAGAACCACCAGTCCTGATCTGACAGTCAACTTGGTCTTGCGGTCAACATGGGATGCCCGGGTGAAGGGATGACCTTTGTAAGCTACTATAGTCAAAAATCCAATTCTGAACTACTGACCTTTCAGTTTGAGAAACAGAAGCTGAGAAAGCCATGTAATTCTTATCCTGGAACCTTGATTTATCCACAGAGGCTCACATGGAATTCATTTTACATTTCCCAAATTACTCTCTTGCCGTACTCTATTCCACTCTGAGTTTTTGGATGCAGGAGATTTGTTTGGTGTTAATTCCTGTTTCCTTTTTGCTGCTGTAGAGTATATTCATTCTGTTACTCCTCCTTGTTGTTGTTGTTCAGTTGTGTCCGGCTGTTTGTGAGTCCATGGACTGCAGCATGCCAGGCTTCCCTGTCCTTCACTATCTCCTGGACTTTGCTCAAACTCATGTCCATTGAGTTGGGTGATGCCATCCAACCATCTCATCCTCTGTCATCCCCTTCTCCTCCTGCCTTCAATCTTTCCCAGCATCAGGATCTTCTCCAGTGATTTGGCTCTACACCTCAGGTGGTCAGAGTATTGAGGCTTCAGCTTCAGCATCAGTCCTTCTAATGAATATTCAGGGTTGATTTCCTTTAGGATTAACTGGTTTGATCTCCTTGCCGTCCAAGGGACTCTCAAGAGTCTTCTCCAGCACCAAGTTCCTTAGATGGCTTGTATTTAGCTCTAACTACCTTTGTCAACTTGACAAACCTCCAGACTCAGGAGCTTTTTTCCCCTGCCTGCTTATCTCCCACCTTTTTTTTCTAGACCAGCAGCCCCCAGTCTTTTTGGCCCCAGTGATTGGTTTCCTAGAAGACAATTTTTCCACTAACTGGGGAGGTAGGCGATGGTTTCAGGATGATTCAAGTACATTACATTTATTGTGCACTTTTATTTTTTTGTTACATCAGCTCCACCTCGGATCATTGGCATTAGATCCAAGTTTGAAGACCCCTGTTCTAGGCTACTCTTGATTTTTAAGGACTTGGGGTTCTTTTCTTTATCATTCTGTCAGGTTATTGTTATCACTACATTATTAACTTTTAACTTCCCCCAGTCTCCTCTTTCCACCTTGCTCCCTTCTCCCCTCACACATGTTATCCACGGAGATCTGGGTGACAGGACAGTGGGAGCTATGCTCACTTCTACTCCCCAGTCAGGGGTGGTAAGGATTCTTCTGGCAAGAAAAGGCATGATACCAAATAAAGCCAATGAAATGCTTTAAGACTGGATCCTGCCTCTAAATTTAGGACATGTTATGTTTTACTACTCTCTCGTTCCTCGGTGGTTCAGCGATAAAGAATCCTCCTGCCAATGCAGGAGATGTAGGTTTGATCCCTGGACTGAGCAGATCCCGTGGAGAAGGAAATGGCAGCCCACTGCAGTATTCTTGCCTGGGAAATCCCATGAGCAGAGGAGCCTTGGCAGGCTACAGTCCATGGGGTCGCAAAGGGTCAGACACGACTTAGCAACAAAACAACAACATTTTGAAAAAACATATTTGTTTCCCTCTTATTACAAGTGGGAAATGCTACAGCATTTTAGAAGTTACAGGGAAAGCTACAAAGATCAAATAATAACAGAACAGAGCCCTATTACTCACAGAGGGAAATATGAGTCTCAAATTGGGTTAAAGCCTGGAATTTCTCCAGGATGAGTGGATGGTGAGGCTTTCTACTCTTGCGGGGAAGCTTGAGTGATGTCATAGCAACTGCTGGGAGCAGTGCCAGGTCTGCCTATGGGTCCCCAACCCAGGCTGACAGCTCAGAGTGGCAAAGAAGGTCCGGCAAGCATGGAGGAGCCCTGCCCCCACATTGTTTTCCTCAGTGATCCTACTCCAGGGGCTGTGCCTCTTCTCAGACAGTGTCCATCTATGCCCTGACCCTGGCCTCTGACCCCTTACCCGCCCCCACCAAGGGTCCCTTATCCACCACACTTGGTGTGCCTGCTGCTTGAGTTCTGACACAGATTCTCCTCCAGGGAAGGGCATGCCATCCCAGGATGCTTGGATATCAGATCCCCTAAAAGCTCTGCTCTGTGTTTGAAGCAAAAGAGAAGAAATCTGCTCTTGTTGCAGCCTGTTTCTCACGAGGAATAAAGCAGAAGTTTGTTACTTTTTAGAATATCAAGTTTGATACTGGGAGAGAAAGGCTTACGCTGTAAAGTAAACTCTAGATAAATACAAACATGTTACCTACACGTTTTCACTACATATTTAGGAATAGACTCCCACTCTGAAGAAAACTGGCTTAACAGTTTTGGTGAGGAATACAAGGGAGGTGGTGGGGCTTCTCTATGCCTGCTAGACCTCTTTCCCACTCATGAGCTTTTGGCCTGGGTGGTTGTTGTTTAGTGGTTAAGTTGTGTCTGACTCTTTGCGACCCCATGGACTATAGCCTGCCAGGTTGCTCTGTCCATGGGATTTTCCAGGCAAGAATACTGGAATGGTTGCCATTTCCTTCTCCAGGGGATCTTTCCAACTCATGGATCAAACCTGCGTCTCTTGCATTGGCAGGCAGATTCTTTACCACTGAGCCACCTGGGAAGCCTGGGTTGAGACCCCACAGGCAGACCCAGAGCTGCTCCCAGCAGTTGCTGTGACATCACTCAAGCTTCCCCTCGGAGTATAAAGTCTCATCATACCTTTATCCTGGAGCATTTACAGGCTTTAACTCAATTTGAGACTCACATTTCCCTCTGTGAGTGATAAAGTTCTGTTTTGTTATTATTTGATCTCCTAAGGAGGAAAAAAATCTCTCGTCAGCCAGAAAAGACTACTTTTCCCTAGCCCACTTGGATGTAAGCTTTGCTGCCTAAAGTTTGCCTTTGTGATCTTCGCTGATACTTCCTGGTTTAGAGCTGGTACCCTTCTCTCCACCTGATAGGTCCTGGTCATCCATTAAGACCCTGTGCAGCCATTGCTGCCTGCCCCAACCCCCCACCACGAGAGGTGCCTCTCCTCTGCGTTGCCATGGCAACCAGCATATTTATTTTTCACAGACAGCACTTGCTACACTTTATGGAATTACTTTACTCTGTTATCACCCTCATTAGCCACTTAATTTTTCAGGGGTAGCCATCTTGCTTATTTATGTGGACAGTGTTGAAATTGATCCAATTTCTGTGATCCTGGAAAACAGCAGAGGTTAAGCAGTCTTCCCCTCCTTTGTGTCCCAGCAAAGCAGGCTGGCAGCAAAGAACCACCCTGCCCACGTGACGTAGATCAGACCCACACAGCTGCCCCCTCCCTGGTTGACCTGTGACACAGAGTCTTCAGCTCCCTATTCTTTGCCTCGTAAATGATCAGCTGACCTGCTGGTCCCCACTGATCAAAGGAACAAAATGCTTATTAACTGAATTAGGTTAAGGTTCTCTCCTTCCCCTGGGCCCTGAAGGTTGGCTCAGCCTCACTTGGTCTTAGGGTAAAACATTCTCTGATCTACTCTCTATCTGGCCATGCTTTCATCTCACCTCCCACCTCCAGATCTTTCTAGCCTTGTTTACTCCTCCCTAGGAAAGAAAACTCTTTCTGCTTAAGCCGAGACCCTCACAGGTCTTATGTTCCGAGTGCTCTCCTTATTGGAATTGCCCCCCTCCCCTGCTGTACTAGGAGGCCCAAGGGACCTCGGGGTGTTTCCAGGCTGCACGGCATCTGTGAGCCGAAGCTCCTTCTGCAGATTCCTGTTCCCCATCCCAGCTCCTCTCACCACCGTCTCCCACGGCTTCCTGCATACCAGACAGGGTGGCTGCACTCTGTAGATGGTGATTCTTTTTTTCTGTTTAAACAAATTTGCTTTTTAGAAAAAATAAAAAGCCATTCATTGTGTTCCCTTGCAGTGGGTTGTATTTAAATCTTTTTTAGTTTACCTTTAGCATTGTACAGCTTAAAATAAGTGATTTAAATAACTTAAATATTTGAATCCTGAATTGTGAGAAAAAAAAATACTTCCTCCTCTTATTTCCTCCCCTTACAATAATCTTTTTTGGATAAAGCCTTTCCTTATTAAGTCCAGATTGGTTTTGTATTTTGCTTTTTCATTTCTTTTTTGTTTATTTATTCATTTGGCTGTCAGGTCTCAGTCGCATCACTCGGGATCTTTCTTTGCCAAACAGACAGTTTAGTTGTGGCTCTCAGGCTTATTTGTTCCAAGGCATGAGCTCTTAAAGGAAATCAACCTTGAATATCCATTGGAAGGACTGATGCTGAAGCTGAAGCTCCAATACTTTGGCCACCTCATGTGAAGAGCTGACTCATTGGAAAACACTCTGATGCTGGGAAAGACTGAGGGCAAGAGGAGAAGGGGTCCACAGAGGATGAGATGGTTGGATGACACCACTGACTCAGCAGTATCCCCTCAGCAAGCTCCAGGGGATAGTGAAGGACAGGGAAGCCTGGCATGCTGCAGTCCATGGGGTTGAAAAGAGTCAGACTTAGCAATAAAACAACAACAAGGGATCAAATCCAAGCACCCTGTGTTGCAAGGCAGATTCTTAACCACCGGACCACCAGGGAAGTCCCCAGATTGTTTTTCTATTTGCCAATATATTTATTCTCACACAGTAAGCACTTGGTAAACATTTTAAACTGTCATTGCTTTTACTAGTTTTGAAACTTAAGGGTTTTGATTGATAATTAATCCCAAAGTTTCCTTTCTATTTTATTTTTCTTGCAAGCTCCAGTTATTCATATACTGTTAAGTCAGTATCTTCTCTTACCTTTGAGATCTTTACAGGACTCTGTTAAGTGTTACAACTAGATGATTGGGCTTTAATTTCTAAAGGTGTTTTCTGATTATAATTACTTCCTGCTATGATGTTTACCTACTTGTCACTGGATATATACCTTATTAAATGTTCAGATTTTGTCATATCTTTATTCTCGCCTAATTCAAAGTATATTTCAAACCTTTTTTTGCTTCCTAAGCAGTATAATAAAAAAACATAATCAGTAAATGCATATGAAAATGAATGGACTAAGAAAACTCATAGGTGTTTTAAGTGCTAACATTGCCAATAATATCCTCACGGGAAAGTATAAGCAAAATATATGAACAAAATGAAAGAAATCTGCAAGAGCTTCCAGTTAAACATGGCTGATTGAGCATATGGTTTTACTTCTTCTTCACTTAAGACCTTATTTACATAAGAGTAAAGAAATTTTTTAAAAATGAATAAACTTTGGGAACAAGAAAAACTATGAAGAGATGATGGCAGATGAGAAATATTATCAAATTTTGGAGGTTGGAAAGCAAATGGACAAGTGACTGCTGATGTAACAGACCAGAGGAAGGAAGCCCACAAGAAACAAGTCCATTTTGTACCATGAACTCCCGGAAATGCTCAGAACATAGTTTCCTCTGAAGACTGGGGCAGGTGACTCAAACCAGGGAAGTCATGGGATGTGTTTAAGACGCTAAACACAATTTAGTGTTTAGATACTAAATTCCTACTCAGAAGAAGGACAGGAAGTTGGAAGAAGTTCTCCGGAAGTTGGAACAGAGAGGCCCCAGGACAGTATGTCCATCTGAGGCCGGGCCACAGGTCAAGCAGGGGGTTCAGTGAAAGGCTATTTCTGAAACTGTAAAACCACCTGCCTGCCTTCTCCCCACTCAGCTCCCAGAGGACTGGCATCACCCTCACCCCTGGTCAGAAGATCGAGAAGACTTCTCTTTGGGGACACTGCACTGAGCAAGAAAAAAGACCTGCAGATACTGACAGTTGGGAGTCCTTCATGGAAAAAGACAGCTGTCCACCTCATCACACCACCATGGAGCTCACAGGTCCCTCCCATGTAGGCCGAACTTTCACATGGGCATTTAGAACTGTTAAGAAGGACTTAAGGAGGACTTAGCCAAGAAGCAAGGACAAGTGAGGAAAAAATTAGCTTGGAAAAGATGAAGAAAATGTGAAAAGTATGAAAATTAGTATTATTGGAGAGATAAAATACTGTCACCCTGCTTATTTAACTTATATGCAGAGTATATCATGAGGAATGCTGGGCTGGATGAAACACAAGCTGGAATCAAGATTGCCGGGAGAAATATCAAGAACCTCAGATATGCAGATGACACCACCCTTATGGCAGAAAGTGAAGAAGAACTAAAGAGCCTCTTGATGAAAGTGAAAGAGTTGGTTTAAAGCTCAACATTCAGAAAACTAAGATCATGGCATCCAGTCCCATCACTTCATGGGCAAATAGATGGGGAAACAGTGGAAACAGTGGCAGACTTTATTTTGGGGGTCTCCAAAATCACTGCAGATGGTGACTGCAGCCATGAAATCAAAAGATGCTTGCTCCTTGGTGAAAAGCTATAGCCAACTTAGACAGTATATTAAAAAGCAGAGACATTACTTTACCAACAAAGGTCCATCTAGTCAATGCTGTGGTTTTTTTCAGTAGTCATGTATGGATGTAAGAGTTGGACTATAAAGAAAGCTGAGTGCCAAAGAATTGATGCTTTTGAACCGTGGTGTTGGAGAAGACTCTTGAGAGTCCCTTGGACTGCAAGGAGATCCAACCAGTCCATCCTAAAGGAGATCAGTCCTGAATATTCATTGGAAGGACCAATGTTGAAGCTGAAACTCCAATATTTTGGCCACCTGATGTGAAGAACTGACTCATTTGAAAAGCCCCTGATGCTGGGAAAGATTGAAGGTGGGAGGAGAAGGGGACGACAGAGGATGAGATGGTTGAATGGCATCATCGACTCAATGGACATGAGTTTGAGTAAACTCCGGGAGTTGGTGATGGACAGGGAGGTCTGGCATGCTGCAGTCCGTGGAGTTGCAAAGAGTCGGATACAACTGAGCAACTGAACTGAACTGACTGAACTGATGGGAAAAAAGAGTAAGCTGTTATTAACACAACACAAGAGCACTCTTAGAAAGGAAATGTGTGATATTGTGGGTGAAAAATGCAGAGAAGTTTGAGAAGGTCACAACAAGAAAATCTAAAAAAAAAAAGAAACCACAAAAAACAAATTTAGAAAGTGGAAGAAAAGAGTGAAAAAGAAGTTAACTCTTGTAAATCAAACATTCAAATGATAGGAGCTACATAAACAACAATTAGAGAAAATGGAGGAGGGGATTTAACAACAAAAAGTAATAATAAAGTAAGAATGTTTCGCTGGACTTAAGCATCTGAATTTACAGATTGACTGGGCTCTTGGAATGTTCAACTGAGTAAATGAAAAGACCCAGCCCAGGGCCATCAGTGTGAACTGACAGAACACCTAGAATGTCTCCTGAGAGAGGCTCCTGAGAGAAGAAATAAACTCCATTTGCAGCACTAAAGATTCAAGTATCACTGGATTTAACAGCTATACTGGAAGCTTAAAGACAACAAAGCAAAACCTCCAAAATTCTACAGGTAAACAGTTTCCAGCCTACAGATTTGATACCAAACTTATTGTGAGGATGAAATAAAACCTTTTTCAACTTCCAGTGTATCTCCCATGCACCCTCTCAAACAAACAAACAAACAAAAAAAAAAACCCAATGAAATAAACTGAGAAAGAAGGCAACATGGGTTCCAGAAGATAGCAGAGACAAACACAAGGGAGAAATGAAAGAGGTTCTGAAAGGCGTGGAGAGGAGAGGTGATGGTGACCCCGACACGGCAGGGCTGGTGGGTTTGGACCACCGTGAAAGGAAGGGCTCCTCCCCGAACGAAGCAGAGGCACTAGCAGCTGTGCTTGAAGCAGTGGAGAGGAGATTTAGTCCGGTCATCTCTTGGGCGTACATTGCTGCCAGTGCATTCACACAGGCCGGAGGTGGACGCCTTCAGTCCCCGCCCACCCCGGCCCCTGCCCTTACCATCAGGTGTGTTCGTGTGTGTGCCTGTGTGTGCTAGTCACTCAGTCCGACTCTTTGTGATCCCATGGACTATAGCCTGCCAGGCTCCTCTGTCCATGAAATCCTCCAGGCAAGAATACTGGCCTGGTGTGCCCCTTCTCCGGGGGGTTTTCCGACCCAGGAGTCAAAGCCGGGCCTGCTGCATTGCAACCCGATTCTTTACCTGCTTTCAGTCCCCCGCCCCACCCTTTACCACGAGGGGTCTTGCGTAAGCCTGTGGATGCTATACACCTGTTCCTTCATCTGTCCTTGGCCTTGGAGTGTGCACACAGTAAGACCATCAGGACCCGAAAGTACCTGGGACCATCTGGGCAGGAAATTCTGGAGTCCAGGGTTCAGAAGCTAGGTCTAGGAGGGCACGGAAGCAGGACATCCCTGTGGGCATGTCCCTGTCCCCTTGGGTCCCTTGGCCAAGGGATCACACGACATAGAGGGGTAAGGATGGAGGAAAGCCAGGGTCTAAGGCTCATTGCCAGGGGCAAAGGGCCATGTTGGATACATAGAATATCAAGTGATCGCTTATAAAAGTTATTAGTGACTTAGCAGATAGCAGAATGGTGTATAGGAAGGAAATGTCATCATAGTCTTTTGCTGTTAAAAAACATTTTAATTATAATTATTTTTTAGTGTGGCTTATCTATAAATACTATTTAAGTAGTTTTGAATCTCTAACTATATAATACTATTTATATTTTAATAGCTAGGAATATTATTTATATAGTTATGAATACTGGAGGCTTCCCTGATAGCTCTGTTGGCAAAGAATCCACCTGCAATGTAGGAGACCCTGGTTGGGAAGATCCCCTGGAGAAGGGAAAGGCTACCCACTCCAGTAATCTGGCCTAGAGAAAATTAATAGCTAGGAATATCATTTATATAATTATGAACACTAGTTATATAGCTCAGTCGTGTCCAACTCTTTGTGAGTCGGATTCACTGTAGCCCTCCAGGCTCCTCTGTCTGGGATACAGGAGTGGGTTGCCATCTCCTCCTCTGGGAGATCTTCCTGACCCAGGGGTTGAACCCAAGTCTCCAATGTCTCCTGCACTGTAGACAATTCTTCACCCACTAAGCCATCAGGGAAGCTCATTTATATAGCTACAATAATATAAACACTAAGTATTGATTTAGTTCCTCATTGTGATTTTTAACTATTTTAAGAGGTTGGGAAACAAGAGAAAGAATGTGCAGATTGGGGTTAAACTTTCTCAGTAGAATAACAAAATAGTAACTTACACTAAAATAATAAACAAATAGCAATGTATGCATGTCAGTTGAAAATATGCAAGTATATACTGGAAGAATACAGTTAAAATGATTGAAAACCTTTGCTTCTGTACAAGGGAATTAGATAATAAGAAGTAGGGAGATGCTGCCTACTGTTCAAGGCTAATTAAAATTTGGCTTTTGAAACTGTCTACATTATTACTTTGATAAAATAAAATTTAAAAAGAAGATCATTAGAAGGAAATACTGGGGGGAAATGAATGAGGAAAAATGGAGAGAAATTCTAGAAACATCAAAAGGAAGAAACTCAATATTTCTTAGAATAAAGTAAAAGAATGCACAGGTTTGACTTGCAGGCATAATAATGAAAATGCCATTTTAGACACACTGCACCATTTTGCAGAACCTTCATGGGTCATCTTTCATTTATCCTATTGCCTTAATTTATTCCTTATAACATGCCTCTGAGTTAGCGAATGTTCAGGGAGTAAGGGTGAGGAGAGAGGGGAGTTAAGAACCAAAGACAAATCTTTGTTTCCTGGAGACTTGTTTCCTGCTGAGAGACAACCAACAGAAGTGGGGAAACATGAAAACACAATTGAGAGACGCTAAGCAATGCATCTAAGGCAGGTTTGGAGGGTTCGACCCGCTCCAGTGTTCTTGTCTGGAAAATCCCATGAATAAGGAGCCTGGCGGGCTCCAGACCATGGGGTCACAGAGAGTCAGACACGACAGAGAAACTAACACACACACACACACACACACACACACTCACACACACACACACACTCACACACACACACACACACCATCCTGCAATCCCATTCCTGGGCATACATGCAGAGAAAAACATGGTTTGAAAGGAGACATGCACCCCAATGTTCACTGCAGTGCTATTTACAATAGCCAAGACATGGAAGCAACCTGAATATCCATCAACAGATGAATGGATAAAGATGTGATACATGCATACAGTGGAATATTACTCAGTCACTAAAAGTAGAATGAAATAATAGCCATTTGCAGCAATATGGATGGACTTAGAGATTATCATATTAAGTAAAACAAGTCAGACAGAGGAAGACAAATATATGGTATCACTTATATGTGGGATCTTAAAAAATGATACAAATGAACTTATTTACAAACACAGGTTCAGAGACTTAAAGAACAAACCTCTGATTACCAGGAGAGAAGAGTAGGAGGGTAGGGGTAGAGACGGCTTGGGAGTTTGGGATTGATGTGCATACACCGCTGTATCTAAAACAGATAACCAGCAAGGACCTACGGTATAGCACAGGGAACTCTGCTCAGTATTCTGTGATAGCCCAAATGGGAAAAAAATGTTTGAAAAAGAGTAGATACGTGTATATGTCTAACTGAATCACTTTGCTTACCTGAAACTAGCACAACATTGTTAATCTACTATGCTCCAATATAAAGCAAATTTTTTTTTAAATGAGGGAGGGAAAAATATCTTCAGAAGTATCTGAGAAACATTTCTTTCCAGCATGCACATAGAAATAAAATCATACAGAAAAGTCAAAACTTTTAAGTCATTGTTGGCATTGGAACTACAATTTCATTGTGATTTAATTCAGCTTAAATATTGAGGAACAAATAAAGGCAGTGCTCTGAGAAAGTGGATAATACATAGTTTTAATTTTAAAAAGATAAAATATTTATATTACAAATAATTCTAAAAGTGATCAGAAATTTTCCATTCACTGTTCTATCCAATAATAGGCAGAAATGTAAAATAGAAGCTCAGATTTTAAACAGTAAAGCATTATTATGACAACAAAAACACTAACTGTGCTGTTAGAACATGTTTATGCTCAACTTTTACCATATTTTAAATTGCTGGAATTTAAGCTCATTTTGATTCAAGGTGAAATTTACTGCAATATACAGAAATGATGCTTCTTTGTCTCCCTGCCCCCTGCCTTTTTTTTTTTTAACTAAAGAGAAAAAATTGGCTTTCTTCCTTAAAAGGTTTTCTTAGGATTTCCTCATGCTTTCTACATCTAATGTTTTCATCCACACAGATGTATATAGTGGGATATATTCATGTGTGTAAATTGTTGCCTCCAGTTCAGAAAGATCTCCTTCAGCTCACTTTTTAATGATAGCCTGAATATTGTATTCATGAGAGTTGTCAGATCGAAAATCCTTTAACTGAACTGAACATGCTCTTAGGGGTTTCAAGTATTAAAAGATAAAATCAGCATTTTTTCTGGCCACATTTATTATGGGGTGTGAAACCCACCTAAATCATAAGGGAAAAATGCCTTTGAAAGTATCTGAATGCCAAGTCTATTTTAAAAAGACCATCAAATTTGGAACTACTAACCTCAACTATTTTTCCTCCTTCACTTGGACAAATGTCTATCATAGCACTTATTCAGGTTAGATGATCCGTATGGTGCTGCAAGGAATAAAAAAGTTAACAGAACCTGGCTTCTGTGGTACATTATTCAATGGTCACAAAGTCCTCCCATCTCAGGAGACAGCTCCATTCATAATGTGACTGGGCTGCACCCCTTATCCAGAAATGAGAGCTTTCTGTGTATGCTAAGTCCCTTCAGTCATGTCCAAGTCTTTGTGACCCCAAGGACTGTAACCCACCAGGCTCCTCTGTCCATGGGATTCTCCAGGCAAGAATACTGGAGTGGGTTGCCACGCCCTCCTCCAGGCAATCTTCCTGACCCAGGAATTGAGCCCTCATCTCTTTCGTCTCCTGCACTGGCAGTGGAGTTCTTTACCACTCTATAACCTAGAATGCCTACTTAGACCACTGAAGAAAACAAGGACAAAGCCATCTCCCAGGTGTCTTTCTGGCTCAGGTATCTATGATCTCATGATCCTTGCCAGTGCCCGTGCTCCTGTTGCCATCCCTGGGTGTCTGGGTACCAAAGGGACCAAAGCAGTAGAAATTTAAATCCATAAATAGAAAAATTATATTTTGGTCATTGTGGTGGAGCTAGGGTCATATGACATGTGAGAAGGGGGTGGAGCTCAGGTGAGGGGACCAATGGGAACAGGTCCAGTGGCATGCTTCCTTGGATCCCGATTGCCTCAGAGTAGGTGTTCAGGAAAGACTTGGGATATAGTAAAAGATAAACAGAAAGTTAAGCTGCTCTAACTTTCCCAGTATATTCTGGATGAGCAACAAAAGCTTTCATTTAATAGCTTGAAAAATCTAAACATAAAATTATAAAGGATAGTCACCACTTTGGTAAAAAAAAAAAAAAAGGTTTTCGTCCAAGTGTAAGTGAAAACATAGGTCCTTTTCTCTTAGACTGGGGCAAGTATTATAGAGAAGAAAGACACATAAATCAGAGGAGATGTAGTATGTGAATCCAAGGTTGGAAAAACCTAGGAAGAAAAACTTCCCAGGTTCTTCCATTTTGCACAGTTCCAAACAGAATCTGCAGCAGAAAGTGCTTCATGCCTGCCTGCTGGTGCATCAGGAAGAACTATATTTCTGAGCATGCAGATGAGATGCTCTAAAATTCATGCACTGCTACAGCTCATTGACTTTATTTCTCGGGATTCCCCACAGATCTTCTACCCAGAGCATATGATTCAACCAGCTCAGTTTTCTGGCTTCCTAATCCCCAGGAAATTAGGAGAAAGAGTTTTGCAGTAAGCCCACTAACAGTAGCCAATTAATAGCTAAGAGGTGAAAGAGGTACTATAAGCAAAACAAACAAAGAAGAATAGAAAGTGCACACAGCATGGCACTATGGGCCACGTAGCGTGGGGACAAAGACCGTATCCTCCACAAATCCTCAACTTGATAGTTATTTCACAGCCCAGGGCACAATAGCTTATGTTCTTTGTAGTCTATATTTGTCATTTAAAAAACTAATACCTTATAGTTGACAAGGGTAAGGAGTACATAGGGCTTCCCCGCTGGCTCAGCGTTAATAATCCACCTGTAGTCCTGGAGCCACAGGAGACACGGGTTCGATCCCTGGATCGGGAACATATGCTGGAGCAGGGAATGGCAACCCACTTCAGTATTCTCGCCTGGAGAATCCCATGGACAAGAGGAGCCTGGAGGGCTATAGCCCATGGGGTTGCAAAGAGTTGGACATGATTGAAACAACTGAGCACGAACGCACACAGGGAGTTCATAATGCATTATAAGGTGGTCGCTGTTTTTTTTAACAACTGAATAAGATAAAATTTTTAAGTTGGCTTTATAAAAGCAACCCCCAACTATCTGAAGATTTAACTTCCCTGGGATGGGACCCTTTTCCTTTATGAAGCTTTAAACTAAATGAGGCATTGCATTGATACCCTGGGGTGGGGGTCGGGGGGGAGGGAGGTGGTCCATAGATCAGATATCACACTGAAATACTCTAGCTGTGGTGGTGTGATAGAATAATCAATATGCATGTCATAAAATTGTATGATGGATTAACTAATCAGAAACTCATGAGGAAATGTGTGATCAACATAATCCACAGAATCTGTCAGGATGAAAAGGACCTGGAGTTGAAATAAGAAGCCATTCACCAAGAACAAGGCCGGAATTGCATTTCTGTTCCATGAGTCCTGCAGGGCAGGAAGCAACCTGAACAGTGAAGGTTTCTGTAACTTGAAACCTCTCCTCAACTTGGTTTCAGGCACAATGACACGCACAGAATACAGAATTTAGAATGGAGAGAAAACAATGGAAATCACCTTTTTCTACATCATTATTTGCTGTTGTTCATTCACCCAGTCATGTCTGACTCTTTGTGACTCCACGGACTGCAGCATGACCCACTTCCCTGTCCTCCAATATCTCCCAAAGTTTGCTTAAACTTATGTCTATTGAGTAGATGTTGCCATCTAACCATCTCATCCTGTGTCAACCCTTCTCCTCCTGCCCTCAATCTTTCCCAGCATTGGGGTCTTTTCCAATAAGTTGGCCAAAGTACTGGAGTGTCAGCTTAAGCATCAGTCCTTCCAGGGGGTATTCAGGATTGATTACCTTTAGGATTGACTGGTTTGATCATTGTTAGATGAGGACACTGGCACCTCAGCTCATCACACAGTGGATGGAACCACCCCAGACCCCACCATAAGTGACTCCCATTCTGTGCCCTGTTTGTCCTGCTGCTTCAAGGACATTCTCTGCCACTGTTACGCCATGCCGAGAACTACCAGACAAACTGTAGACAGAGCATCCTTGACTCTTCCTCCTTCAAGTT
The DNA here is from genome assembly GCF_019320065.1 of Cervus canadensis. Taxonomy (NCBI): domain Eukaryota; kingdom Metazoa; phylum Chordata; class Mammalia; order Artiodactyla; family Cervidae; genus Cervus; species Cervus canadensis. The sequence goes on along the minus strand of NC_057397.1, from coordinate 25,731,467 downwards.
TAACTGCACACAACTCTGGCCCCCTTAACAGGAATATTGTCATTGGGGAGGGTCTACAAAGAGCTTCTCCCCTTTGGACTTTCCACTGTTCGAAACTTCTCCCCACCAGTCAGCCAAAAGGATGCTATTGAGCCCTACTCTGTACCCATGGATACCAAAGAGAATAACACCCAGTGTCCTGCCTCCAGGAGCTTACTGGATGGAGCATGAAGAAGCATTTGGTAGAGAAGATTAGTGTGACAGGCATTCAGGGAAGAACAAGGGAAGACATCAGAGCTGCCCCAGCCAGGGGCAAAGCTTCTTAGTGTGGAGTTGTTGTTCACTTGCTCAGTCATGTCCAATTCTTTGTGACCCCCTGGACTGCAGCACGCCAGACTTCCCTGTCCTTCACCATCTCCCGGAATTTGCTCACTCAGGTCCATTGATTCAGTGATGCCATCCAACCATCTCATCCTCTACCATCCCCTTCTCCTCCTGCCCTCAATCTTTCCTAGCATCAGAGTCTTTTCCAATGAGTGGGCTCTTCACATCAGGTGGCCAAAGTATTGGAGCTTCAGCTTAAGCATCAGTCCTTCCAGTGAATAGGCAGGCTTGATTTCCTTTAGGATTGACTGGTTTGATCTCCATGCTATCCAAGGGACTCTCAAGAGTCTTCTCTAGCACCACAGTTCTTAGCATGGAGAGGAGCTTTGAAATAGGTGTAGGGCTTGATCTGCTATCAAGCATGAAGCCCCGATTCCTTGTGGCAGCAAGGCCTTTCACTCCTGGCCTCTGCCTACCTCCCCAGCCTCCTCTCTCTCTCTGTGAGCCCTTATATTCTGTGCTCACTGCAACCAACAGAGGCTCTTCCAACATAGCTGGCTCTCTCTTCCCCAGATCCCTGCCCAGGTGCTTTCTTTTTCTCTCAAACAGCCTCCCTCATATTCCTTCCCTCTACCTGCTCAATCTCACTTCTCCTTCAAGTCAGGTAATGCCTCCAGGAAAATTTCTCTGAGGCCCCAGCTTCCTAGTTGGGTTAGTTGCCTTTTGTCTGCACTCCTGAAGGGCCCATGCTCACCTCACTATGGGAATGAAAACTGAATAGTAGAGGCCAGGTAAGTAGATGTGGAAAAGAGCTTTGATGAGTGGGGAGAGGGAAAGACAAGAGAGAAGTCTGGCTCTGATGGAAGATGTCCTTTGAGTAAGGAAAGTCATGCCAAATTCTTAAGGTTTTTCTTGGCAAAATGCGTGGCGAAGAGACTGACGTAGGGGCTTCCCTGGTCACTCAGTGGGAGAGAATCCACCTGCCCTTGCAGGAGACACGGGTTCAATCTGTAATCTGGGAAGATCCCAAATGGCTCGGAGCAACTAAACTCCTGCGCCACAACCACTGAGCCTGTGTTCTAGAGCCCAGGAGCTGCAACTCCTGAGCCCCTTGCCCTAGAGCTCACACTCTTCAAAGAGAGAAACCACAGCAACGAGAAGCCTGTGCACCACAGCGAGAGCGCAGTCCCGCTCTCTGCAACTAGAGAAAAGCCCGTGCAGGAATGAAGACCCAGCATAGCCAAAAATAAATAAATAAATAAATAAATTTTTTTTTAAAGAGAGACTGACACAGCTTTCTAGGGATCCCTTAAGGATTCCTGAGCAGGGAATTTATGTGCGATCAGAGATTAGGTGACAACAGTCCCCAACAGCAGACTCCAAACCTAGCCAGATATTGTAAAGAAGGAGAAAGAGAGATACTCACCAACCAGCCTTGTGATTTTGCCCCGATTAAAAACCCTCTATTTAAAGTGAAGATAATCATTCTCTGCCATAAACTGTTGTGAGGATTGAATTCACAGTGTGGCACAGGGCATGCCCGATGCCTGGAGGCATCAGTAATACCAGCACACTCTCAATCAGGAAGATGATGGCTGTTGTTTGCAGGAGTGCCATATTTGAAATTAGATTCAGAGACACCCTGCGGAAGTATTAGGGCCGGAGAAGAAATAGAGGCAAAGAGAAGAGAAACAGAGAATGTGCAAAGAAAAAACAACACATCACTTTAAAACGCTCACAACAAAATGTACCCTCTCTTTATTTTCCTGTCTGATGCTACATTTTGCAGCATAGTAGCAATAACTTCTATTGCTTTATGGTACACTCACAATAAATGGCTTGGGAGCTTGATTTACAGCCTTAGCGAAGTGCAGGCATTTAATCATCTCCAGCAGCTGCTTAAGGTTCGAATATCACCCTTCAGGAGCGATTACCCAGGAACCATATTTAAAGGGCAGGAGAGCTGGAGGCTGATCCTCTGGTTGAGGTTCAGGGCTCGGGGACTGAGGGGGCTTCTTTCGAAGGTCTACAGTGTGCTCTTTGTAAAGTGATCAAAAGATGCTTCATGACTGACTGGGAACTGGGAAAAGTAGCTAACAGCCCAGAAGAGCTTCAAATCATATAAGAGAAGCCCCATAGGTCCCTAGGCACTCATTCAGAAAGTCAGCTACGCCCATGAGAAAATCCCACAGTGCAGGCAGCACCATGATTAAAAACGCCCTCTCTCCATGCCCTCTTGTACTGACTCAGGCTTTCTGAAGAGCTGGACACACGGCCACTGGAGCAAGATTTCAAGTTAAGTAATTGGGAGAATCTCACTGTGGGTTGGCTGCTTCATCCAGGCCACGCTCCAGGAAGGACGAATTTATTCTTAGACCCTCAAATTTCTAGCCATCAGAGGGGACTTTTTCATCTACAAGGTAATGGTGTCATGCTTTTGAGCTCCTGGGTTTATAAGTGAGAATTTGGGAGGAGCAGGTGGCCTGGAAGGATATGCTGTCAATAAAAGCTTGTTCTCCTGCTTCTGATGGTCCCTTCCTGCCGCAAACATGCCTGGCCGGCCTCACAAGGTCGCAGGAGTCATGTGACCTCTGACATCTTCTGGAGGAGCAGCCACCCAGTTAGGCAGGGACATTCGCTGCTGTGTTAATTCAGAGCAGGGACCCCACTGCTCTGCTGTCTGTCCAATCCATACAGGAGATGCTTCTAACAGGCATACTTTCAAGGGCCTGAGCGCGATCGAAGGGGATGTTGACAGCGGGCAGAAGGCAGCTGAGCCCTGAACTGAGAGGAATTAGAGCGTGAGTGCTGAAACATGTCTCATAAGGAGTTCTTGTGGAAGAAGAGGATTTAAAGGAAATATCTGAAGAACTATTTGACAAACCCATGTGGCAAGCCACACATGCGTCCAGCAGGTTGAGGAAGACACATAAACTCTTCTAACTTCATTTCCACACCCATCAGAAGCTTCCTAAAAGCACATAAGAGAGATGTGGTCCATTTTATAAGGATCTTAAACTGAATGAGAAATTGTTATCTTGGGCATTTCACACTCTGTGTCAGGTACAAGTGGGAAGACCACCTGGATTAAGGAAGGAAAGAAAGGGTTCTCTTTGTGTCAGACCCCTTCCTGCCTGGCACATTTAAGTCACACAGCTCTATCAAAGACACACAGTTATTACCAGACAGTGAGGAAAGCAAGGGTCGGAGGAGGTATGTATCTCACCAGGGTCACACACACTCATCTTAGTGGAAGGAACAGGCAGCAAAGATGAGCCTTCATCACTATCTTAAATCAGACTCATATTAGGACCACTTTCTATGACATGTTCCAAGCAATATCCAGATTCCTCTGTTGGGCTTAAGGATTTAAAAAAAAAAAAGTTGTTTTCATTGTCACTGTTACTATGGCCAAATAATTACTTTAGAGGTTGGACAGGATCTTCAACATTTGATTGGCCAGATTTTGGTGAGACTGGAGTACATAGCAGTGGGATTTGCCTGTTGAGTGATGAAGTCCTTTCCAAGTCTTTGGGGCCTGAGTGACTGGGAGAAGCTTGCATACTAGTACCTCAGTGAGCGCCCCCACGAATGACTGAATGGCCCCCACGTTTGGCAAACGGGTCCTAGTGGTGAGCTGTGCAGAACGGTGTTTGAACTGTGGAGTTAGGTCTGAGATCCAGCTTGTTGTAGCCATGTATCAGCTGTGTGGTCTTGGGTAGGTTACTTAGCCTCTCTGGGTCTCAGTCGCATCACCTGCAAGTTAAGGATGTGAAGAGCGACCACCGAAGAGCGTCACTGCCGCCACACGGTGGGCCTCAGCACGCTTGTTTCTGCGGTTGTCGTAATTCCTTCTCTTTGGTTCATTTTTGCTCACTCCCAAGGGCACGACAATTGGGAGACCTGTCACTCCCAGAGGGACGCTGGGAATGTTTCCATAGGAAGAACAGACTGCTAGACATTTCCTGGAACCTCTCTCGACAGGCCTTGAGATTGGAGAGGAGGGCTCTTTCATGGCCCTGATGAGAACAAGCACTTGACTCGGCTACACTCCTCCCCTCCCCAACATTCAGCGCTGACAGTTTAGAAATCTGGCCCCTTTTGTTCACAAGTTCTTATACTCAGGATAGCGAAGCCCAGCGGGGTGCCGACCACCTGCAGCAAAAAGCTCTCAGATGCTCTTGCATAAGCTAAAGGCAAACCTCCATCAAGTGGCTTATTTATAGTCTGAAGACTTATATCCCACCTACTGGCCCCGGGTTTTACTCAGAAGAGAAAACCCCCTTTATGCTCATCTCCCACCACAGCGCTGTCGGGACACGTGCCACGCCAGCCCTTCCAAGGTCGCCACAGGTCAGCAGTAACCGGTGACGTTTGAAGGAGCCCAATCACCAGCGTATCCATCAAATCAATTACTGTCTGGTGTGTAGGGACGAGGAGCAGCTGAACACCTCCAGAAAGCAGCGAGCGGTGAGTGGAAAAGCGCCTGCTCCCCGAGAGCAGACTTGTCTGCTTCATTATAAAGTCAACATGGCAGTGTCCTTGTTTCCACAACTGTGACAGCAGGAAGGTCAAGTCCCCTAGTAAGATCCATCTTCCCTTCATTTCATGCCTAGAGGGACTGGGGGCTGGTATGAGATGCCATTCTGGAAAGGGCAGCTCCTTAGGACCTTTGGGAACTTGCCCAGAGCCAGATGACTGTAGCCATTCAGCATGTCACTGGAGTGCATGGGAGGGCCAGTGAAGCCTGGATCCATCCCACTAAACAATAGCAAGTCTTACAGTAAATAGATGGGCTTCCCAGGTGGTTCAGGGGTTAAGAATCCACCTGCAATGCAGGAGACACAGGTTTGATCCCTGGGTCAGGAAGAACCCCTGGAGAACGAAACAACAATGCACTCCAGTATTCTTGCCTGGAGAATCCCTTGGACAGAGGAGCCTGGTGGGCTACAGTCCATGGGGTCGCAAAGAGTCAGACACGACTGAAGTACTTGAGCAGGCGCACTTGCACACTAAGTAGCTAATTACAGTAGGAAGTGGTACCAATAATTGTCTCCATGTATTGGATGCTAGTGATATGTCAAGGACTCTGCCAAGTGCTTTACCTGTATTATCACTAATTCCCCCAGCAACCACAGGGGACAGGTAGGGTTATTGCCAGTTCCCATTTGAGAAAGCTGAAGTCTTAAAGGGGCTTCCCTGGTGGCTCAGATGGTAAAGAATCTGCCTGCAATGCCGGAGACCTGGGTTTGATCCCTGGGTTGGCAAGATCCCCTGGAGCAGGGAATAGCAATCCATTCCAGTATTCTTGCCTGGAGAACTCCATGGGCACAGGAGCCTGGTGGGCTAGTGATATAGTATTATACACTATAATGTAATTGACTAGGAGCTAACTTAAGGCTCTTGCGTGAGAAGTCAGATTGACCTGGGCAGAGCCATACTGAGCCATGCTAGAGCCCAAGGGACAAAGAAAAATCAATAATTCCTATCCTGCCTCCTTTATAAAGTTTTGACATTTCGTTCATGAAGAGTTTTTGTTTGCATGAATTTTGATCCTAAAATATATTTTTTGACAGTATTATTTACATGGATTAATGAGTGCTTTGGTGCCCCTCCAATTTTGTGCTCAGGCAAATACCCCAGCCCCTCACCCTGATCCGAGCCCTGGGGCTGAGGTCTTGGCTCAGGCTCCCAGGTCTTAAGCCAGATGGTTGTGCTTCATCGCAGATGTTTGGTCCCTGGTTCTGTATGTTGGGGAAGGAGAGCCCACAGGATTCACTGCCTACTTATAATAACTCTCTGTACTTGAAAGTAGTAATCAAGCTGTTCATCAGCTGCCTTTTCTCTCTACTAAATTACCCTAACGTGGCTCTTCCTTGCAATGTGTCAGCCTCCTTAAAGAACCAAGTTTTCAACTCATTTTCAACCTGGACACTGATTTTTGAGCTTTTAGTTGTAAACAATACAAGGACAAAAGAATATCCAGTGTAATTTTATGTATTTTGACTTGCAATGCATTTCTGATTGTTTTCCCTCCCCCATTAAAGTACTTGGGGGCCAGCTTGTCTACATAGCACCAATGGATGCTACTGTAATCTATGAAAATGAAAGTGTTAGTTGCTAAGCTGTGTTCAATTCTTTGCAACCCCATGGACCGTAGCCTGCCAGGCACCTCTGTCCATGTATTTTTCTAGGCAAAAATACTGGAGTGGGTTGCCATTCCCTTCTCCAGGGGGTCTTCCCACACAGGGATCAAACTCTGGGTCTCCTGCATTGAGGGCAGACTCTTTACCACCTGAGTCACCAGTGTGGCCAACTATAGTCTGTGGCAAGGCTTTTATTACCTGAACCACCCTGCTCCCAATGCTTTTCTGATATCCTGAGACTATAATAAGCATAAATAGCATACTAGACTATAATAAGCATAGTAAAAGGACAGGTGACTTCTCAGAGCCTCCCAGCCACACCTGAGCTACTGTGCAGGACTCTGGAGCAGGGTGTCTTGGAGTCTCAACTGTACTGTTTGTACTTTTCAGTTGGAGGGAAGTTAGTCATGGCATCAAGTTCTGCCACCCTTAGAACATCTTGTGGGCCAGTATCCTACATATCTGCTTGATTCGGGTTCTTTCTTAAGAAAGAACTGCAATTTATTGACTGTGCTTGCTTGCGTACTAAGTCACTTCAGTTGTGTCCAACTCTGTGCAACACTATGAACTGTAGCCCACCAGGCTCCTCCATCCATGGGGACTCTCCAGGCAAGAATACTGGAGCGGGTTGCCATGCCCTCCTCCAGGGGCTCGTCCCAACGCAAGGATCAAACCCACATCTCCTGTGTCTCCTGCATTGGCAGGCAGGTTCTTTATCACTAGACCTGGGGACTCCCGCATTGCAGGCAGATTCTTTGCCATCAGAGACACCAGGGAAGCCTATTTATTGACTACCAACTAACGTTAGTCTATAAGCATGGTCACCTCAGGTGAGAAACTGAGGTTAATAAGAGTTTAATCAACTTGCTCAGGATCATAGGGCTCGTTGGAAGGGGGCTGGGATTTGAAGCTGGCCATCTGGCTTCCAAGTCTGTGCATTTAATCGTTATCTTATTCTGCCTCTTGGACCCTATCAACTGCAGCAATTGGGGTTAATCCTTGCAACAGCTCCACATGCCAGATAATATCCCCATTTCTGCTCTTTGGGACCCCATGGTAGCCCACCAGGCTCCTCTGTCCATGAGATTCTCTAGGCAAGAATACTGGAGTGGGTAGCCGTTTCCTTCTCCAGAGGATCTTCTCAACCTAGGGATGGAACCCAGGTCTCTTGCATTGCAGGTGGGTTCTTTACCATCTGAACCACCAGGGAAGCCCCAAAATAGCTTCACTAAATTTAACTCTTTTTTTTAACTGAGAAAAATCCAGAAAAAAACAGACATGGTTCCTCACTGCTCATATCCTCCCCTCCATGGGAATGGCATTCCTGGGCACATCAGACTGCGTGGCCCCAGGCAAGTATGCAACTCAGAGAGAAACAAGATGGAGATTTCTTTTTTATCGCCCCTTAAGGGAAAAGCTGTGAATTCTTGCCAATGCTGATATGAGTTTAGGTGAGAAAGATCAAAAGGCTCATTGAGCAAGAGTGGCCCCTGAGACTTCTGTTACACACTGAGCCCATGAGCTGAAATGTACACTCTGCTGACCCTGGAAGTCCCGGCTTCCTCCCATGAATTAGTAGGTAGTGCAACCTAGTGCATCGTGTCTGACTCTTTGCGACCCCATGGACTGTAACCCGCCAGGCTCCTCTGTCCATGGGATTCTCCAGGCAAGAATACTGGAGTGGGTTGCCATTTCCTTCTCCAGGGGATCTTCCTGACCCAGGGGTGGAACCCACATCTCTTGTGTCTCTTGGATAGGCAGGCAAATTCTTTACCACTGTGCCACCTGGAAATCCCAAATGAGTAGGTAGGGCTGATTTAATCTGGCTCATTTCCATTCAGCCCAGCTGCCTCAGAAAAGACAGAAGTCTAGAAGTTCCTGCCAAGACCCCATTTCTGCAGGAGGCTGGTGGATGTGATGGGAGCCCAGAAACTCCTGGGCCTCTGTGTACATACTCAGTTCTGCACGTGCCCCTGGAGGACAGCACTCCCCATCACTCACCAGTCTGTGCTCTCGCTCAGGCTGTCCAGGGTCTAGATGAATGAGATTTACATAGTTTTAATAAATATTAATAACAGTTTTAATCTCAGTAAACCTTTCATATGAGACGTTCAAATAGCTTTCCAGTTGTCTCAGGCTCCCCAAGAGAGTCAAGCAATCATTTTGCAAAGCTACACCAACTCTTCAGGCCTCCAGGGCTCTGTTAGGCTAGGTCTGTGTGATGGGGAACATGTCTGGGGAGAAAGCTGACAAGTGCTGAGGACAGCAAGGGGCAGATAGACTCATCAGCCCACTTCCTCCTTCAAATATCATGCTATCATGCTCTTGTCTCTGGTTTCAATTTATTTACCATCTGTGCTATATTATATTTATTTGTTTATCTTGTTTCATTGCCAAGTGATGTCCAACTCTTTGCAACCCCATGGACTGTAGCTTCTCTGTCCATGGGATTTCCCAGGCAAGCATACTGGAGTGGGTTGCCATTTCCTCCTCCAGGGGATCTTCCTGACCCAGGGATCGAACCTGAGTCTCTTGCATTGGCAGATGGATTCTTTACCACTGAATACTATAAACCCATTATAGTATTCATGTTAATACTTGTAGTATTACTGAGTGCTTACTATGTACCATGCATTGAGCTGTGTACCTTAAGTGCATTATTTCATTCAGTCTTCTCAGCTACATTATTAAATAACCTTGCTTATCATCCCCATCTTCCAGGTGAGAAAACAGTCAGAAAAGAAAGAGGTTACTTGTCCTGCCCAGGTCATATAACCAGTAAATCACATGACAGTATCCTTGTTCAGACTGAGGTTTGTTTGCTTCTGATCATCTTTGGCTATCAGTGGGATAGCCTTAACCTTTCACCTTCTTGTTAAAGCCAAAATGGTTTGGAACAAACAGTATTCTACAATTAAATTTTAAAAAAAACTGCCTCTAGCCTGGATGGGAGGGAAGTGATAATGGATACATTATCCATTGTGAAACTATCACAACATTGTTAATCAGCTATACTCCAGTATGAAATAAAAAGTTAAAAATAAAGCTGCTTCAAGTAGATCCAGCCTTCAGTGGAGGAAGAGAGGAGGGGTGGAAGTAAGAGTGTATATGTGTGTACGTGTGTGTGTGAGAGAGAGAGAGAGAGAGAGAGATTACTTCAGAGAGCCTACTGAATCAGAAGCCTATAAAGTGAATTTTAAACTCCCTCTCCATCCATAGGATCAGGCTGAATGAGCTTCACATTCATGTACCATTAGAGATGGAAGGTGTTTCAGAGATTACCTAGTTCACGCTCTTCATCTTACACCTAAGGAAACTGAGGAGCAGAGACATGAAGTAACTTGTTCAAGGTTATCATAATCATAAAGATTTGAATGATTCCCTTGGAGACGTGTTTCTTCTTGCTTCTTAACACCACATTTGGAGATATTTACAGAGCCAGAGACTAACAGAAGACAAGATACTGTATGATGATGTGTCTCTTCGTGTGTAAATCATCACTGACTGGTGTTCTGTGTATCACCTGTCTTAGCAGACGGAAATTCTCAAACATGTATGACAACTAAGCACCTATGAAGTCAGCATGATCATTCTCCAGAGTCACCAGATTTTACTGTTTCAAAATCCAAAATGTTCGTGTGTCCTTTCCAAGAGGACAGCTGTTCCTGCTAGTTAAACTAGGGCTCCCGCCCTCTGTGGATGGCTTATGTCTCAGAAGGAATTCTCCCGCAGTAGGAAGGGGTCAGCCACTCATGTGTTTGCATCATTACCGGACAGTGGCTGCCCAAAGGACTGTTTGCTGGGGGGGACCTTGTATTTTCGTCATGGCCTCAGTGACTTAGCACACACTCTAGCACCAAGTCTGCACTCATCAAATGTTTGTCGAGTGAATGATGTATGGGTGAATGTGAAGACCTGGAAATCTTTAATTGGAAGATAAGTGCTTTACAATGTTGCATCGGTTTCTGACATACAACAACACGAATCAGCCATGAGTATACATATGTCTGCTCCCTTTTAAGCCTCCCTCCCGCCCCCACCCACCTCCCACCCCACTGGGTTGTTGCAGACATCCGGCTGGGTTCCCTGTGTTACACAGCAGCTTCCCGCTAGCTGTCATTACACGTGGTCGTGTAATAGATGTCAATCCCAACTTCCCAATTTGTCCCACCCTCGCCTTCCGCTGCTGTGTCCACAAGTCCATTCTCTATGTCTTCATCTCTAATCTTGCCCTGCAAATAGGTTCATCAATTTAAAAGAAAAAAAAAATGGACCAAATACATTAACAGATCCTTCACAATAAAATATATACAGATGGCAAGTTAGCGTATGAAAATAAAAAAGACCTGGACATCTTTCTCATCAGTAGAACACTGTAATGAGATGCTCATCCTTAATGCTTATGGGATAACGGAGCAGAGACATAGCAGGACATCCTGGGCTGGGGTGCAGATCTGAACAGTCTATATATAGACTGATAGTATTAAAGCATTCAAATACCTTTTCAGGGTTTGTTGTTGTTGTTTAATCACTCACTCGTGTCTGACTCGGCAACTCTGTGGACTGCAGAATGCCAGGTTTCCCTGTCCTTCCCCATCTAGATTGCCCTATTCCAATTTTTCAACCAGAAAACAGTCAGTGGGATCGTTAAGGTGTCCTACGCTAATCATTATCTTTAGGGTGAGTCCTAGTCATATGAGGCACTAAACAGCACCCTAGAAATTTCTTTTCATTATATTTGGATGAGGGGCTCTTTGGTATATTTTGAAAGTTAAACCTGTGTTTCCCCAAGTACCATAATTTCAGTATGATACCGCTGTGAGAGCTCAAGTCACAGGTGAAGTTTTGGAGATTAATTCATACATTCTTTCTAATTCAACATTTATTGCCTATTGGACTATGTGCCCAAGAGATAAACATGAAAAAGGTGTAGTCTGTTGCCCTCAAGGAAACTGCAGTCTTGGGAGGAGGAGTAAGAAAGAACACACATGTAAGCATGCAATTACAATAAAGCCAAGATAAGAGAACTCGCTCTCAAGTCAACCCCCATCTGTATCTCACTAGTTGTGTGACACTGAGAGTTGCTTAACTTCACAAAACCCTGCATCATCAACTGTAAAATTGGGATCCTAGGAATACCATCATGAAAAGTTCCCGGGTGGATTAAATGAGATTATATGTGTTCAAAAATATCAGCTATAATAACAGTGGTCTTTAAACTCCTGTTGTAAATACTTGAGTGGAAATATGTGAGCAGAGGAATACACCTCACTGAAACAGGGTTGGGATGGACGTTGATGAAGACTACCTTCCTGAAGAACGCTAGAGATAGGTATGAAGCAGTGGGCAGGTTATGTCCAAGTTGATTGGACTTGGCACACTAAATAGTTGATCCCTCCTTTAAGTCTCTGGTGGAGTGAGTCCAGAGGCTTGGAGACATGTCAAAACCACAATTATTAGTATTTAAGGCAAAGCTTACACTTCCAACCAGCTGGACTGGAGACCATGAAAAAGGGCAGAGAGTGAAGCAGAGATGCAGAAGATGAACTGTAGAGGGCTTTATTTTACTTTGAAGACTTGCAGGTCATTGAAGAATTTTAATGAGAGGAATGACATAGCAGAATTTGGGGAGGGTTACTCTGACGATTGTAAAGACTAGAATGGCTCAGAGGAGACTGGACCAGAGGCAAGGAGCCTGTCAGAAGGCTGTCTGAGTGATGCAGGTGAGAAATGAGAACTTACACTAGGGCAGTAGCCATGGGGGCCAAGAGAACAAGAGACTCGAGCCGGTTTTAAACAGAAAGGAGCAGGACTCAGCAAGTAATGAAATGTGAGGAGCAATGGCAGGGGGTGGTCCAGGGAGACACTCAGATTTCTGGCTCAAGAGACTGGATGGATGGAAGAGCGGGACAGATGATGCACTCAGTTTGGGACGTGTTGAGTTTGTAGTTCTTTATGGGACTTTCAGGAGAAATGCTCAAAGGCATTTGGATGGAAAGGTGTGGCATGCAGAAAAAATGTCAGACATTAAACTCACGGACAGGGTCCAAGGAATTATTTCATGTGTTGAAAATACTTGATTTAAGGCCATCTAATGAGTCCACTTTTGTTGTTGTTAAAGATGAGAACATGAAAGACAGACTATATGGACCTTCCAGGGGTGGCGTGGAGCAGCGTGGGGAGGAGGACGGGGAAAAAAAAAAAGAATATATGGATTTTCTAAAAGACCAGATTCCAGTTTTATGAAAATCTATGACCCCTTTGATGAATATAATAACTTCTGAGGTCTCTACAATTCTAACTTGTGTTCTAAAACATTGCTGTGGATCTGTAATCACCTTTTGATGGCAGTGAAAGACCCGTGGCCTTGAAATTTTCTTTGTGGATGAAGATAATGAGTGCATGCATGCCTGCTAAGTAGCTTCAGTCATGTCTGACTCTGTGCAACCCTGTGGACTATAGCCCGACAGGCTCTGCTGTCTGTGGGATTCTCCAGGCAAGAATACTGGAATGGGTTGCCATGCCCTCTTCCAGGGGATCTTCCCAACCCATGGATCGAACCCACATATGTTAATGTCTCCTGCATCAGCAAGCAGGTTCTTTACCACTGGCGCCATCTGGGAAGCCTGGATGTAGAGAATATATATGTTTAAACAAGAGCCCATTATCCATAAAGGCTTATAGCCCCAAACATGCAGTGACAATGCTTATGAAACAGAAGAACCAAATAAAGACACTATCTACATTTACCTACTCTGATCCCAATTGGCTGCGAACAGCAGAAGAATCTTCCTGCCGTAGTGATCACGGTTTTCCAACACTCCAGGGAACCCATCGATGAGAGCCCTCTTAATGCCAGGATCATCGGCCTTGAAGTTTTTGAACATGTCCAGGTTTAGCTGGCGGTACTGGAAGTACTGGGCCAGGAGTCTGAAGGCATCTGCTTGGTGAAACTTCCTGGCTCGGAGAAACCTCAGAATGAAGGCATCATCTGTGCGTAAGAATCCGATGTCAGGCCTGGTGATGATCATGTCTCTGACTTGCTGGATATCCTGGTGTAAAACGTCTGGGTTTTCGTTCAGTTCCAGGCGCGCTTTCTCTATAGTCTCTGGGCTGAGTCCAGCCTGTAAATGGGTCATCTTGGTCAAATCTCCTTTTGAAGTACTTAATTTCTGATGTTTGGGAAGAAGAGAGACTGGTCCCATTCACGTGACGGTCTGCTGAAATCGTGGCCCATTCAACAGTCTTTCTACCACCAAGCTGCCACTGAAACAGACAAGCAGAGGCTCTTCTTTCTGTTTCTGGAAAATGTTTGGACATTCAGATTCTATGTGGTGGTGGCCAGCCAGAAGAGAAGCCAAACCAAGGCCATTGCTTACTGCAAAACAAATACACACAAGAGAGACAAATCGATGATACAAAGAAGGTCTGGGCAAATGACCTGGAACTCTGAAAAGCAGTATATTATGCTGTAGAGTTGATTGGAAGAATAAAGGGTATATATTATTTAAAATAGGGTCTTTGGCATAATTTTGTTATTGACACCTTCAGTGTGTAATGGGGCTTCCCTGATAGTTTAGTTGGTAAAGAATCCATCTGCAGTGCAAGAGACCCCGGTTCAATTCCTGGGTTGGGAAGATCTGCTGGAGAAGGGATAGGCTACTCACACCAAGTGTTCTTGGGCTTTCCTTATGGCTCAGCTGGTAAAGAACCCTCCTGCAATGTGGGAGACCTGGGTTTGATGCCTGCATTGGGAGAAGGGAAAGGCTACCACTCCAGTATTCTGGCCTGGAGAATTCCATGGCCTGTGTAGTCCATGGGATCACAAAGAGTTGGACTTGACTGAGCGACTTTCACTTTCACTTTTCAGCATGTCATATGCAAGTCTTTGCAATACATTTAGGAAGTTTTTAGTGATACCAACTAATTAACAGTCTACAGTCAGACTAGGAGTAGCTTGCTTTTTTAATGAGTTACCCAAGAAAAGAGAAAAATCCTCCTCTGTTGCAGCCTGTTTTATGGGGCCATTCACAGGCATTCAATCAGAGACATTAGGGCCTCCATTAGCTTCTTTTCCCAGTTTCTTTCACAGAAATACCCCCTTTTTTAAAGGGAGCCATTTGCAGCTTAACAGTGAAAAGGGGCTTTTAAAAGTCACCCTATTGTAACCCCACGGTACCTAATTACTCAAACTGAACTAAATGGACTGGAGCAGGGAGAGAAGGACAGGCTTATGGCTGGAAGCTTGACCGTCAATAGTCAAATTCAACAGCAATGAGAGAGAGGCTCATGTGAGGACATTTACCAGCAGTTTCACTCCTCTGCTGAAGACAGAAGGTCTTGGAGCTCCTAGTTGTCTTCTTTCCTTGCCCAGTATCCATATGGACTTCAAAGTCATTTTTTGGTATAACTTTTCTGTTGTCCTAAGATATTACTTTACTTATGATAATGATTAAGTCTTTTGTTTCATTTTTCCCTTGGTGAAATGTCTTTGTTTTTAATTTATTTTCTATTGAAGTATAGTTAAATTACAATGTTGTGTTAATTACTGTTATACAGCAAAGTCACTCAGTTATTCTTTTTCACATTCTTTTCCATTATGGTTTATCACAGGATATTGAATATAGTTTCCTGTGCTATCCAGTAGGACCTTGGTTTTATTTTTTTCCATTCTATATATACCAGTTTGCATCTGCTAATCCCAAACTCCCAATCCAGCCCTCTCCCACCCTCTTCTCCCTTGGCAACCACCAATCTGTTCTCTATGTCTGACTCTATTTCTATTTCACAGATAGGGTCATTTGTGTCATATTTTAGATTCCACATCTAAGTGATATCATATGGTATTTCTGTTTCTGACCTGCAATCCCAGTCCTAGGCATATAACCAGACAAAACTATAATTCAAAAAGATACATGTTCACAGCAGCACTTTTCACAGTAGCCAAGACAAGGAAACAATCTAAATGCCCATTGACAAATGAATGGATAAAGAAGACATGGTACATATACACCAATGCGAAATGAATGGATAAAAAAGATGTGGTACATATACACAATTGAATACTACTCAGTCATAAAAAAAAAAGAACCGTGAACTTCCAGATGTTCAAGCTGGATTTCAAAAAGTCAGAAGAACCAGAGATCAAATAGCCAACATCTGCTGGATCATTGAAAAAGCAAGAGAGTTCCAGAAAAACATCTACTTTTGCTTCATTTACACCAAAGATTTTGACTGTGTGGATCACAACAAACTGTGGAAAATTCTTAAAGAGAAGGGATACCATACCACCTGACCTGCCTCCTGAGAAGTCTGTATGCAGGTCAAGAAGCAACAGTTAGAACAGGACATGGAACAGCAAACTGGTTCCAAATCAGGAAAGGAGTACCTCAAGGCTGTATATTGTCACCCTGCTTATTTAACTTACATGCAGAGTACATCATGTGAAATGCCAAGTTGGATGAAGCACAAGCTGGAATCAAGATTGCTAGGAGAAATATCAATAACCTCAGATAAGCAGATGACACCACCCTTATGGCAGAAAGTGAAGAGGAACTAAGGAGCCTCTTATGAAAGTGAGAGAGGAGAGTGAAAAAGTTGGCTTAAAACAACATTCAGAAAACTCAGATCATGGCATCCGGTCCCATCACTTCATGGCAAATAGATGGGGAAACAACAGAAACAGTGAGAGACCTTATTTTGGGGGGCTCCAAAATCACTGCAGATGGTGACTGCAACAGTGAAATTAAAAGATGCTTGCTCCTTGGAAGAAAAGCTATGACCAACTTAGACAGCATATTAAAAAGAAACATTATTTTGCCAACAAAGGTCCGTCTAGTCAAAGCTATGGTTTTTCTAGTAGTCACGTATGGATGTGAGAGTTGGACCATAAAGACAGCCGAGTGCCGAAGAATTGATGCTTTTGAACCGTGGTGTTGGAGAAGACTCTTGAGAGTCCCTTGGACTGCAAGGAGATTCAACCAGTCCATCCTAAAGGAAATCAGTCCTGAATATTCATTGGAAGGACTGATGCTGAAGTTGAAACTCCAATACTTTGGCTACCTGATGCAAAGAACTGACTCATTTGAAAAGACCCTGATGCTGGGAAAGATTGAAGCTGGGAGGAGAAGGGGACGACAGAGGATGAGATGGTTGGATGGCATCACTGACACGATGGACATGAGTTAGAGTAGGTTCCAGGAGCTGGTGATGGACAGGGAGGCCTGGCGTGCTGTGATTCATGGGGTCGCAAAGAGTCAGACATGACAGAGCAACTGAACTGAACTGATAAGAAAGAATGAAATTAATGCTATTGGTAGCAACATGGATGCAACTAGAGATTAGCATTCTTAATGATTGTTTTAAGCACCTTGGGTTTTTCTATCTAAATGGTATACAGACAAATGCTCACATTATTTACATCTTTCTCATTTTAAATATGTTTAAGCTCTCTCGGACATCAGTTTGGTCTAACCTAGAAGTACCAAAAATCAGAAGACATATTAGGTGTAAAATAACTTGGAGGCGTGTATTTTTTTTCCCTTAGCTTTCCTAGATCAAACAGTATTTGCAATAAGAGGCAGAACATTTACTTACAACATAATTATTAACACTTTATCATACAAAATAATTTTAAAGATAAAATGATTCTTTCAACTTAATTTAGGACTAGCTGTAATTTCTATAGGGAGATAATCACTTCACACATTTCTGCTTTATATTGCCTTTTTTTTTAATATTGCCTTTTTGATAGATGAAAATGGGTTCAGGTAATTAGCATTCATTCTCAAGAATGAATGTAGAATAGTAAAGGTTTTATTTATAAAATGTTGGCTTTGCAAAGTAATTTGTAAAAAGTAGCATTTACCTCTGAATGTGAGAAAATAAGTATAACAAAGTCCTTATTCTCACTGATTCCAAAGAACTGAAGATAGTAAAGGAATATAGTGCTCTATGAACTAGTCCCAGGATTGGAAGAATGTTTAAAATCCATCTAGTTCAATGTCCATCTGATGTTAAAATTCCCTCTTTAACAACCTCACCACACTCTTTTGAAAATTTCCCTTGTTTGATGTCTCCCTCTTCAAATTCTTCCCTGGACTTCCCTGGTGGCTGAGACGGTAAAGCGTCTGCCTGCAATGTGGGAGACCCAGGTTCAGTCCCTGGGTCAGGAAGATCTCCTGAAGAAGGAAATGGCAACCCACTCCAGTATTCTTGCCTGGAAAATCCCGTGGATGGAGGAGCCTGGTAGGCTACAGTCCATGGGGTCACAAAGAGTGGGACACAACTGAGCGACTTCACTTCTTCAAATTCACTTTGCTACCCACTGTGTGCTCCCCTGGAGGCTCAGATAGTAAAGAGTCCACCTGCAATGCAGGAGACCTGGGTTTGATCCTTGGGTTGGGAAGATCCCCTGGAGGAGGAAATGGCAACCCACTACAGTCTTCTTTCCTGGAAAATCCCCATGGACAGAGATCCTGGCAGGCTCCAATCCGTGGAGTTGCACAGAGTTGGACATGACTGAGCGACTAAGTACACAGCACACCCACTGCAATCTATCTTGATTCTCACCAACCAGTGACTGAGATGATCATATAGTTTATTATCCAAATTTAGACACCAGGAGGCGCTAATAACAATAACACTGGGACAACAAGCACAACTGGGGACAGTGCTGAGCAAACCCGGATGATCCCTCTAGTAGTGCATGACTTTTCTGTCGCTACTACCAGTGGACAAATTTCAGCACCCATTTATGTATGGGTGACCCCATTAGGATTTGATGTTGATGACTTCTTAAAACTATTCCCAGTCTTTTCTGTAATTCCATGTACCCTATTTTTCTCCCAACCTCTGTCCACTCCTGCTCCATCTTCTTATGTGCTCACCACTTCTATGTGCTATTTTCCAGGGTCCAACCATGATTTGACCACCTACATATGGGTGACTTCAATCCATTGCTCTCTCTTGATGCTTAGGTGTACTTATATATCCAGCTGCTTACTGAACACCCCCACTCAGATGTCCCCTAGACACCACACACTCAATATGTTCAAAACTGAACTCATCATCGCTCCTCATCCTGAATCTGCTCCTCCACCTCCCCCTCTTACTGACTGACATCATCTGTGTCATTTCCCATGCTAGAAGCCTGGGAGTCAACTATTATTCCATCCTCTCCCTCACTGTCCACATTCAGGCAATCACTTCCATAATATTTCTCAGATCTTCCCAATTCTTTCCACCCATTTTCATGGTCTTTGTTTAGACCACGTCACCACTCATCTGTTTAGTCCTGCAATATTCTCTCTATGGTATCCTTACTGCCAACCTTGACTTTCCCCTTGTCCATTCTTTGTATTAAAATTGAAATCTTCTCACGTGGCTCCTTTTTTAAAATTAATTTTTACTGAAGCACAGTTGCTTTACAAAGTTGTGTTACTTTTCTGCTGTATAGCAAAGTCAATCAGCTCTATGTATTCATATATCCCCCCCTTTTTGGATTTCCTTCTCATTTGGGTCACTCCAGAGCACTGAGCAGGGTTCCCTGAGCTGCATGGTCGGTTCTCATGAGCGATCTATTTCATGCATAGTATCAGTGGTGTACATATGTTAATCTCAATCCCCCAGTTCATCCCAGCACCCCATGTCACTCCTTGATCAACATCAGTCAATAGCTTCCAGATCTTCTGGGATGAAATATAAAACCCTGGGACGTGGACCTGAGACTGGTTTCCGAGATTCTGGTCCCCAGATTCACCATCCAGCCATGCTGCCACACCAAGACACTTGTGGTCTCTTCTCTCGCCCCCGGGCCTTGGAAAAAGATGCTCCCTCTGTCTAGAACGACCACTGACTGACTCCTCTTACCCTTAAGGAGTCATCACTGAAGAAGTCACCACCCAGGAACTCTCTCTCACTTTCAGAGGTCATGTGACCTCACCCTGACCAAAATGACATTTTATTGCCAGTTTCCCCTCTCCCACCAGACTCTGAACTCCTCACTCAGAGCCTCCTTAATTACCTGATCTTCCTCATTTGTGTTTCCCCAGCACAGTATCTGACACAGAGGGTTTGTGCCATGCGCAGAGACACTTCATTGCGTTCACTGCCTGTCCTCAGTGCCTGGGACGGTGCCTGCACTAAGTAGGCGCTGTATGTATACATCCATATAGAACAAATGAATACAGTACTCCCAATGTTGTTTCACTGAGCCAGTAAGTGGTTTCCCCTTCTGTTTCAATACCTCTAGGACTGTTTTCCTTAAAGGTGTTACAGCTGCCTTCATTTCCCTCCTTATATACAAAGTAACTTGTTCCTAGAAGAAGTTAGCCTAGGCACATGGTGCTTCAGATCTTTGCCTCTTTGAAGCATTCTGGGTGATGTTCAGGGTTCCAACCTTGGCACAATGTGCTCAGGGTACAAGGCATAGCAAAGGCTGGTCCCTGATGGAATATTTAAAGCTGCAGGGAGCAACCTCCTTACCTTACAGCTCAGGGAACTCAACAACGTTTCCAAGATAAATTACAATGGGTTCAAGGGGAGAGTTGAAGCTGCATTTTTCACGGCCCACTTCCACACATAGTTATGCCTCCAATCTATAATCTCTGAAATAAATTTGCTTCACTCTATATCTTTATTCTGTGCTCAGCATACAGTGGGAGTTGCTGGAGAGAGTGCCCAAGCCAGGGTCACCAGTTTTCATGCTGAGGATGAAATAGACATTGTCCATTAAAGTCAAATCCTTCATTTCAGAAGTCTGAATAGACTTCTACTTAAATAACAGCTTCCATCGATAATATTTAAGGCACTAAAAATACTATGCTATACAAGAATGTTCTTCAGATATAGCATTTTTAGTTGTGATATTTTTTGTTCACACGAAGGATTTGGTTCTCATTCAATGTTTCTGAAATGGTCAAACAAGTATAAAGGATACATTGGACTTGATGTCACCTGAAGAAGTCAGAGTGGTTTCTGTCCTGGTGGTATAATAGAATTGCTTTAATTTAGTATTTATTATCACTGTGTTTGTTATGTCCCAGGCACTTGCATTCTCTAATTTTTTACATGGTAGATTATTTAATCCTTGTGTTGTGTGCTAAGTTGCTCCTGTCATGTCCAACTCTTTGCCACCCCATGGACTATAGCCCATCAGGCTCCTCTGTCCATGCAATTCTCCAGGCAAGAGTACCGGGGTGGGTTGTGTTTCCTCCTCCAGAGGATCGTCCCAACACAAGGTCCCATGGAACCCACGTCTCTTATGTCTCCTGCATTGGCAGGCGCGTTCTTTACCACTAGTACCACCTGGGAATTTACTAGCTCAGTTCTATGAGATGAGTATATTATTGTCCCCATTTTTCAAATGAGGAAATAGGTACAGAAGATGGTAAATGACCTTCCTAGAGTTACACAGTTACCAAGAAGCAGAACTGGGTTTAAGTTTATATTTCTAAAATCCCATGTTCCTTACTATAGTGCTCTTCTATCTTTATATATAGCAGAGAGGTTCTAATATTTACTGCTGCTGCTGCTGCTAAGTCATTTCAGTTGTGTCCGACTCTGTGCGACCCGATAGATGGCAACCCACCAGGCTCCCCCATCCATGGGATTCTCCAGGCAAGAACACGGGAGTGGGTTGCCATTTCCTTCTCCAATGCATGAAAGTGAAAAGTGAAAGTGAAGTCGCTCACTTTCACTTTCACGCTAAGAGTAGTGTCCAACTCTTAGCGACCCCATGGACTGCAGCCCACCAGGCTCCCCTGCACTACTTAAGCCCTATGTCACCTTTAGCTAGTTACCGTCCCTCTCAGAACCTCGCTCTCCTCTCCTGAAATTCCTTCCAGCCTTACTATTCTATAAGCTTAAATGTGCCTAAGGGGTTAATAGACAGTTTTAAGTAGCCTAGCATCCGACTTTACAAATGTGCAGTTACCATCTTGTCTTCATATTTCATTGGCAGATGGACTATTTAAAATCTAGCTCTGTGACTTTTCAAGCCATCATTGATTTTTGCTTCCTTTATGTATGTTCCTAGGGCTTGACACTGGGAATGACAAGTCAGAAGCCTTGACACTCTGTTTGAAGGACTGATACTTTGTCATGCCTAGTAGAGTCCCAGGCATGGCCTGGGTATTGAAATGTGCTTGATAACCCCAAAGGGACACTTTTAGTGGTTTCCTATGAGCCTCAGAAACTCCTCTTCCACTTCTGATTGGGTCCTAAATGATTCTTTTGTTTAGAGATTGTTCCAGATACATGAAGAGTAGCTCAGTACAGTCTCTGAGGAGCCCATGGTAGGAGTTTACTTCCATTTCTAATCCATGCTTTTTCTAACAAGCTAGAAATTCAGATAGTGGTATTTTTGTATGAGGAGAAAAGAAGAGTCTCCATAGGATGATATTTTAAATCATGGCATCCATAGATTCCAGATTTATACTGCATCTCAAATTTCCATCAGAAAAAAATACGTATCTGTATATTTCCTCATACAGAATTCAGTTTAAGAAAGTGTATTTGCCCATAAACACACTTATAAACACATACCCTAGTCTTTATGCACCAAGGAATTTAGGTGGAAAATTATTTCAGAAAGTATAATAATTCAAATAAAATCTATTTCAGTTACTTTATAATCTATTATTCTCACTTATTTCATTATCTTTAGAAACATACATTAAATATAGTGGAAACAATCAGAATAATAATAACCATGTCTTATCTACAAATATGTACATATGCATAAGTATTATTTTCAAAGCATTTTACATCACTTATCTTTTTTCATCATTACAACAATCCTGCAATAGGTGGAATAAAGATAATTCCCTGGGAGATTCTGAGAACCATTTGAAATGATGTAGGTAAAAGTGCTTTGAAAATGAAAACCTCTGGTTTACATTTACTGTAATATTCTTGTTAACACCACACGTTTAGCATGTCCAAGAAAATAAAAAGATACTGAGCTTAGAACACCTAACACCAGGCATTCAGTCAGATAATGAGCTAGTGTTAAAACTGAGGGAAAAACAAACATTTGTTGACTATTTGTTACCTGCCTTGGACTTTGATATTATGTGGGTCTAATCTCCACACCAGCCTTTAAACCTGGATTATTACTCATCAGATAAAAGGATAAATCTGAGATTTAGATAGAGTAAGTATAGATGGAAGAACAAAGACTCACACCCAAGCCTTCCTGACTTGAAGATCATGTTCTGTTCACTGTCCAACCCTGACTCAGAACAGGTGCTTTTTCTATACCAGCCTGGGTACTAATCCTCTCAGGCTCATTTGCACAATAGGCACAGACCTACACCCCATCAATCCTCAGGAAGAACGATTAAGGGATGCACAATTGGCCAAATTCGGGAGGAAACAGTATGCTGTTGTCATGATCAGAAAGATGAAATCTATAAATTCTAAATATTATTTGAAATGTGAGAACATCAATAATAATGAACAATACATCAAATATCTATTGCTTCTGGGTGTTCTAGGTAATACAACGAACAATTTTAAGTACACATAGCTTTAAATTAATACAAATGTAAAGTTAGAAACTATACCTATATTTGTTTCATGAGTTTCTGTTCTAAGAAAAAGATGAAGAATGAACCTCAGTGGTAAAACTTTCCACTTGAAGGTTTAATTAACTACCTCAGCCATCAATAAATGTGAAAGATATGTTTCAGAATTTTTAATGTATATTGAATTAGGTGAACACTTATGGCTCTTCACCGTTCTAAATTCTCACTTCTTTTTTCATGGAATATGCATTTCCCCCTAGGAATGCTAAAAGGAATTTTTACACTGAATGACATAAAAATAGATCTGGCTGATAGATCAAAACCAAAATCAAAAGTCACAGTGAGCAAAAATCTTTTTTCAAGTACGATTTTATTTGAAATCTTTCCTGAAAGATAATATGCTTCCTTACTGTCAGTGGAGCCTATATTTAAATCTCAGAGGTTGGTTGATTACAACATTCGATGGTGCTGACCAAGAAGGAGTCTTATTTTCAAATGATGAATTTCAGATTGACCATTAGGTTTCCCTAATGGCTCAGATGGTAAAGAATCTGCCTGCAATGCAGGAGACCTAGGTTCTATCCCTGAGTTGGGAAGATCCCCTGGAGAAGGGAATGGCAACCCACTCCAGTATTCTTGCTTGGAGAATGCCATGGACAGAGGAGCATGGCAGACTACAGTCCAGAGGGTCGCAAAGAGATGGACATGACTGAGAGACTCACACACACATTAGCGCTTGCAGGACGTGTCTGCATAAGTAATGGCAAAGGAACACAAGCCCTGTGAGTAATAAATTGGATACCAGTCCACTGACTCTCTATCAAACATTCACCAACTTGCAGAGAAGAGCTATCTGTCCCGGGGGCAGGCAAGTCATCTGGAAGGATAAAGGGGAGACTTTAATCATCTGAAAGTGTAGTGTGGCTAGAATTTAGCCCCTGGCTTATGGTCAACTTTCTATCACCTTTAGCTCAGTCCTACCCCAGGGCTTACCCTTGCCACATAAATACTGCTTATATAGACTCCCTTGGCTCCCTTTAAAATAGCAACGAAACACACAGTCATCTGTCCCATTTGGTCTTACTCTTAAGAAAGAATAAAAGTCAACTGGAATGAGTTCTATCAGAGGAGAGATGCTGAGAAGTAAAAGTGAAAGTTGCTCAGTTGGGCTCAACTCTTTGCGTCCGGAACTTTTTCCCACAGTAGATGCCAGAGCAGAAGAATAGACCGGGACTCAGATGAAGTGAACATGCTTGACAAAAGATGGTGTCCTGTTCTAGGACAATCTATAAAATTGTTATCCTTTTAGCTTGCCTTGGAGCAAGTAATACAAGGAGTTACAGGGAAAGACAACATGTAAGGAGGGAATGAGGTTTTACAGCCTCTTTATTGTGTTAGAAAAGTTTTTAACTGAAGTAGTAGCTGTTTGTGGTGTGTGTGCGTACTTGGTCATGTCCAGCTGTTTGCAACCCCATGGACTATAGCCCACCAGGTGCCTCTGTCCATGGGATTTCCCAGGCAAGAATACTGGAATGAGTTGCCATTTCCTTCTCCAGGGGATCTTCCTGACCCAGGGATTGAACTTGTCTCATGCTTTGCCGGTGGATTCTTTACCGCTGAGCTGCCTGGAAAGCCCACACATAAGACAAGATGCCTTTTAATTACAGAGCCTGGGATTGGCATTCCCAACTGCCACAAATCCCCTCTTATTTCCTCCAGAGCTACAAAATAGTGAATGCTGTCAAGTACACTATGTACTTGACACATACACAGTATTGGAACTTTATGTAAAATGTTTGAGCAATAACACAGACTGAATTGACATGATATAAATTTAGGGAGGGGCTTCCCTGGTGGCTCAGATGGTAAAGAATCCACCTGCAATGCAGGAGACCTGGGTTTGATCCCTGGGTTGGAAAGATCCCCTGGAGGAGGGCATGGCAACCCACTCCAGTGCTCTTGCCTGGAGAATACCCATGGATAGAGGAGCCTGGTAGGCTGCATTCCATGGGGTTGCAAAGAGTCAGACGTGACTGAGCGACTAAGCAGAGCACAGCACAATCTCAGGGAGAAGAGATGGGGAAAGGGCTCTGCGCAGTATCTGCAAAGTGGGGGTTTAGCTAAAAGAGTCCAGAAGACAAATGTGGATCATCTCAAACACATATAGGGAAATTCCTACTGGTTCAAAAGTCAGGAAGAAGAAAAGCTCATAGAAAACTAGCCTCCCACACAGACATTTTCACTTGATAATGGGTCTATAAAGGGGGAGAATAGGGTTACCTGGCCAGAGACAACATAATAAAGGGCTGTGGAAGTCAGCAGATGTAGTGAAAAGTAATAAACTTATTAGCTGAAATAATGAAAGCCTTTTTATGGAGAGGAGAGTGACCAGTTGATTCCCATATCCATGAAGTTTCAAGCCAGAGAAGATACATTTCCATTAAGCTAAGAAAAACTTGGACTGAAAATTAAGCAGTTTTCTCCAAAGAAATGTAACACTTGACGCTGATGTTACAGGCTACAGTTTTAGAGTCATTCATACTGTGGATCTTCTGAAACTTATTCCTATAAAACCTGGATAAAGTGAATAATAATGAAAAGAATCCAAAATTGGGAGAAAAATGTAATGGGGGAGAAGATCCCTGTTGGCTTGAGGGGTATTTCTAAGCTAACTGCAGGTGGCCAGATTTCATACTTTGTAGACACATTCGTCTATGTTACCTCGTCTGGGTCATTGTGTAACAGGAAAGCAGAGAATATCCAAGTCAGCATGGATCCATTTACTAAGGATGGCTCTGCTGGGGAAACATGTAAAATCATTAGTAGACTCCTCAAGGCTATGAAGGTGTCCCTTTATAAAGCTTGCAGAAATGAGCATACACCACCCATTCTGAAGAGTTCTAGATCCCCCTTTTTGGGAACCGAAGCCTCTTCCAGCTTTATATTCCATGACTCTAATAGGATATACCTCTCTGTGAACATGTCTGCAAAATGTATGATGCCACTTTACTGGAAAATATGTTTTCTGTTCACCTTTAAATCCATCATATAAATGAGAAAGTTCTGTTATTGAAAATATGAAAAAAGCAAAATAGCACTTAATAGAAAAGAAAGGAGAAGCCAGGATAGTGGCACTCCATAAAAATTAATAAACTTGATACAATATTTAGTCAAAGAAAGGCATCACTTCTGAGACAGATGCCTGTAAATCTCACTGAAGCAGCATTGTTTTGCAATTTCCCCAGCCTCAGGAAACTGTATTAGGTACAGAAAGAAGTAGCACTGAAGACACTCAATTCCTGGCCTGAGTTTCTGGTTCAAAGCAGCTGGAACTGGCAATATGTACACTTTTTAAAACTGCCTGAGTGGAAGTTCTTTGCAGCAAGATATCTTCTTTGCAAGATAAGGGAAGGGAAGGAGTTTTAAGAATCTGTTTGCTTGGGGCCTTGAGGGGTCCAGTTTACTGTGGATATTACCAGTCTAAGGACAGTACATGGATGACTAGATTTTCTTCTTCCCTAAAATCCATTTCACCAGATATTTTTGCTAGTTTTCTTGATTTTAGTTCAAAAGTGAGTCAGTTTTAGACGCAGATAGAATTAATTCACAGCAGTAGACAGCTTTTGACAAAATACTACGATTCCTCATTCAAGAAGAGTATTTGGTATAAATATTTCCTCAAAACTTCTTCCAGCAGATAGATACTTGTTTCTGAGGATTTTTTGTTTGTTTGTTTGTTTTACAATGCCTCTGATGATGAGCAAGCTGATTTAGACACGACTTGCTTCTTTTTCTTTTTAAAGAGACAGAATAAATGTATAGGGGCAATTTTTAAATCAACATTTACTGTGCTCTGCTTTAAACTTGGTTGTTATGCGTGACTGACATTATTCCCATAAGCAAATATGATCCATCTCATTTTTAATAAAGATGTTGATTTTATGAAAAGCAATTTGATTAAAAAACCCAACATTTTACTGTTCAGTAATAACTAATTAAATGAGTACCCACCAAAATATTTTTTTTATTTATGACAGGCTCAGGCATTTATTATCTGAGATTTAAAATCTCTTGTAAAAAAGAAAAATCTTTTATAAAATAGATGAACCTGGTTAAATCAAAGAGGTGCTAGGACTTGGGTTTGGACCTTCGAGATATCCAAAGACCCCAACTTCCTTTCAGCTGAGAGAGAAATCTTAGCACTCTAAAAGCAGAACCTGGTAGAACACAGTTACATAAAATGCCTTTTCAATTTTTTTCAGTCCATTTATTACCCTTTACTATTATAGGAAAATTGTGTTATCACCTGATTACTGAGAAAGCACACAAAAATCTCGCCTTCCAAATCTGACTCGGTCCTTGACTAGGATGAACAAAGCCAGACCATCTGCTCTGAATATCATTACCACTTTGGCCATTTGGGCAAAGAATCTATCTTCTCTGCTTCAAAAAGAGGTTTAAGATCAGAAAATTGAAATTAAATAAGTAGACAGGAAGAGACGTTTGGCCAAATAACACTTTCCAACAAAAGCCCTATTTGTTAGGTTATTGTCATCATCATCATCATCATTTTAATTTTCATTCTGGCCACAGAGTTAACCTTTGGGGTCTCCATTTTACAAGACATTTTAGTTAAAAAAAAAAAGAAAAAAACTTAATTCCGGAGTTTCTGCCATAAACGCTTAGGAAGAAAACCGGCATGTGGGTGAATGTGAGTCATCAGTCACCCCCACCCTGCTTCCTGGTGATTCTCCATTGGAAAACCAGAAACTCGGATTGAGTGTATACATCTATCTCACCAGAATAATACTACACCCCAGGCCATGTTAATTTCCTGAACTAAACAGTCCCTAATCTGCTGAAAGGCAGCTGGCTAACTGCTGGTGTCTGGCAAGTACCCCATCTGTCCCCCTGCCTGGAGGCTCTCTCTCCCGTCTTCACTTTCCCTTTCTCTCAAGCAGGCGTCTCTCTTTGTTTTCAGGGCTGTAGTCTACCTGAACTTTGCTTTTCATGCCTGAAAACTTGGGCTCTTTTCCTGTATCCTGCGGACCTCCGGCTTTGTCTAAGTGACAGGATACAGTTGTGTTGACGGTAGTTACGGCGCTGGTGATGGTGGAGATCATGACGGTGATGGTGGGAATGGGGGTGCTGATGGTGTAAGGAGCGCAGGCTGAGCGGGCGCCGGGAGGAGGATGGACTACGGAGGCGGTGAGAGTGGGGTGCGAGAGAGATGGTGTGCGGAGGGATTGCAGGTGGGAGCTGTCCACGCACCGAAGTGCTGAAACGCCGCAGCCATGGCATCGCAGGAGCGGGGAAAGGCGGGGAAGCGCTGCAAATACAGAAGGGAGAAAAAAGGCAACAAATACCTTCACACGGCCGCCCAGCCTTGCTTTGGTAATGTGTTTCTGCAGGTGTCCTCGGTGCTGAGCTGAGTGGGTGAGATCCCCTATTCTGGCAGGTTCGGGCTCAGATTTCTCTAGAAAGCTGTGAATGAGAGCCCCGGCTCCTAGGGGCTGTGATTTTTGGTAGGAGGCGTGTGCGCCCGAGACTCTGTCCTTCTATACGGAGCTTGGCTTTCCCCTGGGTCCTAAATGCCTCCGTACCCATGCTCTCCCCCGAGGTTCCGTCAAGACAATACGGAGAATTATTGCAATTTTATAACATGTGGGACAAAAAGTACTTACCATTAACCACCCCCACCCTCTTCCACACACAAAACCTTAAAAAAAGAACCTTTTAAACTAATGCAAACGCTGAAAGAGACTCTGTGTGTGTGTGTGTGTGTGTGTGTGTGTGTATAAATGTAACATGAAAAAGTACCACAAACCTATGGGGAAAAGGATGGATTATTTCATTAACAAATTGTGGTAGGAAAATGAACGATTTGGAAAAGGTTCAAATTAAAGTCTCATTGTACCAAATTAATTCCACCTAGATTAAAGAGCTAAATAAGAAAGTAAAATTTAAAAAAAAAAGCTGGAAGAACATAAGATATATATTTACTGATTTCAGGATAAGGAAGGCTTTCTAAGCACCAGAGGAACAGAAGTGGTCATAAAGAAAAAAGGGCAATAAGTTTGAGTGCATAAGAATACTTTTGAATGTAAAAATGTCATAACAAAGTAACTATAAATGACCACTTGGAATAAATTGCAACAAATATATGTTTCATCTATAAGATAACTCACATATCAAAACAAATACACTATCAGTCTAAGATAAAAAAGGAGGACAAACATATGACAAGGAATTCACTAAAGAAAGGTAAACACATTGTAAACCTATTTGTTTTAATCAACCTCTCTTATAAACACAGATATGTAATTTAAAATAGTGTAATTTTGACTGAGAGTTTAAGTCTACTCAATATCTCATATTGTTGAGATAATGATGAGGAAGTGCCGCCTTTCTATAAAACTATTTCTAAACATACATTGTGTCATAAATATATATATATGTTTAGATCCAATGATTCTACTTCATGCACTTTATCCTGGGGATGTAATCAGATATGCAGATAAGGATTTATGTACATAAGTTTAGTTTATGATCATAGAAATTGTCAAAAATAATGAAAGCATCACATTTTTGTATATAGCCTATTATGTTTGAAGACTACTATAGACAAAGAAACATGCTTGCAAAATGGTAAGTGAAAAAAAAGCAATACCAAATACAGCACCCCCATTAAACAGTTTTCATATTTACTTAAAAAAACATTAAATATTTTAATGCAATTTTTTTATCATATGTTTCACAGAGATTTAGAATAGTTAGAATTCTTCCAACTCTGGGCATATCATTTATTTACTTCTCTGTTTAATATCTCTCTTTCCAATAGAATATAAGCACCATGTGGTAGAAAATTTGTCTGTCTTGTTCACCACTGCTTCTCAACCATCTAGAAGCATGCCAGAATGTCACAGAAGTTCAGTAAATATTTGAGGAATAGAAAAATGAATGAGTGACATAACCCCTAAATGCAGATATGCTTTTAAAGTTTATAGAGCTGTGAATTTCATATAGAAAGTTATCCAGAAAGGTATAGTACAGCAAAATGATCTGAGGTTGTTACTGAATTTTGATCACATAGCAGTTCAATCAAAGGGACATCTTCAAAGGTATAGTTAATCATGGACATGACATGCAAACTAGCACCAAATGGAAACTTTTTAGGAGAAAAAGGTTTTCTCTAATTAATTTGCAGTCAAATACTGTTCACTTCTTCTTGATCATGATCCCTTTAAAAGCTTTTTGGACCTTCTTCTGCGATGCTAATGTTAACTATCCTGCTTCTCTTCCTTCTTTCATCTGTTTATAACCACTAATGGAAATATAAGCCAAGACCTAAGGATTTAGTTAGCCTATGACATAAGACTTTTTCAAAGTTTCAGATGATTTTGTCTACCTTTGCTCAGATGGTGTTCTTTTTCAGGGTTTTTTTTTCCCCACTATCAATTGTGACTTTTGAATGACATTGATGATAACCTCACCAAGTTTTATTTGTATTTGTAGAAACAAAATCATATGTGTGAGTTTGTGTGTACTCCCTTTCCTGAGAAATCTTTAGAAGAAAATTCTCCCCACTTATAAGAGGCTGAATCATAAACCCAGAGTACACCTGCCTGATCAATAGGGCCCACAGAGATGGGGCAAAGTAACCACAAAACCTTATAGTCTTTTATTCTGAAAGTTTTATTTTTTTTTTCATTTATTTTTATTAGTTGGAGGCTAATTACTTTACAATATTGATTCTGAAAGTTTTAAAAACAGTGTTAAATTTTCCTTGCACTGATCAGAGTGGAAAAAATATTTTGTTTTGTTTTTTTAAAAAAACTGTTTATGATTGTTGCTATTTAGTCACTAAGTCATGTCTGACTCTTTTGTGATCCTATGGACTATAGCTCGCCAGGCTCCTCTGTCCATGGGCTCTTCCAGGCAAGAATACTGGAGTGGGTTGCCATTTCCTTCTCCAGAGGATCTTTCCTACCTAGAGGTTGAACCTGCATGTCCTGCATTGCAGGTGGTCTCCTGCATTGCAAACAGATTCTTTACCAATGAGCCACCAGGGAAGCCCTTATTTATGATTAGAATAGATAAATTCACTATATTACAAGATTAACTTCTTCCCAAAGTACCAGTAAAGGGGACCATTTTACTTTATACTTAAGGGTATTATCCTTGTGTTTTTGCTATGCTGATAATACCATTCTACACTTGAAATTTCTTTATAACAACTGCCCTTTCCTGACTAGATATGTCTTCATTGTGTTGGATCTTTTTGTTTTCAGGATCCAAATTATCTTTGCACAGAGCTTTCGCTTGATAACTGCTAACCAGAGGCATCTGTGATGGGTTTGTTTTCTTTAGTCACACTGATTGAAATTGTCCTGATACACTGCACGTTCTGCTTACCCTCTCTTTCAGCTTCTCATATTTCTCAGCTGCCTCAATATTTGTTTGCAGGGTCCCTCCCTGCCCCCTTGTGTATGAGCAGCCAGTGCCAAGTTCAAGTCTAGTTTGCTCATCTGCTCATAAGCATCATTCACGGTCCTTGACCTCGTACCTGACATTGCCAAATCAGTTACTCATTTCTGCACTGCCTTAAAGTGAAGTGAAAGTTGCTCAGTCGTGTCTGACTCCTTGCAACCCCATGAACTGTAGCCTGCCAGGCTTCTCTGTCTATGGAATTCTCCAGGCCAGAATACTGGAGTAGGTAGCCATTTCCTTCTCCAGGGGCTCTTTCCAACCCAGGGATTGAACCCAGGTATCCTGCATTGCAGGCGGATTCTTTACCATCTGAGCCACCAGCACTGTCTTAAAGGACCCTGTTAATGTTGGATTTGCTGTGGTCTGGGTTTGGTTAAGGGGAAGATGCTTGCTGTTGGTTGGCTAGGGACAGACAAAAGCTGTATCCATGTGGGAGTGCACTGAAGTCAGAGTCCAGGCAGATGGGATAATACTCACAGAAACATCAGTATGTATAAGAGTGATGTTAGGGTGATATTACAATGGTAAAATGGCACATTTCTAGACAATTAGATGTTTAAGGACTGGGTAATGTATAAGGATTAAGATCAAATTGTGAAAGTAAAAATATTTTCCTTAGCCATGGAATAATTATAAATAATAATAAAAATTTCCTTAGCCATGAGAATAATTCATTCTCCTTATATGCTCTCCTTAGGTATGCTTTATTGTCACTGTTATTTTTACTATCTAATATGCAGGCCAGTTTTGAAGTTTTTGAGTTTGTTTTAGTCGGGATAGGCTAGGTGATGCAAATTAACTCCGCACTGCCAGTGGCTTCCATGAGAGTGTCTTCTTTGTTAACATGGGTTTGGGGGTCGGGAAAAAGCAGAGCTCTGTTCTGTGTAGTCACCTAAAGGCCAGGTGAGGAATTGGCACAGCTGGGAAGAACAAGGAACACACTTCTTTTCTGCTCACAGCCCACTGGCCAGAACAAGTCATATGGCCCCACCTGTGTAAAAGGGAGCTGGATAATGTGTGTGAGCACAGTGGTATTTGGCGAGCAGTCGATGTTTATGCAACAGTCTACCCTTGTTGTTCCCCAAAGTATCTCAGTTCCCTTCTTAACACACACAGAATGTACTCAACCCATCTCCAAAGATTCATTTATTCACTACACCCAGGTCCAAGTTTAGGTCTCCAGGTCTTATCTGATCCAGAGGTGATCCTCTTGTCTTAAAGATGAGTTAAAAAATGCAAATTATTTGCAACCCCTTCTGCCAACATAGCCAGCATATAACAGTAGGAGAGGAACAGGGTAACCACACAAATACTCCCAGTTAGAAAGGGAAGGATGGGAGGATCCTGGCAGTCACTGAGCCCAGTAATTCTGAAATTACACTAAGCAGATGTGGCTAAGACTTCCTCTACTGGGGAGATAGAGGGTTTTTTGTTTTTTTGTTTTTTTTTAATTAGAGCCTTACTCTGGTCTCTGGGAAAGCTTCTTACTCCTTTGTTCTCTGTGACCCCTGGCACTACCTCTGAAAGGTCCCTGTTTTTTCCATTATACATCTCAGTCACAGCCAAAATGGGAATTACAGAATATGCCCTTAGTTGAAATTGAGTTTCCAACTTTAGTTTCAATTTCTGTTTTACTTGGGTCATAGCAAACATCCAGTTCTTCAAGGAACAGTATGCACTCAAGAAACCACACAACCACATAGTTAAACATTTATAAATTCCAGCATTAGTTTCCTCAAAAGTCTAAATGAGTAAGCAAGCTAAAAAGGTGGTAACATGGTATACAAACTGTATCTCTGAATTGATCAGTCCTTCTCTGCCTTGACCACCACCGGATGTCTTCTTCTTGTTGTTGTCATTTTGAGGGTTCTTGGAGAAAGTCAGGAAACGAAGATCACAGGTTGCAACATCACTGCTGTGGCTGGTTGGGTATATCTCCCATCTGGGACCTGGATAGTATCAATATACCTCATATTCCACAAATTCAAGGTGACAGCATTCAGAGTTGCATCATTAAGCTGGAGTGTTTGTAGATCTGTCCTGGGCAAGGTGACCACAGGCCCATCAGAGGATCCCATTTCCTTTGGAGTGACATGGAAAAACTTCAGTTCAGTTCAGTCACTGTCATGTCTGACTCTTTGTGACTCCATGGACTGCAGCATGCCAGGCTTCCCTGTCCTTCACCAACTCCCAGAGCTTACCCAAGCTCGGGTCCACTGAGTCGGTGATGCCATCCAGCCATCTCGTACTCTCTCATCTCCTTCTCCTCCCACCTTCAATCTTTCCCAGCATCAGGGTCTTTTCCAGTAAATCAGCTCTTCGCATCAGGTGGCCAAAGTATTGGAGTTTCAGCTTCAGCATCAGTCCTTCCAATGAATATTCAGGACTGATTTCCTTTAGGATTAACTGGTTGGATCTCCTTGCAGTCCAAGGGACTCTCAAGAGTCTTCTCCAACACCACGGTTCAAAAGCATCAATTCTTTGGCACTCAGCTTTCTTTATAGTCCAACTCTCACATCCATACCTGACTACTGGAAAAAACCACAGTTTTGACTGGACAGACATTCGTTGGCAAAGTAATGTCTCTGCTTTTTAATATGCTGTCTAGGTTGGCCATAACTTTTCTTCCAAGGAGCAAGCATCTTTTAATTTCATGGCTGCAGTCACCATCTGCAGTGATCTTGGAGCCCCCCAAAAATAAAGTCTCTCACCGTTTCCATTGTTTCCCCCCAATTTGCCCTGAAGTGATGGGACCAGATGTCATGATCTTTGTTTTCTGAATGTTGAGTTTTAAGCCAACTTTTTCACTCTCCTCTTTCACTTTCTTCAAGAGGCTCTTTAGTTCTTCTTCACTTTCTGCCATAAGGGTGGTGTCACCTGCACATCTGAGGTTATTGATATTTCTCCTAGCAATCTTGATTCCAGCTTGTGCTTCATCCAGCCCAGCGTTTCACGTGATGTACTCTGCATATAAGTTAAATAAGGAGAGTGACAATATACAGCCTTGACATGCTCCTTTCTTGGTTTAGAACTAGTCTGTTGTTCCATGTCCAGTTCTAACTGTTGCTTCTTGACCTGCATACAGATTTCTCTGAAGGCAGGTCAGGTGGTCTGGTATTCCCATCTCTTTGAGAATTTTCCTCAGTTTGTTGTGATCCACACAGTCAAAGGCTTTGGCATAGTCAAAAAAGTAGAAGTAGACATTTTTCTGGAACTCTCGTATTTTTTGATGATCCAATGGATGTTGGCAATTTGATCTCTGGAAAAGCTTAAAGTCCAATTAAGTTCACATTTCGAATATAAGATAGGTATAAGCAAGTGGTTACAAACAAGATGAAGCACCCACTACAACATTTGAAAGATATAAACTTCAATTTCTTTTGGAAGTACAATTTTTTATCCCACTACTTTTGCAAGTGAATGGGGGTGGTGGGACACACATTTTTTTCAGTTCTCTAAGGCTCATGGATTTTTTACTCCAGATCATAGTTTTTTTGCAAGTATCATTCTCTGAATACTTTAGAGGTACATTGTCTGGCTCAACCAGTTTCATATTCTAGCATGCACAGAATTGATGTCATTGAACTGTGGTGCTTGAGAAGACTCTGAAGAGTTCCTTGGACTGCAAGGAGATAAAATCAGTCAATTCTAAAGGAAATCAACCCTGAATATTCATTGGAAGGACTGATGCTGAAGCTGAAGCTTCAACATTTTGGCCACCTGATGTGAACAGCCAACTCATTGATGCTGGGAAAGATTGAGGGTGGGAGGAGAAGGGGGTGACAGAGGATGAGATGGTTGGATGACAACACTGACTCGATGGACGTGAGTTTGAGCAAACTTCAGGGGATGGTGAAGGACAGGGAAGCCTGGCATGCTGCAGTCCATGGGGTCACAGAGAGTCAGATACGGCTGAGCAACTGAACAACAACAAGATAATAAAGAGATAAAGAAAGGAAAGACTGATTTTGTTGTTCTTGTAAAAAAACAATGTAAAAGGTAAAATACATATATATATATTGAAGAGGTAAAAGAACAAATAAAAACACCAGATCTGGTCTATGTCTCCAAAGAATTTTTAGAATATGAAACTGATTAAGCCAGACAGACAATGTACCTTTAAAGTATTTAGAGAAGATATTTAGGGAAAGAAACTATGATCTGGAATAAAAAGAAATCCATGAGACTTAGAGAACTGAAACAACTGTCTGCCCCCCATTTCCTTATGAAAGGTGGTTGTTCTTCAGTTGCTAAGTCGTGTTCAGCTCTCTGTGACCCCCTGGACTGCAGCACACCAGGCTTCCTTGTCCTTCACCATCTCCTGGAGCTTGCTCAAACTCGCGTCCATTTATTCAGTGGTGCTATGCAACCATCTTATCCACTGTCATCCTCTTTCCTCCTGTCTTCAGTCTTTCCAAGCATCAGGGTCTTTTCCAGTGAATCAGCTTTTCTCATCAGATGGTCAAAATATTGGATCTTCAGCTTCAGCAGCAGTCCTTCCAATGAACATTCAAGGTTATTTCCTCTAGGATTGACTGGTTTGATCTCCTTGCAGTCCAAGGGACTCTCAAGAGTCTTCTCCAGCACCACAGTTTGAAAGCATCAGTTCTTCGGTGCTCAGCCTTCTTTATGGTCCTACTCTCACATCTGTACATGACTCCTGGAAAAACCATAGCTTTGACTATACGGACCTTTGTTGGCAAAGTGATGCCTCTGCTTTTTAATACACTAATATGCTGTCTAGGTTTGTCATAGCTTTACTGTCTTGTAAAATGCAACAAATAGGAACCAAGATACACCACCACTAACACTTTATCTTTACTCACTTTCCCCTAGAAATTTTATTTGAATTATTTGAGCATAGAATCTTACTCCTAAGTTATTGCAGGTGGCAGTTTTGCTAAATGTTTCCTATTCTAATATGCATGGATTATCTTTCTTACTTTTGATATCAGCCTCCTAATCACATATTACCAACTATTAGGTCAACACTGCACAATTTATCTTTTAATATAGACTTTACTTCTAGGAGATGATAGAAATTACTCCAAAACCTCTATTTTTTGAGCTGTTATATTTCAAAAAAAAAAAAGGAGCTGTGTTACCACCAATGAAGGTCCAGAGAATTTCATCCCTAATGTCCTTAAGAAATACTTTTTAAAGTATATTTCCTTTAAAATAATGTGATATTTGTTAATGCAGATAGTTAATGATCTTGCTATGTCCATTTAGTTTTGTTTCTATTTCAAATATAAAACAACATTTTAACACGAAACATGATAAAATAACTCTTCACCATCTAATGTCAACAGTATGGTTTTTAAAATTGGATTCTGCAGAAATTGTACATCATTTTGAATTCCAAAAGAAAAATTCTAATACAAGGGATAGACTTCAGTAAGTGTGTATTTAATTAGGTTCGTTATTTATTTAGCATATTTAAACTATCCATTTAATTTAAAAATTAATCCTTATGCCCCTATGCTTTGAATACTGTGATTAATAATGTGTACAGAAAATATTTAAGTAAGCTGACTTTTTATCCTATTTAAAATAAGATATTTAAAATTCACTTTTGTCTTCTGCTCATGTAATTTTATGCCTTCATGACAAATACTATCATGCTCGATGAAGCCTCATTTCTTCTAATAAAAACTAACCATCTTCAAAGTCACTAGTATTATTTCTGAACTATACAGTAATCTTACCACAAATTTTACTGAGACTGTGAACCTAGGTCAAATGTCTACTGGATTCTAAACTCATTATGTTTTACATATATAGTCATAATATTCATAAATAAATAAATAATCAACCAACCAAACATCCAACTTATATGTCCAACTTATCTTATTGAACTGGTATTTCAAATTTATATCCTTGTGATACACTTAAAGTTTATATCCTTCCAGTCCCCCAAGGCTTTCAAGGATATCTTAATAGTAGATCAGAGGAGAATGATGGTTTGGGCAATTAGTGCTACAAATCGACTTTAAATGGATTTCAGCCACTGTGAGTTCCCATTTCTGTACAATTGAAATACATGTGGAATTATTTCTGCAGATCTTTTTAGCAACCACAAGGGTTTGACTTCTAAATCTGCAATTTGCAAGTCATTCCTTGGGAAGACCGTAAGAAAGAAGAGAACTAGTCCTTGAGAACAGTAAAGAGGTAGAGAAAAGGTAGAGAGGAGGAGAGGTTTTGTATGAGAACTGCAGAGAAATGCATGATGTAAAGCACCTCTGGGCCCAGCGCGGCCTTTCTCCCCTACCCTGCGGAAGCTGGAGGGGATGCTAAAGAGAAGCTGACTTTGAACAAGAAGTGCTGTGGGCAGAGCTGTGTTGTAAGAAGAAAGGAGACTGAAGTGAGGGAACACAATTCAGGTGCTTTTTAAGCACCAATCTTTTTTCATCCCAAAGGTAACCTCTATGACCTGCTTCTTAAATTCTAAATGCAATAGGGGACTTCCCTGGTGGTCCAGTGACTAAGAATCTGCCTTGCAATGCAGGACGCCAGTTCGACACCTGGTCCAGGAAAGTCCCACATGCCACCGGGCAGCTGAGCCCGAGTACCACCGCTGCTGAGCTGCACTCTAGAGTCCGAGAGCTGCAGCCACTGAAGCCTGCTTGTCCTAGAGCCCATGCTTCACAACAAGAGAAGCCATC
The DNA here is from genome assembly GCF_019320065.1 of Cervus canadensis. Taxonomy (NCBI): domain Eukaryota; kingdom Metazoa; phylum Chordata; class Mammalia; order Artiodactyla; family Cervidae; genus Cervus; species Cervus canadensis. The sequence continues at coordinate 25,693,334 of NC_057397.1, read as the reverse complement.
ACATTAAGAAGCCCTCACACCACAAGAGAGTAGTCCCTGCTTGTAGCAACTAGAGAAAGCCCGAACCCAACCAAGACCCAGCACAGCCCAAAAGTGAAATAAATAATAAATTTAAAAAATAAAACAAAAGTAATAAGGTCACCAGTCTCCTATGTTGCTTAAATATCTTTCCCCAAACCTTGTCAATAGGAAGTCCCCACTTCCCCTGCATTCTCTAAGAACCGCCCACTCCCCTGGCCCCGCGCCCAGCCCACCCCCATCCCATCCCCACCCCAAGCACTTTGATTGGTCCACCTCACCGAAGCCAGTGTTTCTCAGAACCAGTTCCTACACAAGTGGTGGAAGTCCTGTCGCGAGGAGGCCTGACCCATCACAGAGGCCTCTGTCCCAAGCAGCACTATCAGTGCCCCACTGCCCAGGACCAGCCAGGCCCAGAGGCCCAGGGATTTTGGGATTAGGCAGAAGACATACACCCTTGTAGTCCAGGGGAAAGACACCCATAGTGATTCCAAGCCAATTTCCTCTTCTGAAGGAGACCCTCTAAGTCAGGGGTCCCCAGCCTCCGGGATCTAATGCCTGATGATCTGAGGTGGTATTAGTTGCTCAGTCGTATCCACCTCTTTGCTGATGTAATAATAATAGAAAGAACGTGTACAATAAATGCATCTGAACCTTCCCCAAACCACCCCGACCCAATCCCACCACAAAGAAGCAACATATGTAAAGTGTGTAGCAGGCTCTAACAATAATGGGAACTGAAAGTGGGAATCAATGCAAAGAGAGGCTTCCCCAGCCTATGGATCACCCCCTTCTACATCTGCCCTCAGTTGGTGCTTAGAACACGCTTGCCTGCATGCTAAGTCGTTTCTGTCGTGTTTTTGACTCTGCAACCCCATGGACTGTAGTCCGCCAGGCCCCTCTGTCATGGGATTCCCCTGGCAAAAACACTGGAGTGGGTTGCCATTTCCTCCTCCAAGGGGTCTTCCTGACCCAGGGATGGAACTGGAGCTCTTACATCTTCTGCATTTGTAGGTAGTTCTTTACCATTAGCGCCACCTGGGAAGCCCCTTAGAACACACCTGGTACATAGTAAATGCTCTATCAATGGGGAGAAGGAGGGAACTAGATAACAAGAAAAAGAGAAAGGCAGAGAGACAAAGAGACTCATGAGCCAGCAAGATCAGACTCCAGTCAGATTGGAAAGATTGACAGAAAGTAAAAAGTATGGGTAAAGAGGACTGTAGTCTGTTAACGTGGGATTTAAAAAGGATTGGCTCATAGAGGATCCTGCTGTGATTTATGTCAGAGAGTGTTTTGCCTATGTTCTCCTCTAGGAGTTTTATAGTTCCTGGTCTTACATTTAGATCTTTAATCCATTTTGAGTTTATTTTTGTGTATGGTGTTAGAAAGCGTTCTAGTTTCATTCTTTTACAAGTGATTGACCAGTTTTCCCAGCACCACTTGTTAAAGAGGTTGTCTTTTTTCTATTGTATATTCTTGCCTCCTTTGTCGAAGATAAGGTGTCCGTAGGTTCTTGGATTTATCTCTGGGCTTTCTATTCTGTTCCATTGATCTATATTTCTGTCTTTGTGCCAGTACCATACTGTCTTGATGACTGTGGCTTTGTAGTATAGTCTGAAGTCAGTCAGGTTGATTCCTCCAGTTCCATTTTTCTTTCTCAAGATTACTTTGGTTATTCAAGGTTTTTTGTATTTCCATACAAATTGTGAAATTATCTGTTCTAGTTCTGTGAAAAATACCGTTGGTAGCTTGATAGGGATTGCATTGAATCTATAGATTGCTTTGGGTAGTATAGTCATTTTGACAATATTGACTCTTCCAATCCATGAACACGGTATATTTCTCCATCTGTTTGTGTCCTCTTTGATTTCTTTCATCAGTATTTTATAGTTTTCTATGTATAGGTCTTTTGTTTCTTTAGGTAGATATACTCCTAAGTATTTTATTCTTTTTGTTGCAATGGTGAATGGTATTGTTTCCTTAATTTCTCTTTCTGTTTTCTCATTGTTAGTGTATAGGAATGCAAGGGATTTCTGTGTGTTAATTTTATATCCTGCAACTTTACTATATTCATTGATTAGCTCTAGTAATTTTCTGGTAGAGTCTTTAGGGTTTTCTATACAGAGGATCATGTCTCTATGACCCACCTCCCAGAATATTGGAAACAAAAGCAAAAATAAACAAATGGGACCTAATTAAACTTAAAAGCTTTTGCACAACAAAGGAAACTATAAGCAAGGTGAAAAGACAGCCTTCAGAATGGGAGAAAATAATAGCAAATGAAGCAACAGACAAAGGATTAAGCTCAAAAATATACAAGCAACTCCTGCAGCTCAATTCCAGAAAAATAAATGACCCAATCAAAAAATGGGCCAAAGAACTAAACAGACATTTCTCCAAAGAAGACATACAGATGGCTAACAAACACATGAAAAGATGCTCAACATCACTCATTATCAGAGAAATGCAAATCAAAACCACGATGAGGTACCATTACACGCCAGTCAGGATGGCTGCTATCCAAAAGTCTACAAGCAATAAATGCTGGAGAGGGTGTGGCGAAAAGGGAACCCTCTTACACTGTTGGTGGGAATGCAAACTAGTACAGCCACTATGGAGAAGAGTGTGGAGATTTCTTTAAAAACTGGAAATAGAACTGCCATATGACCCAGGAGTCCCACTTCTGGGCATACACACCAAGGAAACCAGGTCTGAAAGAGACACATGCACCCCAATGTTCATTGCAGCACTGTTTATAATAGCCAGGACATGGAAGCAACCTAGATGTCCATCAGCGGACGAATGGATAAGGAAGCTGTGGTACATATACACCATGGAATATTACTCAACCATTAAAAAGAATTCATTTGAATCAGTTCTAATGAGATGGATGAAACTGGAGCCCATTATACAGAGTGAAGTAAGCCAGAAAGATAAAGACCAATACAGTATACTAATGCATATGTATGGAATTTAAAAAGATGGTAATGATAACCCTATATGCAAAACAGAAAAAGAGATACAGATGTACAGAACAGACTTTTGGACTCTGAGGGAGAAGGCGAGGGTGGGGTGTTTCGAGAGAACAGCATCGAAACGTGTATATTATCAAGGGTGAAACAGGTCACCAGCCCAGGTGGGATGCATGAGGCAAGTGCTCGGGGCTGGTGCACTGGGAAGACCCAGAGGGATCGGGTGGAGAGGGAGGTGGGAGGGGGGATTGGGATGGGGAATACATGTAAATCCATGGCTGATTCATGACAATGTATGACAAAACCCACTACAATATTGTAAAGTAACTAGCCTCCAACTAATAAAAATAAATGGAAAAATAAATAAATAAAAAAATTCTAAATTAAAATAAATCAATAAATGGGAAAAAAAGATTTAAAAAAATAAATAAGGATTGGCTCAGCTGGTAAAGAATCTGCCTGCAATGCAGGAATCCCGAGTTTGATCCTGATAGGGAAGATCCCCTGGAGAAGGAAATGGCAACACACTCCAGTATTCTTGCCTGGAGAATCCCATGGACAGAGAAGCCTGATGGACTACAGTCCATGAGGGTTGCAAAAGAGTCGGACATGACTGAGCAACTAACACTTTCACTTTTTCTCTTTCAAGACACAGGATTCAGTATGGCTGCAGGTCACTCAAGCATCAGAGAGGTGGCAAAGGTAAGGAGCAAGACACCAGGGGAAGGAGAGAATGTGATGGGGACAGAAAAAACATCAGAAGTCAGTGGGAACCACTCTGGCTCTGGTCTGTGTGGGTCATTGCAGTGAAGCCAGCTTTCCTTTCCTTGATGGCACCATTGCCTACATAAATTGTCCTCCCCAATTCTTCCAGCTCAACCATTGTGTCTCTTTACTATGGTTTAATATATTAACTAAAAACCTGGATTTTTAACAAATCAGGCCCCTTCAGAGATAGCTATTATCTTGTGCAGTTTTAGTCATTCCTTTCTTTTCTCCCAATAATATCATATATACTATGTTAAGTGCCAGGAGTACAAAACTGATTAAGACATAATCCTTTGTCCTTGAGCTGCACAGAGTCAAACAAGGGAGCTAAATGTGAGAGTAAACAATTATAATGCATCTGATTAAGAGTTGGATACAAATGTGAGAAAATGATACAGAGCACAGGGATTGTTTAGAAACAGAGTCTAGTTTAATTAAAATCTAAAACCAAAGAGAATATTGCCAGGAAGACAACTTTACTGGTGCATAAATGCAAGAGCTTTTCAAGCCATCTTTCTAACTCATATGGATCTCCTCCTGGGACTATTGAGGATTACCCCACAGAAGAACTGGACCATAAAGAAGGCTAAGTGTTGAAGAATTGATGTTTTCGAGCTGTGGTACTGGAGAAGACTCTTGGGAGTTCCTTGGACCGCAAGGAGCAAACCAGTCAATCTTAAAGGAAATCAATCCTGAATATTCACTGGAAGAACTAATGCTGAAGCTGAAGCTCCAATACTTTGGCCACCTGATGTGAAGAACCATCTCACTGGAAAAGACCCTGATGCTGGGAAAGATTGAGGACAGGAGGAGAAGGGGGTGGCTTTTGCTAACCATGTTAATAGCAACTTAAGAAGCGCAGCTCCCTCTTTCACCAGCCCCAGTGATCTTTTTGAAATGGAGTCATCTTGACATAAGGAAATCTTGCATGACTAAGAGAAAATAATTTCTGAGCATGCCATAGGATTTTACTTTTCATGTTAACTTAGTGGGTTGTTCTTTTGAAGGATCAATGGCATTTTAAAAGCAAGCACCTTCTACAAATTTGGAAATTTTGACTTTATGCTTACAGAAAGAAATGCCATAATTTAATCACCTTTTACAGGTTGTTCCCTTCATTTTGCAAAATAAGCAATAAACTCTGTGTGTATGTGCATGTGTGTGTGTGCCTGTGTGTAGAGGAGAGTGTTGAGCAGAAGACACAAAACCCAGCTTTCTCCTTCAGCTTGGTTAAATTACTCAACCTCCTGAACTAAGCTTCCTTTTCATACTGCTTCTTCTAAAATACTTTTGTGATTTCACTCAGAGATTTGTATTTGGTTCTGACTTTAATATCTCAGACAAATGTAACCAAGGATGAACACAAAGGACTCTAGAAGGACAGTCTGGATGTAGGTGGGGTCACCCACATATAAAACACATTGCTCATCTGTTACCTCGAACAAATCACTCACCTCCACAGTTCTCTCATGTTTTTACTGTGAAAACTGGATCACAAACTGAAATGCCTTGAGGTGCAAGGCAGGTAATATAAATACGTGAATGGGTTCAGAGGTCGTCACTGTTGATGGTGGAAAGCGTGGTAGACAAATCACCACCTGAAAGCATTCAAAACCAAAATTAAAGGGGAAAAAAAAAACAGCTAGAGAAAGTCAGAGGAAGGAGTTCTCCTGTTTGCAATCTCTGAGTTAGATCATCATTCTTTTCCTCTCCAGTTCTCATAATTCCGTGGTCTTTGTTGTTTCTTTGGCTTGAAGTCAAGATCTCTCAGCATCTGAGCTCTCCCGGGTTGCACACTGGGCAGACTTGGGAACTTCCTTAATTCTTTGCACCACCCTAGAGCCCTTCCATAAATTGCTTATTCCGTTGCACTCTTTATGTATTACTCAATGATCGCAGTCTTAAAGCTGTCTGACAGCCTTATTTGTACTTGGAGAAATGAACTGTCTATAATATGAATTATGAAGATATAAGCCACTACAAGCATTAATCAATCGAAGAAAGTAGCACCAAATTTTAAGCAACTTTATCTGGAGAGAAAGGATGTGTTTCAGGCTAGTTCTGAGTCACCCACACTTAAAAATAATCAGTGATTGTGTTCTCCTTTGCCATGATGTATCTTCAAAATGGAGATAAATTCTTGGACCCTGAAAATCAATAACAGCACATTGAAAGAAGGAGGTAGCAATTTCTCTGCTTTGATGAAAATGTTTCAGATTTGCTACATGTTAAAAACACCCAGGAACAAACCATAATGAGCTCACTAATCAGAATTTGGTTAAGATGAAGGAGGAGAAGAAAGCAGGAAGAGAAAATGTAAAGGAATGTCCTTGGTTAAGTGATTCATTGGGGTAGAGAAATGGCATTATCAATAACTGTCAAGAAGATTTAAACTCAGGGAAATAGAGCTAATTTCAGCTGGAGTAAAGGAGTACATCCATAATACAAGGAAATTAATTTCAGAGAATGTTTAATCTAATCCAAGCAAATGGCAACAAAATAAAATAGATTCTTTAAGACAGCATTGAAAGAATAGCTCTTCTGCCATTTTTTAATCACGCATTGGTTCTTTGTGCTACTCCAAGCACAATGAAGGTACTCAATAAACTACCTGATTGCCTGCCATGTGAAACATTTAAAATGAACTGAGTGTCGTTTTTAAATTTTTTTGTCCATTATAATTAGCCGTTTCTAATTCTTACAAGTTCAGAATGGCTGTCCTGTCACCAAACATCTGGCATCAGGACTTTTTTTATTGTGCTGAGTAACCAGCAAAGCCCATCAATGGCACTCTCTTTGTATGATCAATCCATCATTAAAGAGTTAATTAATGGCCTTTTTCATGCCCAGACCTGAGATTAAGATTCCTTAATAGCACTGGGCAGAATTTTCTTAAATATATTAACTCAAAATGACAAAACAGTTATGTTAAAGCAAAGCATAGTTTATGGATCTTGAGACATAATTACACTGACTTGGAAAGCTCATATTTGTTATACATGTAAAAAGGCAATAAACCCAAATTAGCTATGTACCTCAGTCATGATTATCACTTAATATATTTGCAATTAAGAAGGATGCTTAGATTCGTCTTGAGAAGAGGAAAAACTAAACTGCTGTGGAAAGTTTGTTTTTTTTAATCACAGCTGTTTAAACAGTATTTGGGAAATATAGGAGTTGCTCTGGCTCCCCAGGTGGCTCAATCGTAAAGAACCTGCCAGCCAGTGCAAGAGACCCAGGTTTGATCCCTGGGTCAGGAAGATTCCCTGGAGGAAGAAATAGCAACCCACTCCAGTATTCTTGCCTGGGAAATCCCATGGACAGAGGAGCCTGGCGGGCTACAGTCCATGGGGTCGCAAAGAGAGACACAACTTAGAAACTAAACAGCCATCTGTGTCTTCCAAGGCTGAAGTTAATTTTTCCAGTAAAATTATAGTCAGCTGTATTATTTGTGCTAAAGAGTGAGACTAAGCATGGATGATCTGAAGTAGAGAAAATTTTAAAAATAAAGGAAGATTATGTGTGTGAGTGTATTGGAAGAGCAGTATTTACAGCTTAGTATTTTATTTTTATTTTATTTCAGTTTTGTTTCTGTTGGTTTTAATTTTTAAATGCAACCAAGAACACAACATAAATTTGATACAAAGTTTATAAGATGCTAAATAGGAAAAATAGGAAATTTTATTTTTAATAATATCCCTGGATTACATGGATATTTAGGCTCCTGCAGATACAAAGACAAATCCCACGGTTCTCTTATCTTTAGTTAGCATCCCACCCCAGGTGCACACAATGACGGCTACAGTGAGGAACGAGGGAGCTGAACTCTTCAGAGGACCAGAGCATACGTTTTTTCTGTGAGTGAATAAGAATGAAATGAGTTGATGGGTAAACGGCAATGCCATCTCTATTATCAGCCACCACTCTTGGCCTGCATGGCTTGTCCGCGTGCTTCATAGCGGTGGTGAGTGGGGGCTTAAGCAATGAGCGCTGGATTTGTCGCGGGAAGGGAGAGCCCTTCCAGGGCCCGAGAGTGGGCTTTTGTCTAACACTCAGAAATTAATTGTCCACAGAGATACACGTACTGACAAAGCTAAGACTTTATTGGAAAGGGGAGCCCAGGGGTAGATCAATAGGCTATGGACACTCGGGGGAACTGCTCTGCCATGTGGCTCAAAGTCTCAGGTTTTATGGTGACAGGGTTAGTTTCTGGGTTGTCTCTGGCCAATTATCTTGCTTGTTGCCCAAATTTGGTCTGACTTAGGGTCCTTCCTGGTGGTGTGGGCATCCCTCAGCCAAGATGGGTTCCAGTGTGAAGGATTCTGGGAGGTTGGTAGGATATATTATGGACTGGTGTCTCCTCTTTCTTTTCAGCTCCTCCCAAATCCTCCCTGTTTTTAGTGGCAGCACTGTGTTCCTTATCAGGACCTCCTCTTCTGACAACTCAGACAAGTGGTTATCATCATGGCCAAGGTGGGTGGTTTGGGTCAACAGTTTCTTAACAGATTTGCCATGCATAGAGTTGCCATACAAAAGCTACAGTATTTTGACTAAGATCCCAAATAGCACTCTATATTTATTCCATAAGAAATATCTATTAGGCACTTGTCATAGGCCAGACACCTTTTAGACACTGGGAGCTGTCCAGTAAAAAAAAAAATCCACATCTATTAAAGAGGGACTTTATTCAGAAGAATTATTGCAAAGGCGAAAAGGAATATTTTCAGGAGGAGAAGAGGAATATTACAACAGGAATACAGCTGTGGCCATGAGACCTATGAGCTCAAGGGTTAAATACAAGGATTTTTCTTTCATAAGAAGGAGCAAAAAGGCTAGAAAGAATCTGGGTGGGAGCATGGGGTGAAGGAATGGTCTGATCAGGCAGTAAATCAATGAATAGTTTATCCTGTGGCCAATGTGTTAATATTTTCACCTATCTGCTCACTCAGGCTGAAGGTGGGCCAAAGTTCAGTGGCCTGGGGGAAGGAGGGAATATTAACCAAAGTTAGCTTAACAAATATTTTGTTCCAATTACTCAGTTCCGTTGATCATACATGAGGCAAAGAATAGAAATTTGGAAGGTCTGTGTCTGGCCTTGTTTTAGGTAAAAAAGAGACATCCATGAACCTTATTTAAGTCATTTTGGGGAAGGATGGTTCTCTGCAAGCAAAGCATTTATCAAATACAAAGGATGGGGAAAGAGTGGATATCTTAGCCTTTTGTGTTTTCCAGGATCACAAGCATCAGATAAAGTTCAGCATTGTCAGGGCATGGCAACAAAATAGACAAAGTGAGTCCCCACAGTCAAGGTGCTGAGATTCTAGGGGAAGAGGTGAACAGGGACCTCTAGGCCTGTCCATTAATAAGGTCACTTCAGATCTTGTTAAGTCTGTGAAGGAGACAGGCGGATACGACAGCAGTGTGCAGTGACCAGTTGAGGAGGCTTCTCATGGTGGAGACAGCAGGTCTCCTAGAGGAGGTAACTTTTGGACTGAGAAACGAATGATGCCAATGAGACGTCATGGCAGGTAGACCATCCTGAGTAAGGTAGAGAGCGGCAATGAGATTGGAAAGGAGAGCAAGACCTGAGCAGGTGGGACTCACAGGTAAGGAGCCTGGACTGCAGCTGCTCTGCAGAGGATGGACAATAGCAGAGGCAAAGCTCAGACAGGGAGGCAAGTAGTAAGAGCCCAGGGGTTCGGCAGAGCTAGAGTGATGGACTGGACTAGGGCTGTGGTATTGGGATGGTGAAAAATGATCAGCTTCAAGGTGTCAACTTAAAAAAATATTCACAACCTAAAAGTTGAGAGTTATGTTTTATTTGGTGGGAAATTTTAGGACTTCAAGCCCAGGAGGCAGCATCTAAAGTAACCCTGAGAGAACTGCTCTGAGGAGGTGGGGGGAGGAGTCGGGTGATATAGAAATTTTGCAACGAAGAGCAAGTAGTCTGAATGTTAAAAGATGATTGCTAATTAAAGAAAGCCAGATATCCCAAGTTAAGGAATTTAGGTCTTTTCTATGTGTGGGAAGATGCAAGAGTCTGGGCTCACTGAAGTCATTCCTTTGATATGCACCTCAGTTATCTGCGGCCAGTTTTCTGTGTTTTCACATCCTGAGTTTTCTCAGGGCTCATCATGAGGAGTGGTTGCAGTCAGATGGCTGTTAGATGGCAGGTATTCTTTCCTTCCTGAGTTCCATTGGGGCTCACTGGCTCACCATTGGTGGTAGGTGCAATTGCTGATGATTGTGGCATCCTTTGTTTAGTGATATGGCAGGAAGTATTCCATTTCTCAAAGGTAGGCTTTGGAAGCTTAGCTGAAGCATAAGGAAATGATACCTAAGCAAACCCTTACATAGAACCTAGGCACTGTTCTGAGCACTTTGAGTACATGTGCTAACACACATTTTGTCTTCACCAAAAAATACAAAAGATAGGCACTGTGATGTTCCCATTTTGGATAAGGAACCTGATGCAGAAAGATTAAGTCTTTTACCCAAAGTCACAGAGCTAATAAGTGGCAGAGCTGAGATTTGGACCCTGGTGGGCTCAAAGAGTCACACACAACTGAGGTCACTTAGCACACACGCACATACTGTCAAGAGGCAGAACTGAGACTCAAACCTACACCTTGCGCTACCAGATCCGTTCCCTTTCAGAAACACCAGGTGTGCTCAGCACACCCCGTGTGCTCTGTTATAACATTTGCAGCTCCCCTTCATTTTGTCATTTAATCAAAAGACAAAGGTAGACATGCAAACATTTAACTTTATCTCTCCTACTAGCTGAAATGTCTAAAGGCTGATAATATTGAATCCAAGGACATCATGGATTATAGATAAGAGCCCATCAAAGGAGTCAGACAGGAGTTGGGCAGCCTTCCAACATTTGTAGAAGGAGACCTGCCCAGCAGGGCTTCATCGCTTTATTAGGCATGAATTCTCCAAGTATGAAGCACACCCATATTCATCTGTAAATACAAAATTCCATGTCAAAGTCAATTAAAAATAATCTGTGAATTTTTTTTTACCACAATCATGTATTTGCAATATTACAAATGGTGGAGAGTGGATATTCCAAAAAAAGCGTGCAGGTGAAAATAACAGTATGTAAAACTCAACTCCTATCCTCTGCGTGCTGGTAAAAGTGGGCAGGAAGTTTTAGCGGAAATCTTCAGTGAAATATAGCAAATACGAGTTGGTTTTTAAACCTGTGCCAGAGAAGCTGACTACTTAACACGAGCATCTTCTGGGTCATTTTTCAGCTGTCAGGATTCCCAGGGAGGTGTGTCTCTCTCGCTCCTCCTCTTTCAAATGCCAGCTGATTCAGTCACTAGAATGTGCATTTATCTTCCTGCCTTGAGACAGTACAGCACAGCAGGTTTAACTAAATTGCCAATAAGATCATCTTAAATGACTGGCACACACCACCCCTCCCCATCCCTTTAATCGCCTCCAGCGGGAGCAGACGTGTGACGGGCTCTCAGAGCAACAAGTGCTCTTTGCTCCTGTGGCTCCAAACCCTGTGGCAGACACCAGCCAGGAAAAGGGACAAGTCAAGGACAACGAACCAGAAAGACGAGAGCATCCTGAACACAGGCTCTGGTGAGCAGAGGAAGGCTGCCTGATCTTTGTCTCTCCAGACGCTGCTGTCAAAGACAAGTTCAGCAGATGTGCTTTCATGGAAGTGATGCTGTTCTCTGATCTCAGAACAAGGAACCAAATCCCTCTGAATTCTCCCCAGATGTGCCTGTGAACTGTCCACCTGATGGGTGGGTACTATCTTTCCGGACAGTCAAATCACACATCCTATGAGATGCTTAAAAAACACAGGACAGTGAGAACTGCTGCCAGGAGGTGGAAGAAAGAGAGGAAGCAGTGATTCAACACCAGGGGAGAGCATTCCTTGTCTGAAACAGTGAGCTGTGGGGTCCTCCCTCTCACCCGGCTTTCTGGTGCCCCAGACTATATCCTTTCTTCTTTTATTTTCTTCATAATCCTCTGAAATGAAGTTTATTGATCAAGGGATAACTAGCCTGTGTGGGGTTCTGAAATAGTATGGCTCAGCCCGTGCTTCACAACCTCTTTCTCATCAGCACGCTCAGGACAAATGATAGTATTTGGAAAGACAGAAAGGGAAATGGAGGAGGCTGGTCAAATGTCATCTCTCGGGATTTCCCTGATGGCACAAGGACGGGAATCTGCCTGCCAATGCAGGGGACACGGGTTCCATCCCTGGGCCGGGAAGATCCCACATGCCGAAGAACAACTGAACCCATGGGCCACAACTCCTGAGGCTGTGTGCCACAACTACTGAAGCCTGTGTGCCTGGAGCCTGTGTTCTGCAACAGGAGAAGCCACCGAGCCCTGGCACCATAAGGAAGACTAGCCCCCGCTTGCCACAACTAGAGGAAGCCCTGCAAAGCAACCAAGACCCAATGCAGCAAAAAAAAAAAAAAAAATAGAGTCGTCCCTCTGGACAGAGTTGTAGGCCATTCCTTGGGGAACAGTCTCTGAGCATGTGTCGTGTGGAAGCGTTGTCTTAGACCAGGGAGCCCCAGCCACAGCAACTTGATTCTTTTAGGACAGGAAACCACACCAGACTAACTTTTACAGTATTATCAGGGTGCCAGAATGTAGATTCTGAAGACCAGCACTTCCACCCCAGAGCTTCTGAATCCACAGGCAAGTAGTCAGGGAGGCCTGGGGACAAGAATTTACAGAAACTCCTTGTGTCATCATCATGCATGCTAAGCTCGCAAACCTCTGGGTTTGGCGTCTTCTTCTCATCATCTTCCCTCCCTCCCCAGCATCCCTTACTTGGCTCTTTTATCCCGATGGGGAGCTAAAGGGGAGCTGGCATCAGTGCACGAGGATTTGTTGTTCAGTCGCTAAGTCGTGTCTGCACTAGGATAGTAGAAGACAGAAGAAAGAAAAAAGACTCAGCAAGTTTAAACACGGGACTTGGATGCTCAGAGGCTATGGGTATGTTTGAGCTGGACCAGGAAGGACCATGCCTCGCTTTATACACAAAACCAAAGAGCCCTGAAGATCAGAACCCTCCACCCCTCCCCTAGCCCCTGTTAACCAACAGCCTCACCAGAGGAGTAAAGAAAGAAATGACACATCCCTGGCACAGGAGGTGGGAACAAGAGGGAGGGATAAAAATACTTCTTCCCACTCAGCTGGTGTGCGGGAAGAGGAAGAGGACAGAGGACAGCTGTTTGCTGGCATCTAGAGGAAAAGGCTAAAAGGATTGGGTTCCTTCCTTTGGGCTGTGCATTGGCTTTATCACCTAATAGATTTGTTTATAGGCAAATGGGCATCCAGACATCCCTGCCCCTTAGATGTTATAGACACAGCCGAGGATGCCACAGTTAACCTAACGGGGAATCCCAAATACTTCCCTAACTCTCTGGCCATTCATGTCTTCATTTATGAAAAGAAGGGATTCGACATGCAAATAAGTAAAATCTAGCATGTGGACTTTCCTGGTGGCTCAGTGGTAAAGAATTCGCCTGCCAATGCAGGAGACCCAGATTCGATCTCTGGGTCAGGAAGATCCCCTGGAGAAGGCAATGGCAACCCACTCCAGTATTCTTGCCTGGACAATTCCATGGACAGAGGAGCCTGGTGGGCTACAGTCCATGGGGTCACAAAGAGGCAGATATGACTTAGCAACTAAATACACAACATAGCACACAAGTGGTATGATGGAAACCAAGGAGGGACTGGAATAGAGAAAGATTAAAAAAAGGATCTGCCACCCTAGTTTACCTAGGTGAGGGGTAGGGGAAAGGCGCTGTTCACACTGAGAGCAGAAGGAGGAGGAGAAATCAGAAAGTGGTGGAGGGGTGCTTGATCATGCGTTCTTCTCAGAGACCATATTCCTCAGAGGTGGGGGGGCGGGGCCCTAGAGTTGCTGCAGCAGCCGTGCCCTGGCCATCAGCAAAGACGGAAACACAGGATGGTGCTGCAGCTGGACCAGAGTGCCCATGCACGCCGCGACGCAGCGCTGTGCCAACGGCTGCAGCCGGGATGCCCAGGATACCAGCACCATCCCGCTCAGCATGTCCTGCTCACAGTCAACATCTGGGCAGCTGCCCAGGCTGCCCAGTGCTCTCGGAAGCTCCGTGAAGTGTCTGTTCCCAAAGACTAAGCTAGGAGGTGGAGGGGATGCATGCAGAAGTAGGGCTGATTCTTTGTGTTGTACGGTAGAGACTAACACAGCACTGTGAAGCAACTAGACTCCAATAAGAATTAATTTTTAAAAAATGATAAGCTAGAAGGTGACTTTGAAGCATAGGTGATGCCTCGGGAGCCAGGCTATTGCCGTCTCTCTCCCTGGGATGGATAGGACCACACACTGCCTGCATCATCTCCCTCTTCTGTTGTCACATCTCTAGTTTTGCCCTCAACACCTTGGCTGCAGTTACTGTCAGGTTTAACCCCACCCAGGACTGCACATGATAACTGCCTTCTACCAATTTTCCCAGCAAGGAAGCTAGCAAGAGAGCAGTTCCTACCTATAGAGAATTATTGTGGCATTGAAGGGTTTTCTGATCTTCTGTGTTTGGGGGACTTTCAAAACACCAAGGTCAAGAGCTCCTCTGATGTTGGAATTTGTATACCAGCAAATGTACTTGGGCTTCCCAGGTGGTGTTAGTGGTAGAGTATCCACCTGCTAATGCCGGAGACATAGGAGACACAGGTTTGATCCCTGGGTAGGAAAGATCCCCTAGAGGAAGGCATGACAACCCACTCCAGTATTCTTGCCTGGAGAATCCACATGGACAGAGGAGCCTGGCGGGCTACAGTCCATGGGGTCACAAAGAGTTAGACACAAATGAAGTGACTTAGCATCCACAAATGTACGATTGCCATAAAATAATCCCTGTGTGTTACGGTTGCGGGCGGGAAGGGGAAGGATAGGGGAAGGGAGAGTTAAGGAGTTGAGGATGAACACTTACACACTGCAATATTCCAAATGGATAACCAACAAGGACCTACCCACAGCACAAGGAACTCTGTTCATGTTATGTGGCAGCCTGGATGGGAGGCGAGTTGGGGTGGAATGGATACGTGTATATATGTAGCTGACGCACTCTGCTGTGCACCTTAAACTATCACTATATTGTTAATTGACTCTACTCCTAAACAAAATAAATAGTTTTTAAAAATCGTCCCTCTGTGGATGATGCTCCCTCACATGTGAGCCTTTGCCCAAATGGAAAACCTACCTAGAAAAGACAGTTCGACTTTCCAGGTATTTAAGCAATGGTTATTTATTTTATTTTTAAAATCAAAAATGAAGTTCTCATTTTCAGTGCACTTCAAAGTTATTTGCTAATAATATACTGCAGTTTTCAAGCAGAGATGATAGATTAAATCACAGTATGAGTGATTTTTTTAAAACAAAGATGTTGACTAAAGTGCTGTAAATAGTTTGACTGTAGAATTCTTGCCTACATCTGGCTCAGGATACTTTAATATGTAATTTTCCAGACACTGTGTGTGTGTGCTCAGTCATGTCTGACTCTTTGAAACACTGTGGATTGTAGCCTGCCAGGCTCCTCTATCCACAGGTTTCTCCAGGCAAGAATACTGGAGTCGGTTGTCATTTCCTCCTTCAGGGGATCTTCCCGACCCAGGGTTTGAACTCGCATCTCCTATTCTTTACCATTGAGCCACCTGGGAAGCCCTCTTCAGACATTGGAAGCTTTTAAATGTTTTGTACCTAATGGGCCCCAGAGTTAGGAATTCTGCATCACTCTCCAATTCTGGGTTTACGCTATACTTTGGGCACGAGTCAAATGAAACTAAAGTTAGGCATTGCTTTTCCTCAAAACAAAACATGCTGTTGTGCAGAATAAGCTCTTATGGGAACAAGAATATTAATTATGTAATAATTTCACTAGACAAGTAAATAGAAGTTCTAATCTAAGCAATGTCTCCCCTTATACCTCCTTATTGTGATGTAAAGTCAGTGGGAATTTTAGCTGCACTTACCAAGGATGTTCTCTGTGGTCTAGGCAGAAGCCATTAGCCGATTCGGGCAAGGAGAGCAGTGAATAACCGCTGTATCTGTGGTGGTGTCCTGGGTTTAATGTCTGGGTCACAGGGGCGAGAATTGACTCTGCTGGCCTTATGCTTCACGGGTGCTTCAGTGTCCTGGTCCCCAGTCCTCCCCTGGATGGCCTTTATTAAGTATTTGACTCAAGCCTGATTCAAAGAGGCCCTCCTGATGTGTAGGCACTTTTTCAGTAACAGGAGACAACATTTTCTCCTCCTCTTCTTGCCAGGTGCATGACACTGCTTTGTACTGTCTAGGATGTAGGAGAAAAGCAACCTTGTAAAATATAAAATGGGCTTCCCAAGTGGCGCTAGTGGTAAAGAACCCGCCTGCCAATGCAGGAGACACAAGAGATGTGGGTTCGATCCCTGGGTGAGGAAGATCCCCTGAAGGAGGGCATGGCAACCCACTCCAGTATTCTTGCCTGGAGAATCCCATGGACAGAGTCGCAAAGAGTCGGACATGACTGAAGCGACTTCAAACACAAGCATGAGCCAAGAAGTGGCACACAGGCATATTTATTTTCTAAACTCCAGTCTCCCAGCCCTTTATGTTGCTGAGAAATACTCAGTAATCACTCTTGAAACATGGGTACAAACATTACTGGCTTTGTAGCCTGTGAGTTGCACTGGTGCATACAAAATCCACTTGCTTCAACTTTGTGAGCAGACGGGAGCCTTTCCAAAGTTAATTTAATTAGAAGACAGAGAACGGAAAGCATCCGAAACGATTTACCCATCCTCTTCAAGTAGGATGGATAATTTAAGCATTTCTGGTCTGGAGTTAGAACATATTTAAGACATAAAATCTTAAAAGTCAAGATTTAAAATGTGTGGCTTTGCTGAACACAGATCAAATTTATAGGCATGGAAGGCCTGCCTGTCATCAATTTAATGGGTGACAAAACAGCTAAAGATGTTTTATCAATATCTGTTTGCTGTGAAGGGAAAATCTGTCTACTCAATTAGCGCAGAGACAGAAAATGAAAGTGATGCTGTTAATGCATTTGTTGGAGTGATCCCCACGATCTGGGTTTTGTTTAAATCAAATGGTACAGCTGGAATCGATTTAGTCCATTTTAAAATGCATATATTAGGATCAATCAAAACCATTTTTAGTGTTATTTCACGAAAGAAAATAATTTTGAACATCAGAGAAGCTTTTTTTATTTGCACCAGAAGCATCACCTCAAGCCCATACAATGTAAGACTGAAAGCTCTTATAAACTTGTGTTATCTCCTGGAGTTCTCTGTGGCCTACTGGTTAAGGTTCTGGGCTTTCACTGCTGTGGCCCAGGTTTAATCCCTGGTTGAGAAATCTTGCAAGTCATAAGACCAAAAGTAAAAAAAAAGCTTCTATTGCCAACTAGGAAATCAAAAATAATAACATATAATAATAACATAACCACCAGCTTCCCTGGTGGTTCAGTGGTAAAGAATCTGCCTGACAACACAGGAGACACGGGTTCGATCCCTGATCCAGGAAGATCCCACAAGCCGTAGAGCAACTGAGCCCATTCACCACAACTATTGAGTCTAGAGCCTGGGAGCCGCAGCTATTGAGCCCTCGGGCTGCAGCTACTGAAGCCTGCCTCCCTAGAGCCTGTGCTTCACAGGAGAAGCCACTGCAATGCAGAGCCTCTGCACCACAACTAGAGAAAAGCCCACACAGCAACAAAGACCCAGAACAACCAAAAGTAAATAAAATTGTCTTAAGAAAAATAGTAACACTTAAGTAATTAAGTACCTCTTAGTTATTAAACTTGCCTTTTTAAATTCACTTAGAAGCCCTGTATATAATGAGCATGCTAGTGATTTATTTGGTCGAAATGATCTGAAACTGCCTCCTTCTCTAACACCACCTCACAGATTTAACTAGATAAATGCCTAAAAATCACAATCAATAACAATAGGTCAGTTTTTTAAAAATAATATTTAAAGTAGTGTATGATTCTGCTGACATGAGGTCGTAAACAGTTTCGTGGAGACAGAAAGCAGGATGGTGGTTGCCGAGGGCTGGGGGCAGGGTACCTGGAAACGTACTGTTTTATAGGTGTAGCTAGCGTTTCATTTGGGGATGGTAACCAGTTCTGGAAATAGATGGTGGTGGCAGTTATATGAGTGCTCAATCAGTCATGTCTGACTCTTTGTGACCCCATGGACTGTAGCCCGCCAGGCTCCTCTGTCCATGGGATTCTCCAGGCAAGAATACTGGAGTGGGTTGCCATTTCCTCCTCCAGGGAATCTTCCCAACCCAGAGATGAACCCCCTGACTCCTAACTCCTACATTGGCAGGCAGATTCTTTACCACTGTACCACCTCGGAAGCTAGCTGTATAGCAACATGAATGTATTTAACACTATAGAGCTGGTTAAAATCATAAATTTTGTTATGTATGTTTTACCACAGTAAGAAATAAAACTAAAAAGTATAACATTTTAGCTACCTTATTCTCAAAGTAATGATAAAAAATTGGTGTGAAAGGAAATTGATGATGTATTCCATAAGTCAAATATGTTATTTACACTTAGATTTTCAAAGTATGCATTTCTCTTCTGTTCAGTAGGGTCTGTTTTTTATAGCGAGGTCAACTTTCAGAGTTTTTAAAAAAATGATGAACATTCCAGTGGCAAATCTTTCCTGTATTTTGGACAGACAGTTCACAAGGCGCTTCCCTAGAGATGTATTTGACCTCTGTTCCTGCTCTGCTGTCTTACTTGACAAGGTGTGTCTGAAACCAAACATCGTAGCATCCCATGCCTAAGAGAGACAAGTGGAGATCTATCTGCAGGATAGAAGTGATTATCAAGAGAAGCTTATAAAGGAGCTGGAATAACACTGATCAAGACCTAAAGTCATATCATATTAATGTGTTTAGCCTCTTCAGTCATGTCCAACTCTTTGTGATGCTATGGACTCTAACCTGCCAGGCTCTTCTGTCCATGGAGATACTCCAGACAAGAATACTGAAGTAGGTTGTCATACCCTCCTCTAGGGGATCTTGCCAACCCAGGGATCAAACCCAGGTCTCCCACATTGCAGGTGGATTCTTTACTGTTTGCGCCATCAGGGAAGCCCATATTGTATTAACACCTATGTTTATTTTCTATCACCTTCGCTCCTGCACACACACAGAAAGAATTTGACTTCAGTAACTACTGAGGTATTGCTGTAGTCTTCCCTACCCTCAGCACATTATGTGGTTCCTGGCACAAATTAACTGATTAATAAATATTTGACGAAAGAATGAATACATGGAGAAACTTGATGAGAAGTCTGGTGATTTGAAGGCACCAGGATTCTGTAAAAAGATCAGGTTTCTAGAATTTGCTTTGGTACAGTAGTCTCAGGCATGTCCACCAGCTCTCTTAAAGTCTATATCTTTGTTTATGGAAGGAAATCCAAGTTTCTTCCAGGTGTATTACTCTGTGATCTTATCCTGTGTTCCCTAAGGCCCTAGAAAGGCCAGCATCGTATCACTGAAGTGAATTCCCAGAATGGTACAATCTCTCTGTTAAAAAAAAAAAGCTACCAAAAACCCCAACAAAAACTAGTAGCAGATATTTGGGCTCCAAAATCACTACAGACAGTGACTGCAGCCATGAAATTAAAAGATGTTTGCTCCTTGGAAGAAAAGCTATGACAAACCTAGACAATGTATTAAAAAACAGAGACATCACTTTGCCAACAAAGGCCCATATAGTCAAAGCTATGGTTTGTCCAGTAGTCATGTATGGATGTGAGAGCTGGACCATAAAGAAGACTGAGTGCCAAAGAATTGATGCTTTCAAAGTGTGTGCTGGAGAAGACTCTTGAGAGTCCCTTGGACCGCAAGCAAATCAAACCAGTCAATCCCAAAGGAAAACAACCTTGAATGTTCATTGGAAGGATGGCTGCTGAAGCTGACGCTCCAATACTTTGGCCATCTGATGTGAAGAACTGACTCATTGGAAAAGACCCTGACGCTGGGAAACATTGAAGGCAGGAGGAGAAGGGAGTGGCAGAGGATGAGATGGTTGGATGGCATCACCGATTCAATGGACATGAGTTTGAGCAAACTCCAGGAAATAGTGAAGGACAGGGAAGCCTGGCGTGTTGCAGTGCATGGAATCACAAAGAGTCAGACAGGACTTACCAACTGAAAGAAACAGGTAGTGTAAAATTCAAGATAAAAGTCCGATCAAAATACCAGTCCTATAAATGTTAAACGATCGTTTCACCATGGTCAGGTGCTTACTACAGGAGCATCGGGATGGATGACAGAACCTGAGAACCAAAGAAGATCTGGGGTAAATCCCCTGTGCCTCACCAGTCTCCAAGGCCTTTGGAGAGGGAAGGACGTGATTCTGCCGTTTGTCCTGAGTGGGGATGTCTCTAAGTGCTGAGCTCTTGGGCGTGACTACAGGTCCTGCTCCCATGCAGACCTTCCAGCAACTTCTCAGCTTTCTGCAGGGTCCAATCAAACCACTGCCCCTTGGAAGGGCTGCCCCATGTGGTCTGTCCAAAGGCCCTAGGATTTTGTCAAAGCTGGAGAGGTGAGTCACCTTCTCTCTCTAGACCTCAGCATCCTCAGCTCTTAAATTACTAAGTGAACAAGTTTGAAAAAGTGACCTGAGTCTGTTTTGGTGTCCAGTTCGGTGACATCAAGATTTTTAGAACAGAGTAGAGCTTTGTTCTCCATAGACCACCTTGCTCTTCCATTTCCCCCTTTACAGGCATTCCCAAACAACCTCCTAAGAGTGGACTTTATCGCTTTGGCCCGGGGATTCCTGCCTAGGTAAGCTCTGCTTCAAATAGGCGTCTTTCTCTGATTTGACTGTAATTTGATTGAATTCTCTTAGGTTTGGCACAGAGCCTAGGCTAATTAAAAAATATTCTCTTTTGCCTCAGTGATCATTGTCCCATGGATTTATTTCTCTTAGGGACTTCATATAAAGAATTCATTAATCGAAGGCAGGATTTAAGGGTTTCTGGGTCCTCTGGCCACCTTAATAACACTTTCTTATATTGTGTTCAGTAATTAATGGTCTTCCAGGCCATCACCCAGCAGCGCTGGAGAGGGCAGAGTGTGGCGGATGCAAACAGTGGCTCCACTGACCTCTCCCGGGATGAGTGAGGGCTCATCCATTTGAAGCATTCCCCAGCACGAGCTGTGTGACCTTGGGGAAGTAACTCAGCCTCTCTTGGCCACCATTTCCTCAATTGTAAAATGAGGTCAGTGAACTGGAATGATCTCTGCCGTCGTTTCTGTTTAAAAACCTGTAATCCTTCTTGTTTTTGCAAGTGAAGCCCAGCTGGATCAGGGCCCCAGGGAGCTATTAAAGAACAGAGCAGGTGCTGAGCCCCAGGAGGAGAGATGGGATTTCACAAAAAGAAAAGGCCGTCCGCCAAGGACCAATGCCAGGGCTGCATTTGTGAAATTTTACTCTCGGCTCCATAGCTCTGTGCTTGGTCAGATTTCTGGGTCCCCCGGCGGGGGTGGGGGGGGGATGTCTGAGCAAGTGGCAGGCTAGGAGGGGACGTTTCACACTCCACCAGCTGCATCTCAGAAGGAGGACTACTGCTGGAAACAAACCTACCTGCTCTCCATCCGGACCCGCAGTGCTCGGTCAGAACACATCCATGCCGAATTGCTTGCCGTCTCTGCATCACTGCCTGCCACTGTGTAAACAGTCCCCACACAGTCTTCCCGGTTCTCTCACCCTTTCTCCGGTTTGAGGACTGTCCTGCCCCCTTCCCATGCCCTTGGCCGACATGCTGTTCTCTCCCTGCCCTTGGCCCAGGCAGCACATGACCTCACGTCAGCATCAGGTCCGCAGAGCCAAGATGAATGGAAGGGAGGTTGGCTCAGGTGCCGGGGGATTTATGGCACAGCCAACTCATTACCCACTGCTCTTGTGCCCTCACCAACCATGGAAAGTGGCCCAGCAGTCTCACAAAATATTCTGACATCGACAGCACATCTCAGCAGACTGGATCTCAG
Source organism: Cervus canadensis (assembly GCF_019320065.1). Taxonomy (NCBI): domain Eukaryota; kingdom Metazoa; phylum Chordata; class Mammalia; order Artiodactyla; family Cervidae; genus Cervus; species Cervus canadensis. The sequence continues at coordinate 25,671,521 of NC_057397.1, read as the reverse complement.
CCTTTGACTTCATCCGTCGGAAAGCTGACTGCTGGGGGTACCGGCCCAGCTGACCATGTGCCAGAGGGCACATTGCTTTGTAGATGGGGCTCCTGGCTCAGAGGTGGGACTGTAAACAAAGAAGGAAAGTCACAAAGATCCTGGCCCTGATTGTCTTTATTCCCAGCAATAAGAAGTGGCTCGGACACTCTGTTTCAGCTTCAGGACTCAGAATATGCCAGGAAACAGGGCATCCATATATTAACCTTCAAGTCAGTTCATCTGATATTTGATATTTGTGGTTTCCAAAGTCTTTACAAATGCAAGTTCTCTCCAAACACTGTTGAATATCAGCCTCAGTAGAGGAACTGTGGTAAAGAATCTGACTGCCAGTACAAGAGATGCAGGAGACTTGGGTTCAATCCCTGGGTGGGGAAGATCCCCTGGAGAAGGAAATGGCAACCCACTCCAATATTCTTGCCTGGAGAATCCCATGGACAGAGGAGCCTGGTGGGCTACAGTCCACGGGGTCTCAAAGAATCGAACACGACTAAGAGACTGAGCACACGCACACACATGCACACACACATGCACACACATGCATACACATACACGCAAACATGCATGTACACACATGCATGCACACATGCACACATGCATACACACCCATACACACATGCGCGCGCACACATGCACACATACACACATGCATACACACACACACAGAGAAAACTCTCCTTTCCCCCACCTGCCTCCTCTCTACTCTAGAAAATCTTGCCCTCAAGATGTATAATAGCTTCTTTTCATTGAAAGACATGTTCAGAAGCTTTGAGAAAATAAAGTGATAAGTTGGGCTAAATTTGAGTAAAACAAAACAAAAACTACAACATGTATTCACTCAAGCTCCATTTTCTTGAGCTTCAATCATAGTTACTAATAATGACCCAGAACTAGGTAAATGCAACTGTGATCTGAAATTCTTGCCTCCTGAGAACAGTAAAAAACAAGGGCAGAGGGCATTTCAATGCAGCACTCCTGGCCTTGCGTTGGAATCTTCTGCCGGTCTGCAGCAGTGGGTCGTTTCTCTCTTCATGTTGGGGCTTTCACAGATCCACTGGCAACCAGAGCAATTTTTGTGTTCTGCTCACATGCTTGCATTTCAACCTTTGAAACCTTTACTCCACAATCTAAACAGTAATTGCTTGGAGAACAGCTGAGCCACTGAAATGCTCTTTCCACGATTTGTTTCCATACCCCTCTCTAGTCGGCTTCCTAGACTTTCTATTTCAGTGGTCACCAGGTCCACCTAAGAGCTGCAATTAGCCTGGTCGTTTTAAAGAAAGCATTCACTTTGCTCCATTTAGAGTGACAGTGATCATTCTGAGGTGACCTAGAATTGTGCGTCCCATGCAGAGAAGACAGCCGGCTCCTTAGAGATCTAGGGTGGAAGTGAGCTACAGCAGCTGTTCAGCCAGCTCTGATTTTTTTTTTTAAAAAAAGACCTAACTATAAAAACTAGCAAAAACTGCACCATTTATGCTGAGGTCTGGGAGCTCCAAGCACCCTTAATTGCCTGCTGAGACCCATGCCTGCCCAGCTGGTTAAAGGCTCCGCCAGTGCCACGAGGGTTAATGGTTTATGTTCAGTGTCAGAGACCAGGCTTGTCCTTGTCTACCTGTGCGATTTGGGGGCAAGTTATGTGGAGAAGGAAATGGCAACCCACCCCAGTACTCTTGCCTGGAAAATCCCATGGACGGAGGAGCCTGGTAGACTACAGTCAGTGGGGTTGCAAAGAGTCAGACAGGACTGAGCGACTTCACTTTCACTTTCACATATATACCTCTGGGCTTCCCAGGTGGCGCTAGTGGTAAAGACCCTGCCTGCCAATGTAGGGGACAAAAGAGACACGGGTTCCATCTGTGGGTCAGGAATATTCCCCGAAGAAAAAAGTGACAACCCACTCCAGTATTCTTACCTAGAACATCCCATGGACAGAGGAGCCTGGTGCACTACAGTTCATGGGGTCACAAAAGAGTTGGACATGACTGAGCGGCTGAACACACACACCCCCTAACTCCGATCCAGTGTGATGCTGCTGGGGAGGCAGGCCCTCCCTCCTGCCGAGCAGCTGAATGACAGCAGACCTCGGATGTGCCTCAGGCCCCTGCCTGTCTGGACGCGGATAAAAGGCCTGAACACGCTCTATCGATGCAGATGGGCCCAGCAGGGATAATTCACCTCTTCCTTTGGACTAATTATCTGCAGTTACTTCTGCACAGATGCAGGGATCCTGAGCCAAACTGATTCTCCAGCAGGAAGGACAGGACAAAGGATGCTGGCGCTCGACAGACGAGGCCCCGTCCCTCCAGCCAGGATGCCCACACTGGCCAGCCAACCAGGGACAGTATCCAACCACCCTTGTTCCCCACTCTCTGGATCCGGCGAGACTTCTGCACCGGGGTCGGTGATGCCCAGAGACGTGAGATCCTGGCCTGCGGCCACCAGGGGGCGCTAGTACAGCTCAACTGGGGCTGAGTGGGCTTTTTCCTGTTGCCCCTGATGAACTCTGTAAGCAAAGTGGTGTGGCCTGCCCTCCATTTCAAGCAAGTTATACATAATTACTCGCGAGGCATCCCTCCCTGGCTTACTAAGAAGCAACCCACCAGCTCTGCTATTCATCCAACTATTGCCCCAGCCCCTCCTCTCAAGCCTTCCCAAGTTGGGTATGGAGAGAAGAAAAGAATATCTCCTACCCCCGCCCCCCCCCCCCGCCCCCGGGGTAAACCGCACCCTTCCAATCATTTCCTGTTTCTCTCTGGGGTCCTTGTTGTTTAGTTGCTAAGTCATGTCTGACTCTTTGTGACCCCATGGACTGTAGCCCACCACGCTCCTCTGTCCATGGGATTCTCCAGGCAAGAATACTGGGGTGGATCGCCATGCCCTCCTCCAGGCGATCTTCCTGACCCAGGGGTCAAACCTGCCGCTCCTGCCTTAGCAGGCGGATCCATTACCACTGCGCCAACAGTGAAACCACTCTCTTTAGGGGCATCTTCTCAGCAAGAAAGGATGAGAAAGTCTCCAAGAAAACCAAACCATGTGCTGGGTATGCACATGGGACAGGCATCTCATGCCAGGGGTGGATGTTGCCAGGTGTAGCTCTGGGCAGCTCCCCTAGCCTGGCAAATCGCAGGAGTGAGGGCTGGCCCAGGATGGAGGGGGGGTTGGGCATATGTTCCTGAGGTCGATCGGATGCTGTGGATGAGGTCGGCCTGTTCTCAGCCAAGGCGAAGGGCTGCCAAGAGAGGAGACCCCAGTCATGAGAGACTGGGGATCCTCAGGTGGGTGACGGAGTGCTGCAGGCAGGCTTGGACTAGGTCTGTTTCCGGGGAAAGAGAAGGAGGTCGGAATTAACTCAGAAACCAGTGGGAAGTTTTAAACTAGACTATACCAACCTAGATGTTTAAATAACTGAAAGTTGTTAAAGAAAAAAGCAATGAGGTGGTGGGGGTTACTTCCTGAAACTTCATGAAGGAATGAGAAATGGTTGGTGGAGAATGGCCAACAGCAATGATGGAGAAAAATAAAATAAGTCCATTCCATGTTTGTGCCCCCACAAAATCTCATACATATAAATGACAGAGATCTGGGAAAGATTGAGGGTAGGAGGAGAAAGGGGTGACAGAGGATAAGATGGTCGATAACATCACCAACTCAATGGACATGAGTTTGAGCAAACTCCTCGAGATAGTGAAGGACAGGGCAGTCTGCTAAGGTTCATGGGGTAGAAAAGAGTCAGACACAATTGAGAGACTTAACAACAAAAGCATCCTGAGTATTTCATGATACAAATCAATGCAGAATATGTTGACACTGTAAATTCTCGTTTAGCCTTTAGAAATATAAAATGACCAACTAGCATAATTTATCTGGTAGATACACTAATGTCATAATTTATCTGGTAGATACACTAATGTCACCTATTTCCTAGGTTTTTTTCACTTAGTACAAAGAGAGAATATGCACAATTCCCCCTTAAGTGATTTCCTTACAAAGGTTCAAACATTTAAATGTTCAAATGCCTGCTGAAGAGCTACTTGATTCTTTAATATTATTTGATTAATAAGTGGTGGTTTGAGGGAAGATATTAGAATAATTACTGTCTTCTTCAGACATGCTAGAAAATAACCACAGTATTTTACCCTTTGTTAAAGTTTTATGTGGTTATATAATTTTTATTATGTTATTTTACCTTACAAAGATTCTAGGAAAACCAAAAATGAAAAAAAAAAAAATCCCAACCATTAAGCAAAGAGCTAAAGAGATGATCAAATGTGGTTTATTATGAATAATGTAATTAATGCTATCATGCTTTGCTCAAGAGGCCCAACTTATCATATGGGGGATGTAAAAATATTGCCAGATAGTTGCCATAGTAACTGCTATGTTTTTGATGTTGGGTCAGAAAGTCCAGGGCTAAGGATAGTTGAAGATTGATTGATTGGGGGGAGGTTCTCACTAAGAAAGTTTCTGATCTGAGGATATGTCCTCAGTGATTTAGTCGTGTCCAACTTTTTGCAACCCTGTGGACTGTAATCCACCAGGCTTCCCTGTCTTTCGCCATCTCCTGAAGTTTCCTCAAACTCATGTCTGTTGAGTCAGTGATGCCATCCAACCATCTCATCCTCTGTCGTCCCCTTCTCCTCCTGCCCTCAATCTTTTCCAGCATCAGGGTCTTTTCTGATGAGTCAGCTCTTCCCATCAGGTGGCCAAAGTACTGGAACTTCAGCTTCAGCATTAGTCCTTCCATGAATATCTAGGGTTGATTCCCTTTAGGATTGACTGGTTTGATCTTCTTGAGTCCAAGAGACTCTCAAGAGTCTTCTCCAGCATCACAGTTCAAAAACATCAATTCGTCAGCACTCAGCCTTCTTTAGGTCTGTACATGACTACTGGAAAATCAATAGCTTTGATTGTATGGAACTTTGTTGGCAAAGTGATGTCTCTGCTTCTTAAAATGCTGTCTAGATTTGTCATAGCTTTTCTTCCAAGATTTCTCCTAATAACCTCTAAGGAGGACACTGTCTTCCTCGTGATCATTTTCTAGATGAGATTATTGAAGTTCAGGGGGGTTAGTCACAGGTCCAAGGCCACACAGGCCCGAGGCCATACAGCCAGGAAGTGGAGACTTGGGATCTAGACCCAGATGGTCTTTGTGATCAGCCACTGTGCTCCATGCTGCCCTTCTGCTAATATTGACATTTGGAATGCTTAACATTTTCACCCAAAAAAGCAAAGCAGAAACAGGCTATGTGGTAGTCTCTGTCTGGGGTTAGTAAAAAGTCTTTGACAACTGACACCACCCCCTAGTTTATTCCTACTAATTGATTTTATAATTGATTGATGCTTTCAAATCATGGTGCCGGAGAAGACTTTGAGAGTCTCTTGAACTGCAAGATCAAACCAGTCAATCTAAAGGAAATCAGCCCTGAATATTCACTGGAAGGACTGATGCTGCAACTGAAGCGCCAACACTTTGGCCACCTGATGAGACGAGCCGACTCATTGGAAAAGACCCTAATGGTGGGAAAGATTGAAGTCAAAAGGAAAAGGGGGTGGCAGAGGATGAGATGGTTAGATAACATCACCAATTCAATGGACATGAATTTGAGCAAACTCTGGGAGATACTAAAGATGGGGAGCCTGGCATGCTGAGGTGCATGGGGTCACGGACAGTCAGACACGACTTAACAACTGAACATCAATAACAAACCAGATCTTAGAGAAGAATGCCCTTTTCAGATGGCTCAGCGCTTCCTCCTTGCTGATGTCAACATTATGTAGAAGGACCTATGTGAAGGCTGTTAGAAATGTGCCTGACACCACTGGAATGCTTTATCACTTAACTGTCCATTAAATTCAGGATTTTGCTTCAAGGATCAGAATTCTGCCACCCACTGGTAGAGCAGGGTATCACAGGGGTTTTAATTTCAGACTCCATCGGCTTAAATCCCAACTTTCTGCCTCACTTTCTTTCCTTTGTTTCTGAGCCTCTGTTTCTCTACCTAAAAAGTGAACTCACAATGAGATACAGTAATGAGAGTTATTACAGGGAATAAACGAGAACACATGGGTGCTCAGCATGAGGAGAGGGCCAGTCTCAGCAGTTGAGTGTAAACCTCACCAGACAAGGAATGCCATTCCTTCTCTGATGTACAGTTGACCTTGAACAACACAGGCTTGAAGCGTGCAGGTCATCTTATGTGCGGGCTTTTTTCAATAGTAAATACTATATTATACCATCCTGTTGTTCAGTTGCTAAGTCATGTCTGACTCTTTGTGATCCCATGGACTGCAACACGCCAGGCTTCCCTGTCCTTCACTGTCTCCCAGAGTTTGCTCAAACTCACGTCCATTGAGTCGGTGATGTTATCTAACCATCTCATCCTCTGCCACCCCCTTCTCCTTTTGCCTTCAGTCTTTCCCATCATCAGGGTTTTTTCCAATGTGTTGGCTCGTCACACCATCCTAGGTCAGTGGAATTTGAGGATGCAGAATGGTGGTTGCAGGGACCAACTCTGGGACTTAAGCATCCACAGATTTTGGTGTCCATGGTGGGTCCTAGAACCAATCCCCTGCAGATACCAAGGGACAACTGTTTTCCTATTGACAGTGTCCTGCCTAGGAAAAAAATACTCAGTAAATAATTTGGAATAAATTAATGAGTGAGTGAATGAGACAAACCACTAACTGTGGGCTTTATCTCACTCACTGAAATTCAGGGAACCTGGAAACAGATGTTTCTCAGAAAAGTCACTTCCCTTTGGAACTAAACACAGAATCCCACAGACCTCAATTTGTCAGGGTCACAGTTTGTTTTTATCTTCTCACCACTTCTGGTGTTCTATGTCTATGTGTTTTCTTTCCAAACAGAAAACACCACCTCTTCAAATAGGATTTCTCTGGCTCTGTCCTTGCTGCCTCCTTAGTCTAGTCACTGTCTTAGCACAGGTTAGACAAGAGAGTTTTAGGACTGATAGACCTGCATTCAGGATAATTTCTCTCACCCTCCTTGGCACCCAGACATTTTTGAACTGTGAAAGCTTAACTTTTGAGTACCAGTCACTGCAATATAAAATGTCTCAAAATAATTCATTTGTTTGCACCTGAGCTTTGTCGAAGAACAACATACGCCTTCTCTTTCAGCATCTTGTTTCGAATACAATCACAATGGCAAAAAGGTAAACATGGGAATGAATGGATCACATTTGTGGAAAATAAATAATAATTTTTTGGCAACAGCCAGAACAGGAATTAATATAAAAAGAATGACTCGCATCCCCTCAAGATATTTTTCTTTAAGTTGGATTATTTAAACAGAAGGAAATGTGACAAAATGCTTATAAATGAAGCAAAGAGCAGCGAGTTCTCATGAAAATGTAATGGTGTGGTTTCAGCGCAGGGTAGATCAAAGGTTTGCTGGAAATGTGATTATAGAGTTTGCCAGAATCAGATATTACAGCTGTGGGCCTGATCAGAAAGATTATAAAATTACTTACACAAAAAAGGAATTGCATTTCTCACTGAATCCTCGAAGGGCTAGTTCCTCTCGTCCAAGTGGACTTCACTGGGAGTTTTTGTTTTGTTTTTTAGCTGCACCACATGACGTGTAGAATCTTAGTTCCCAGACCAGGGATGGAACCCAGGTTCCCTGCAGTGGAAGGTCAGGCAGTCACTGGACCACCAAGGAGGTCCTGGACTCCATTGTTAACGAGAATTCACTCAATATGGCACTGGTCATCTATGAGAGGGTCTTGTTTTGTGAGGCAGTCTGCCTTGATGTTTGTTCGTTAGTGCACATCTGTCCAGGACACACATGGACATCAAGGGCCTACTGATGCATGTCTGCATGCTCAGTCGCTTCCGTCGTCTCTGATTCTTTGCAACCCTGTGAACTGTAGCCCTCCAGGCTCCTCTGTCCATAGGATTCTCCAGGCAAGAATACTGGAGTGGGTTGCCATGCCCTCTTCCAAGGAATCTTTCCACCCAGGGATCGAACCCTTGTGTCCTACATCTCCTGTATTGCAGGCGGGTTCATTACCACTGAGCCACCCTGGGCCTATTGGTAACACTTCCTTTCGTAGTGTCCTTTCCCTGGTGGCTCAGATGGTAAAGGGTCTGCCTGCAATGCGGGAGACCCTGGTTCCATCCCTGGGTTGGAAAGATCCCCTGGAGAAGGAAATGACAATCCACTCCAGTACTAATGCCTGGAAAATCCCATGGACAGGGGAGCCTCGTAGGATACAGTCCACGGGGTCACAAAGAGTCGGACACGACTGAGCGACTTCACTTTCACTTCACTTTCACTTTCAACTATTATCAGAACTTACCTGTTTGAACCAGGTATTGATGTAATATTGAACTGCTTCTGAAAAGCTAAATTTAACATGGAAGCTGAGCAAGGAAAAAGAGGTTTTCCCATTATGACAAGTGTTCTTCATATATAGTAGTCCCCAGTTACCCACAGGCAGTATGTTCCAGGACCCTCAGAAGGATGCCTGAAACCATTGTATGGTACCAAACCCTAAACATACTGTGTTTTTCCCTATAGATAATACCTATGATACAGTTTAGTTTATAAATTGGGCAGAGAAATAGAATATCTGAATTGCCAGCATCACTACTTGTGCACTATGGGGCTAATATTAAGTAAAATAAGGTTTATAAGAACATAAGCACTGCCATGCTGTGTCAGTCGATTCTACCAAGTGGCTATGGGGCAGGATACACTGGACAAAGGGATGATTCATGTCCTGGGTGGGAATGAGTGAGATTTCATCACACTACTGAGAACAGTGCACAATTTAAAACTTACAAATTATTTATTTCTGGAATTTTCCATGCCATATTTTTAGGCCATGGAGGACCCAAAGTAACTGAAACTGAAAAAGCAAAACCATAGATAAGGGGGGACTCAGTTCAGTTCAGTCACTCAGTCGTGTCCAAGTCTTTGCGACCCTATGAACTGCAGCACGCCAGGCTTCCCTGTCCTTCACCATCTCCTGGAGCTTGCTCAAACTCATGTCCATCAAGTCAGGGATGCCATCCAACCATCTCATCTTCTGTCATCCCCTTCTCCTCCTGCCTTCAATCTTTCCCAGCATCAGGGTCTTTTCCAATGAGTTAGTTCTTTGCATCTGGTGGCCAAAGTAATTGGAGTTTCAGCTTCAGCATCAGTCTTTCCAATGAATATTCAGGACTGATTTCCTTCAGGATTGACTTGTTTGATCTCCTTGCAGTCCAAGGGACTCTCAAGAGTCTTCTCCAACACCACGGTTCAAAAGCATCAATTCTCTGGCACTCAGCTTTCTTTATAGTGCAACTCTCACATCCTTACAAGACTACTGGAAAAACCACAGCTTTGAGTCAATGGACCTTTGTCAGCAAAGTAATGTCTCTGATTTTAACATGCTGTCTAGGATGGTCATAGCTTTTCTTCCAAGGAGCAAGCGTCTTTTAATTTCTTGGCTGCAGTCACCATCTGCAGTGATTTTGGAGCCCCCCCAAAATAAAGTCTCTTACCGTTTCCATTGTTTCGCCATCTATTTGTCATGAAGTGATGGGACTGGATGCCATGATCTTCGTTTTTTGAATGTTGAGTTTTAAGCCAACTTTTTCACTCTCCTCTTTCACTTTCATCAAGAGGCTCTTTAGTTCTTCTTCGCTTTCTGCCATAAGGGTGGTGTCATCTGCATATCTGAGGTTATTGATATTTCTCCCAGCAATCTTGATTCCAGCTTCATCCAGCCCAGTGTTTCTCATGATGTATTTTGCATATAAGTTAAATAAGCAGGGTGACAATATACAACCTTGATGTACTTCTTTCTTGATTTGGAACCAGTCTGTTGTTCCATGTCCAATTCTAACAGTTGCTTCTTGACCTGCATACAGATTTCTCAGGAGGCAGGTCAGGTGCTCTGGTATTCCCATCTCTTTAAGGATTTTCCTCAGTTTGTTGTGATCCTCACAGTCCAAGGCTTTGGCATAGTCAATAAAGCAGAAGTAGACATTTTTCTGACACACTTGTGCTTTTTCAATGATCCTTCAGATGTTGGCAATTTGATCTCTGGAAAAGTTTAAAGTCAAATTAAGTTCACATCTAGCCAGTTTCGAATATAAGGCAGGTATAAGCAAGTGGTTATAAACAAGATGAAGCACCCACTACAACATTTGAAATATAAACTTCAACTTCTTTTGGGAGAACAATGTTTAATCCCACTGCTTCCACAGGTGAATGGGGCGGGGGGGCACAGAATTTTTTTCAGTTCTCTAAGGCTCATGGATTTTTCACTCCAGATCATAGTATTTTGAAGGTATCATTCTCTGAATACTTTAGAGGTACATTGTCTGGCTCAATCAGTTTCATATTCTAGCATGCACAGAACTGATGTCTTTAAACTGTGGTGCTGGAGAAGACTCTGAAGAGTCTTCTGAAGATAAGGGAGGACTACTGTAATTCTAAAAATCCAGATCATTAGGAAGGACTCTTTCTATGGAGAACAGTATGAAGTTTCCTTAAGAAACTAAAAGTTTAGAGCTACCATATGACCCAGCAATCCCAAGCCTGAGCCTATACCTGCAGAAAACCATAGTTTGAAAGGATACAGACACCCCAGTGTTCCCTGCAGCACTATTTACAATAGTCAGGACATGGAAGCAATCTAAATGTCTGTTAACAGAGAAATGGCTAAAGAAGATGTAGTACATACACACAGTGGACTATTACTCAGCCGTAAAAAGGAATGAAATCATGTGATTTGCATTATTCCACATGGGTGGACCTAGAAACTTTTATACAGAGTCAAGTATGTCAGAAAGAGAAAAACACATATCATATAACAGGGTTTATATGTGGAATCTAGGAAAATGGTATAGATGCACTTATTTGCAGAGCAGAAATAGTCACAGGTATAAGCATCAACGTTGTAAATCAACTATACTCCAATAAAATGGGAAGGAAATCTAAACAAGAGAGGATGGATGGATAACTAACTCACTATGCCGTACAGCAGAAACTAACTCAGCTTTGAAAAGCAACCATACTCCAATAAAAATTAATAAAAAGAAGAAAGTAATTCACATTCATTCTAATTATTTTCCAAAGGGAAACTCATTGCCTCAGCTGTGCCATCTTTAGACTTCATTACCTTCAGACGTCCTCACTGGGTGAACATGGATTCTCATTTGCTGACAACAGACTAACTATCGCAAATAGAACCAGTTACCTTTGCCCCACTCCCATCCCACATGAGCCTCCTGCCTCCCCAGGCCCAGCATTTATTTATTTATTTACCTCTGGCTGTACTGGGGCTTCGTTGTTGCATGTGGACTTTCTCTATTGCAGCGAGCAGGGGCTGCTCTCTAGTTGCAGGGCATGGGCATTGTGGTGGCTTCTCTCGTGGAGCACTGGAGCACAGGCCTTCAGCAATTGCCGCAGGCTTGCTCAGTAGTTGTGGCAGGCGCCTGGGTTTAGTTGCTCCTCAGCAGGTTGGATCTTCCCAGACCAGGGATGGAACCCGTGTTCCCTGCACTGACAAGCAGATTCTTATTTACTGCACTACTGGGGAAGTCCCCAGGCCCAGTATTTAAATGGAATGTTGACATCACAGGATGGTCTGCATGGTTGCCAATGAACAGGCACTGGTTTTGATGCAGAAAGTCCACCTTTAGAATAAGCCAAGATTATGCTTTGCTCTTAAATTTTACTGATTTTAAGGGCAAATGGAATTCTGCCTCAAATCCTCTTTCAAGAAGACATCAAGATGCGAAAGTGGAGAACTTGATATTTCTTCACCCATGTACTCTGGTCAGGTTAAAGCAACACCAATATGTACAAAAATACAGAGCTGCACATGAAAAATATCTCCCAGTTTTAAGGGCCAAGGCTCAATTTGAAAAACTTCAATGATCTTAAACTTCTGGATATTTTGCTTGAATTTTAAAAATAAATCATTTAGAGTGTCTTATGTGTTCCAAGCCAAGAATGCAGTCACTCTTCAGAAACACAACTTCTACAAATGCCATTGAACAATAAGCTGTGGGCTGATTTTCTTTTTAAAAGTAACACCTATTCTTTATTATTGATTTAGCTATCTTGAAAAGAACCAGTAGGTCTTTAAAAAATGATTTGACTAGCCTTTTCTTTTTCATTTCTGGAACATATCTTACTTCAGTAAGCATCTCTGCTTGACTGCAACACTTCTAAAGCTAGAACAAAAGCCGAGAAATTATGTTCGTGTAGACAAAGTTAGTAGTTATCACCCATGTATTTCAAATTGAAAATTCAGAACCTTTTTTTCTCCTTATTCAAAAGTTTTATAGGAAATGTCTTGAGAACTAAGCAAAGATGGGTTTTTAGGGCTAATATTAGAAACCCAGTGGTTACACCATCCCTCAGGGTATAATTGGAGATAGTGGACATGACTTTCCTGTGCATCACATTTAGTGATTCCTACCCAGTGGGAAGCACTACCAAGACAGACGAATGCATCCTGGGATTAATGATAGCCCAGGGGTTACCAAGGCGCTGAGTAGATGACAAAATCCCATTAATTCCAACCAATCATTTTGCCTTAGGATGTGCTGCCCAGCTAAGTGGCTCCAATTATTGTAGCTCGTGCAAATAGCCTGAAATACACACACTGACTTACAAAATACATTCTCTCCAGCCAAAGTAGGTTTATTTGGTTTTTTGTTTTTTGCTGCTGGTTTAGGCTTCACAGGGGTTTATTCCCTGTAAAACCGTAAAGGGAACTGTGATATGAATTTAGAAGTATCCCTTCAGAGTTGAAACTGCCTTACCAGGATTTGAGAATCCAGTGGAAAAATCTAACTTTCAAATCCCAACATGTTCGGAGCACTGGGACAAGACTGCCAAAGATTTCACTTAACAATAACAATGGGTGATTTCTTTTTAAACTAGCTCCTCAGGATTTGATAAATATATATCATTGTCGATCACAGTTAATAACCACTAGGCATGAAGATTTTATGTTTATTTTTTTAAACCTTCTGTTTTCAAAACTATAAAATTACGCTGGTAAAACATAAACATGTTATGCATTTCTATTGCTCCCAAAGCTATAGATGAGAATTCACGATGTGTTTACAGAGGATTAGAAAGCAGTGTCCTGCAGACCAGAGCTAAGAACCACCTCCTTAGTTTTGGGGTGTGTGTTCAAATCCATAATTGTGTATTATGTCTACAATATTTGTCTAAGTTCTTTAGGAAAAATATTATTTCTAAACCTCCATCTTATAATCTTGCTTTGAGGGGTGATAAAATCAATCTGGTTTCCACATCTTCATCCCCACAAATCAGCCTCTCTTCTCTATTTAAGTACATTAATGTTAGCATGCTTGTGGTCCACCTCCCAAGGCAGCATCTCTGTCTTTGTGGAGAAGCTATCAAGTCTGCTAAACCTCTCCCTCCAAATAGACCAGAGGGTGGAGGGGCCAAGTAGATATGTTTAGAGAGCAGATGATGGCTTCCAGAGCATGTTTTCGGTCAGCAAGACAAAAGGTCTTTGGGAGGACCTCCTGAGCTACTTTGGAGGATTCCAGAAGCTCAGTCATATTCCCTTAACACACAGTTTTTGTCATGTGACAATGAGATCTTAATGGGTTTAAAGAGAAGGGAGCCTGTGTTAACACTTAAACTATTGCCCAGTGAGATAAGCCAGTATACCCTCCAATTATGGGTGCTCTCCATTGAAAAAAAGAAGGTATTAGTTGCTCAGTCATGTCCAACTGTTTGTCATCCCATGGACTGTAGCCCACCAAGTTCCTCTGTCCATGGAATTCTCCAAGCAAGAATAATGGAGTAGGTTGCCATCCTCTTCTCCAGGGGATCTTCTTGACCCAAAAGTTGAAGCCAGATCTCCTACATTGTGGGCAGATTCTTTACCTTCTGAGCCACCAGGGAAGCTCCCCACTAGCAGGACTAAATTCAAGATGATGGTAAAGGCATGTCAAGTCCCAGGGCAGGCCTACAGAGGAAAAGATAAAGGCCAAGAGGATGCTTCTTATGTCCCCCAAATCCTCCAGTGTTGGAGGACTGACTCGCAAATGAGGACTGAGAATCCACTGCCCAGTTTCCATGTCTACACATCTGCAGAAGGACCCAAGTGGAGTGAACAAGGGATGGAGGGACTCAGGAGCAGGAGAAGAGAGGGAGCTGTTGACCACCAGATCAGACGAAACGGTACCCACGTTTGTTTCCCATTGACACAGCCATGGAAGCCATGGAAGTTCCTTCCCCGGGTCAGCCTCACTCTCCTTTGATAAAGTCATAACTGTCGTTCTAAAGGTGTGCACGATTTTAAAAATTTGGAGGACACTGGAGCTCTCTCATGGTCAAATTCCTCCTCTCTTAGCAGTGACTCGAGTATGTGAGTATGTGAGTAGGAAGGCACTCAGAAGCACACCTACACACTTACACTTTCCATGTCAGGGCTGTGTGTTCAACATCCTTGACATGAAGGGGGAGAAAGATGGTGTTTTAATACCTCTTCTGGCTAGTAGGATCCTGTTTGTAGGTAAATGAAAAGTCAAATGATTTTTCTTCATAATTAAAAAAAATAGACCTTGGCTAAACTTTACCTTTGATCATTGGAAACAAGCTAGATCATGAGGCTGGCCCCTTAGAATGAGTTTTAATTCATAGGCTGTCAATTTCAGGTACACGGTGTGACTCCGGTACAATTATTCACCTCTTCAGCTGTTTTTAATGTCTGTTCTCACTGATTTGTGTGCCACATAGCCTTGCCAAGGCAAAAATTTTGATGCTACTATTTTTATACAGTCAATTTAAAGTGACTGATAGGATATTTAATGCAGTCTAAAAAAAAGCCACTAAAGATTATTTTTAAACTATGTCCTTTGAATACCTGACCTCCTGTACCCAAATCTTATCCAGTTTCTCCATCTCAGCTTCAACCACAAAACTTGGACCACAAAGGAGGTAAAGAATAGGGTCATCTGTGATGCACATATCTTAGAGGAAAAAGCTTGTAATATTTACTTAATGTCACACAGTAGGAAACATGGTCCAAACATTTCCAGTGTGTAAATGGCTCTGTGAGCCCAGAAACTCAATTTTACAGTGTGCATGCATATGTGCTCTGTCACTTCAGTTGTGTCTAACTCTTTGCAACCCCATGGGCTATAGCCTGCCAAGCTACTCTGTTCATGGGATTCTCCAGGCAAGAATACTGGAGTGGGTTGCCGTGCCCTCCTCTAGGGGCTCTTCCTGACTCTGGGATCAAACCCACATCTCCTGCATCTCCTGCATACAGGTGGATTCTTTACTGCTGAGCCACCAGGGAAGACCCATCGATTCTACATTCACAAGTAAGAGGATTCCAAGACTGAACCATCATAAACATGCTTGTCAGACTGCTACATTAACCAGTGCATGCAGAAAGCCAGTCACCTAATTCACAGTGGGAAATAGAGCTAACAAGTGGGCCAGAATCCTCACGAGCTCTGGCTAGTGAATTCCTTCCACATAGTAATAACTGCATGGGAGGTCAGATTATAACCAGAAAGTTACCCCAGGAATAGGAAATTGGGGTGCAAAGAGCTGGATAGATATATTGGTTTTCTGACTCTGCTAAATCCAGTGCTGCAGACTAACTGGCTTCAATAACAGGAATTTATTTTCTCACGGTTCTGGAGGCTAGAAGTCCAAGATCAAGGTGTCAGCTGAGTGTTTTCTTCTGAGGTATCTCTCCTTAGCTTGTGGACCGTCATCTTCTCCCGGCATCCCCACACAGTCTTCCCTCTGTATGTCTGTGTCCAAACCTCCTCTTCTTACAAGGACACCAGTTAGACTGGAGTAGGGTCCACCCCTATAACCTCATTGTACCTTAACTGCTCTTGGAAGACCCTGTCTCCAAACCCAGTTCAATTCTGAGGTCCTGGGAGTGAGGGCTTCACCATGTGAATTCTGGAGAGACACAATTCAGCCCCTAATATTGATGAACGTTAAGGCGAGTTCACCAACATTTTCATAACTTGGTGAACCATCCGCATTGCAAGGTGAGCCCACCAAGCTGATGTGCAGTTGTGTGGTCTCTTCAGGGCCATCTGCCCCCACAGCGCTAGAAACACCAGTTCTTAGTCCATGGAATCCCCACTCGAGTTCAGTCATGACAGTCCCACCAGTGTTGCAATTTTCCTTCAGTGTATCCTTCAAGAGATTAGATCTAAGCCTAGATCTAATTAGATCCTGGGTTGTACTTTTATTTCAACCTTGCCTCTCTCAGCTGGCATCTTCCTTGGAATTGGGGTGTCACCTGATTCCTGAGTCCCACATTTCCTCCCTCCCTTATTCTCTTCCACAAATGGCCAAGCCCATCCACACAGTGGGTTTCAATGTTTACAGAAGGCAACCACATCTCAAAATTCTTCATTATGTGTTTTGGTTGCCACTAAACCATTGATTAAAGAAACAGGAAATAGAATATAGCCATAAAGCCTTCTCATAAAGATGTTGCTGATTTAACACTATAAGCTTCCTCCTATTTTAAACACATCAGTGATCTCACACACATACACACACACACACACACACACACACACACCCCTAATTTGAATAACTTGAGTGCCGTTAAAAACAAAAGGAACAATACATAGACCAGAAATGGGCACAGCTATAAATGAGACTAAAATCGCACACTCTGGGTCAAAGTACCCTGAAGACTCCCTTGTCCTTCACTATCTCTCAGAGTTTCCTCAGATTCATGTTCATTGAGTCTCTGACGTCATCCAACCATCTCATCCTCTGTAGCCCCCTTCTCCTCCTGCATCTTTCCCAGCATCAGGGTCTTTTCCAATGAATCAGCTTTTCACATTAGGTGGACAAAGTATTGGAGCTTCAGTTTCAGGATCAGTCCTCCCAATGAATATTCAGGTTTGGTTTCCTTTAGGATTGACTGGTTTGATCTCCTTGCAGTTCAAGGGACTCTGAAGAGTCTTCTCCAGCACCCCAATAAAGATAAAAACTTCCAAAGTTATGAGAGAAAAAAAAGAGTGCCACAAAGAGACCATCAACAATGGTGGACATCTCCTTGGGGCCAGATGTGCAGGGAGGGTAGGGTGAGACATTTAAATAGGGTCATTTACCACCCACAAACTGCTCTGAAAAATCTGCAGAGGCTTTGGAATCGCCTGAGAGTTTGAGGTAACCTAATCATGGAAGTGATGACCCATTCATTACTTTAGTCACAGAAGCAAGTTATAGGTCACCCCATACACACACATTCCAAAGAAGAAGGTTATTCAAGGTCATGAGTCCTTATCAAGGGTCCTCTTGGAATTCCTTCCACCACCCTGGCCTTCAAATCATCTATCCAGTTGTCTGTTAGATATCTGTATCTGAAACATCACAAATTATGTCCAAAAGTAAATCAATCATTTCTTCCTCAACTCCTGCCCTTCCTCCTCTTTGACAAAGTTCACTTAACATTAACCCAGTCTTTCAAGTCCAAAAGCATTGCAGTCATCTTTTGCTCATTCTTTCTCACCATTCCCACCCAAACAACAGAAATTGAATTAATCCCTTTCTTCCATCTCCACTGCCTCTGCCTTAGGCAGTTGTCCTGTTGTACTTGAAGCCAGTCTTTAAACCTTTAAGCAGGTCCTCATACTTATGGTCTTGCCCACTCAAAGTCACACAACGTTCCATCATAGTTGAATCTTTCTTGCAGCTTTTTTGAAGACCTATAGAAATGTGATAGTAAGCATTTTCTATGAGGATGGGGTAAAACTTTCTAAAGTTGATGCAGTTAGGCTAGGCAGTCAAGAGAGCAACCTCCACACCCTGAGAACAAGCTGAACTTCACAGCTGGATGCTGGGTTCACAGGTCAGCCCTTGATAAGGACTGGCCCTTCCAGGCTGATCTACACACCTGTCGTTCATTCTATTCATTGTGTACCTCCCTTAAAGTCACTAGGTTGAAAATATATCAGTGTCTGTAGAAATGGATGCTGTTATTTTAGCAGTGGAGTTTATTAAACTAACCTCCACCTTTACGAGAATTAACCTAAGTTCTTGCACAGCCATACCAGCTGGGTAATCTTACAAGAATCACTCGGCCTTGTCCACCCTGTTTTCAATGGGAGTGACCATACACCCGCCCTTAATTGTCTCTTAGAAATGGAAGAGGATTTGTGAGAAAATTTCTCCAATCCTTTTAGAAAAAGAGTGTGCAGTCAGTTCACTAAAATTAGTTTTCATATCTGGTAGATATGTTCTGATGACTTTTACATTTTGTTGATTTTCCTGTTCAAGCACTACTAAAATACCTCAGTCATTGAAGTGCAAAATTCACCCGAGCTTTGCAATTTCCACGGGCTAATTTCTGAAACTACTGCAGCTCTTGCCAAGAAAGAGTAAGAATTTAATATTGTTCTGATTTATCTCATATTTTGTCAGAACCCTTTCTTCAGAATTAATGATCTGGATACCTTGCTCCAAAGTATATGAAAGATAGGCTCTTTACAGAATTCTGCCATACAGTTGAAATGAAATCAGCATGTGTGTCTGGAAAAAAATCCATCATTTTACAAAGCTAGTAAATATCCTTTCTTCCCAAATGTCCTGGTGATGGATCACAGGGAGAAGTCACTTGATCTATCTACATGCAATAAAAAAAAAGTCTGACTCTTTGCAATCCCATGAACTGTAGCCCACCCGGCTCCTCGGTCCATGGGATTCTCCAGGCAAGAATACTGGAGTGGATTGCCATTTCCTTCTCTAAGGCATCTTCCTGACCCAGGAGACCCTGCACTGCAAGCAGATCCTTTACCGTTTGAGCCAGCAGGGAAGCCGAAAATATTTGAAGGCATTGCTAACTTCTGGTTTCTCATTTTTAGGTTTGTTGAAGGATCAAGAACCCAGGTGAGTGGTTACAGGGATGGAGTTGAGTTTCTTGAAGACCTGAGCCCACTGCTCTCCTCTGGCTTCCTTCTACCTTCAATAACCAGGGGGCATCTGCCTCCAGCCTACCTATACTCCCCTAGCTCCCTGAGCAATCTATCAGCCAGCATCCTTCCGAGGACCCCCAGGGGCAGAAAGCTGGAACTTCAAGACCAGGGTGACAGGCTGCCTGGAAAGCCACGGGGCTGAGTGATTTCTCAGTGTAGGGCACTACCTGCCTTCTCAGTGAACAAACTGAGTTAGAGCTGAGAAACATAAGCCACCTTTTCTGTCACACATTCTACGTGGATAAAAATGGTGTCAAACTATGAGCCAAATACTCATCCTCCTCACCAAAACCCAATCTACAGATGGGAAGCGGAGGCTGAGAGCCAGCAGGTGAATCACCAGAAGTCATGCATCTGGCCAGTGACAGAGCCCAGCTGTGACTCAGGTCTCTCTGTCGTTGTCAGTAGCTTTCCAAGCTGAGTGCACATGAGACTCCCTGAGGGACTTTTGGAGCCTGGTCCCAGAGCCCTGGAAGCCCCACGATATGTGTTAATGCTCTCGCCTAGCAATTGTGATGTGCACACAGCTTGGGGAGGCCAGCTCTGCGTCACACCACCTCCCTGATTATTCAGGAGAGCAGAGCTGGCCTCCGCCACCTGAGCTCTCAGCAGTCCTTGGGGTCGAGCCTGGGACAGCATGGGTCTCACGACTCCTAGAAGTTGCTCAACAAATAATATATGATTTATATAATTTATTATTTATTAAATAATAAAGTCGCTTTGCTGTATACCTGAAACTAAGACAACATTGTAAGTCAACTATACGTCAACTAAAAAACTGAGAGGTACGTAGAATAACCAAATTCATAGAGACAGAAAGTCGAATAAAGGTTACAATTATGTACAATGGAATATTACTCAGCCATAAAAAGGAATGAAATCATGTCATTTGCAGCAACGTAGATGGACCTAAAGATTGTCACACTGAGTGAAGTCAGCCAGACAGAGAAAAACTATCATATGATATCTCTTATGTGTGAAATCTAAAAAAAGGTACAAATAGACCTATTTACAGAACAGAGGGGGCTTCCCTTATGGCTCAGCTGGTAAAGAATCTGCCTGCGATGTGGAAGACCTGGGTTCAATCCCTGGGTTGAGAAGATCCCCTGGAGAAGGGAAAGGCTACCCACTCCAGTATTCTGGCCTAGAGAATTCCATGGACTGTATAGTCCATGAGGTTGTGAAGAAATGGAAAAGACTGAGCGACTCACTTTCACTTTCCCCCCCCCCCCCCACAAAACAGAAGAGTCACAGTTGTAGGAAACAAATAGTTAGCAAGGGGGAAAAGGGAGGAGGGATTAATTGGGAAATTGAGATTGACTGTATAGCATAGGAAACTCTACTCATTACTCTGTGATGATCTATATGGGAATAGAATCTTAGAAAGAGTGGATACACGTGTTTGTGTGACTGATTCACTTTGCAGTACAGCAGAAGCTAGCACAGAATTGTGAACAAACTCTACTCCAATAAAAATTATTTTAAAAAATTAATGTTTTGATAACCAGGGGCTGGGAGAGAGGAGAATGCAGAATTATGGCTTAATGAGTAGAGAGTTTCAATTGGGAATGATGAAAAAGTTCTGAATTTCGATAGTGATGACAGTTGCACAATAATGTGTATGTACTTAATGCCACAGAACTGAATGCTTAAAAATAGCTTAAAATGGCAAATTTTATGTTATGTATATTTAATCACAGCTTCTAAATGTTGAATATTTTTTTAAAGCACAATCCTCTAGCTGGTGGGAATTTACTTTACGAGGCAGGGAACCCAAAGCTGGTGCTCTTTGACGACCTACAGGTGTGGGATGGGAGGGAGGTTTAGGAGAGGGGAGGATGTACATATGCCTATGGTTGATTCATGATGATAAATGGTAGAAACCATAACAATATTGTAATTATCCTCTGATCAAAATAAAATTTAAAAACATAAAAAGCACTATCCTCATTGGTGGTTTAGTCGCTAAGTCATGTCCAACTCTTTTGCAACCCTAGTATCCTCATTAAGCTTAAGCAGTTTCCTTGTGATGTATGAATTGATGAAGCTTGCAGATTTTCTGGGTTTTTTTCAGCCAAATAATTCTACCTATCTCCAAAATTTCTTTCCTAAGTAGTTATTCTTTATGGATTTCCTCTGGCTTGGCAGATTCTGAAAGAAATACATCCTTAAATTTAAGCTTACAAACTTGACATCCATAAGCCACTCCCTTTTTGCTTTTGTTTGGTTTGGTTTTGGGTGTTTTAGTGGTGAAGAACTCGAAAAAAATAGAATAAGTCCTGTAGGTCATCTAATCATGAAATAACTTAGCCTCAAGGAAGTTTAATGAAGCTGGAGTCCCGTGTACAGTGGAAATTGCTTTAACAGACAAGTAGCTAAACAAAGTGACGTGCGGGACTTCCCATTTGCTTTGTAATATAAAATTATTTCTTTTCTTTTTTAATGAAGCAATAATGCACCTAATGTCATCCACAGAATATTTAGGGAGCCTCATTATATTCTTCCCACATTTAACATTTTCCTGTAGAAATGATCCACTTCTGTAGACAGGCTAAGAAGTCCTTGGTGCATTAAGAACTATATTTTTTAATAAACATTTTTGTGCTAATAGCCCCTGAAAATTCCACTTGGATGTTTTGCCAGCAAAAGATAATCAAAAGTCCATTAGTTTTCTTCCTGAAAGCCCATAAATTTTGGCTTCAGTGGAAAGGCAACATCTTTATACTTTTATAGTTTGCTTTTTAAAATCAGTCCTTGCCCAAGAACACAGGCACCATGGGTTTTGGTTAGCAAGACCTGTCAAAATAATGATGCGTTTCTCTTCTCAGTGTCCCTCAATAAGTTTGTCAGCAATGATAGTTCTCTGTGAAAAGCTCTTCCACCCACAGCCAGGTTGTGTTGATCAAACCTGGAAGGAGTGTGACAGCATGTAAAAAGCATGAGCTTTGAAGCTGGGAAACAGGAATTCAAATACAAACCCAAGTCGCAGAGGAATCTTGAGAAATTATTTAACTCTTCTTGGTTTCAGTTTTTGCCTCAAAAAAAAAAAAAAAAAAGGAAAGAAAGAAATAGACCTCTATCTCCTACCCGGCAAGATGATTTTAAGAACTAAATAAGACAGCTTATGTAGAAACACCTAGATAGTAGCAGTTGCTTAATAAATATTAGCTGAATGCTTCTGTAAAGCTGTCTTAAGGCATCCTTGTTGTTTAGTTGCTAAGCCCTGTCCGACTCTTTTGTGACCCCGTGGTCTGTAGCCTGCCAGGCTCCTCTCTTCATAGAATTTCCCGGACAAGAATACTGAAATGGGTTACCATTTCCTTCTCCAAGGAATCTGCCTGACCCAGGGATCGAACCCACAACTCCTGCATTGCAGGCAGACTGTTTATCATTGAGCTACCAGGGAAGCCCCATGTAACCCTTAGGTCAATCAATTTGCATAAATGATAAACTCTGTTGTATGCATGGTTTTGTACTGAGATTAAACCTCTGATCTAGTGAAGCTAACACTCTATTATAAAAGGTAGATAAGAATAACATCCATGGATGCTAAGAAAGGAAGAGAAGATGCAAGGTGATCAATGCTGAGTTGGGTGGGACAGGCTCTGAATGCTGAAGCAGTTCTCCCTGAGTTTGCCTGCCTGGGAGGCTTCTTGGAGGAACAGGTGGCAGCAGCCTTCCAGGATGACAAGACTCTGGATTGTCAGAGAAAAGAATATAGGGCACTAAATGTAGCAGCCAAAGCACAGAACCCTTAAAAACACAATCTCTTTGTCCCACTACAGCAATTCCATAAACATAACTTTTCTTATTATGACCAAATCAGACTTTTATATTGTATGCTTTTGCTTTGGGAGTGGGTGGGTCAGTTTGGGGTTTTTTGCTTGTTTCTTGGGGGTTTTGTTTGCTTTTTTGGCAGTGCCACATGGCTTGTGGGACCTTAATTCCTTGACCAGGGATTGAACCTGGGTCCCTGCTGTGGGAGTGCAGAATCCTAACCACTGGAGGGCCAGGGAATTTCCCAGTCTTTTATTTTTTGCTAGAAAGAAATTTAAGCATTTCCTGCCATCTCTATCAAGCATAGCCACCCTACAAGAGAGAGAGTCATTCCCACACTCTCCTCTTTGCTTTTTAGATTTTCTTTTCTTTTGTTTTTGTCTTTGTTTTTTATGGTGAGGGCACTGGATTTGTAGTCAGATCTGAATTTGAATCCTGACACTGCTGTTCCTCTGGGGCTGTGGGAAGTACATCTACCCTGCTTACACTAACTTTCCTTACTTGCCACTGCACAGGTCCTGGTGGGAGCATGCCCAGTCGCTTCAGTCCTGTCTGACCCTGTGACCCCATGGACTGAGGCCTGCCAGACTCCTCTGTCCATGGGATTCTCCAGGCAAGAATACTGGAATGGGTTGTCCTGGTGCTACTATTTGGGGCTGATCTGTTTGGGGCTCCTGAGCCCCCCATTCTGTAGGTGAGCTACCTCATTCCCTAATGACAATAGGCCCCTTACCTTTGGGGCCGATATTTTGAGAAAATATCGTCTCATTACAAACCCAAAGGAGGAGGTTTGATTTATCAAAATCAAAATTTGATTTATCAAAATTCCATTCTGCTGGCATATTTTTTTTTTCTTTCTGAGGTACAGAGGCAAATAATTTAAAATGAAGTCAAGGAAAAATTGCAATGTAGGACATTTCACCATGATTGGTTGTGGCTAATACTGTCTCAAAAACATTTCCAGACTCCAAAACCTTATTGTGCATTGCCAAATGCCAAATTACAATTCTGTCCCAATAAAAGATATATAATTCTGAAAATCAGACCTACAGTGGTCAATAATGATAAAAAAACAAAAAAATCAACCTCACTAATGCTGAAATAAATGAAATAATAATAAGTTTGCCCATTGAATTGACAAACTTAAAAAGAATGACAGTAACTAGTATAGACACAGTTACAGGGTCAGTAATATCTTATACATTATTAATGAAAGACCAATCATCAAACCTTTTTAAAGGGCACTAAGGCAACATTTTCATGAATTGTATACCTTTGGACTCGGCAGTATTATTTCATGGAACTTGTTCTAAGTAAATAATTTGAAAAATAATCAAAGAC
The DNA here is from genome assembly GCF_019320065.1 of Cervus canadensis. Classification (NCBI taxonomy): domain Eukaryota; kingdom Metazoa; phylum Chordata; class Mammalia; order Artiodactyla; family Cervidae; genus Cervus; species Cervus canadensis. The sequence continues at coordinate 25,647,377 of NC_057397.1, read as the reverse complement.
ATATGTGCAGGGATGTTTATAGTAAAGCTTTTCCCATTAATGAAAAATGGTGAAACAAATTAAATATTCAAAAATAGGAAATAGAATACATATATGGATAACATCTATACATGGAGTGTTGCACCATCTCGCCATTTAAAATGACAAAATGAGGGCTTCCCTGGTGGAGAGTGGTGGAGAGTCCACCTGCCAATGCAGGAGACAAGAGTTTGATTCCTGGTGGATCCCACACGTCCCGGAGCAGCTAAGCATGTGCACCATAACTATTAAGCCTATGCTCTAGAGCCCAGGAGCTGCACCTACTGAAACCTTCACACCCTAGAGCCCGTTCTCTGCAACAAGAGAAGCCATCGCAATGAGAAGCGCTGCAACTAGAGAGTAACCCCTAGTCCCTGCAGTAGAGAAGAACCCGCCCAGCAACGAAGCCCCAAGCACAGCCTAAGTAAAGAAATATAATTATTTTAAAAATGACTATATGAGTGTGCATTTATTATTTGTCTTGGAAAACTTTCACATTAATGCTGCAGTGATAATTTTATTAACTCCCAAACGTTCACGTTTTCTCCTTTATGACCCGTCATCCGCACTCACTAAAGAAAAGGTTGATCCTCTCTCCTTCAGCAGATTTTCTCAGCAAGGAAGTTCCCTTACCTTTGCTAAACCAGACTCTGGAGAGTGGAAAATGGACAAGGGGACCAGACTACAGGGACAGAGCATGAGTGGCAGGCTGGACTGAACTGAGAAAACAAGTAGCTACACATAAGAAGGTGGAAGGAGGTACGAAGCAAAGTTCTTCTGGGAATGGAAGCAACCTGGAGGTGTCTGGCATGAAAGATGCCTTAAGTAGCGCTGCGTGCAAATAAAATAAACCAAAATAACTTGAGGAAAACAGGAATCGGCTTCCAAGAGTACAACTGTGTGTTGTGTGTTAGATCTCCCTTAACATCTACAAGAAACACAAGGACAGGATGGAACTGCACTTGGGGTTATAGATTCTGCATCTTTGTTGTTGTTATGTCACTAAGTCATGTCTGATTCTTTGTGATCCCATGAACTGCAGCACACCAGGCTTCCCTGTCCTTCACTAACTCTCTGAGTTTGCTCACACTCATATCCATTGAGTCAGTGATGCCATCCAACCATCTCTTCCTCTGTTGCCCCTTTCTCCTCTTGCCCTCAGTCTTTCCCAGCTTCAGGGTCTTTTCCAAAGAGTTGGCTCTTCACATCAGGTGGCCAAAGTTAGGGCACCTCTAAATAAGCAGCAAGGAACTCTTAAATATACTAGAATATCTTAGAGTTAAGGGCTTCCTAGGCAGTGCTAGTTGTAAAGAATCAGCCTGCCATGCAAGAGACTCAGGTTCGATCCCTGCCAATGCTGGGAAGATTCCCTGGAGAAGGAAATGACCACCTGCTCCAGTATCTTGCTTGGAAAATGTCATGAACAGTGGAGCCTGGTGGGCTGCAGGCCACTGGGGTTGCAAAGAGCTGGTCATGACTGAGCACACACACACACACACACACACACACACACACACACACACAGAGGCATATTGTTCTTAGTCGTTCATTTGTGTCCGACTCTTTGCCCACCAGGCTCCTTTGTCCATGGAGACTCTCCAGGCAAGAATACTGGAGTGGGTTGCCATGCCCTCCTCCAGGGGATCTTCCCAACCCAGGGATTGAACCCAGATCTCCCTCACTGCAGGCAGATTCTTTACCATCTGAGTCACCAGGGAAACAGTTATATTATTTGAGAGGGAGTCCAGAAAGCAGGCTCAGAACAGTACATTATTTTTATACACTCCTTTGCTTGTATTTGCACAAGCAAATTTTTAAAAGACCATAAAGTTAAAATTTTATACAGTGGTCATTTTTTTTTCTGTTGTTTATCTAACTTTTCTCTTTTTTTCTATAATGAACACTTTTTTAATGGAACAGAAAGGAAGAGGAAAATAAAAGACAATTCAGCCTAGAAGCTCAGGCACAAACACTCTGTGCTATATTGTATTATGGATTTTATTCCAGTCTCTCCCTCAAACCAGTTGCTTAAAGAAAATTTTTGCTTCCCCTAGCCCACATGTGTATCCCAAACCACTGTTTGCTTCTCGTGTGTGAGGCCGCCGCCTCCCCCCATGCACTTGGAATTCAAGGCAGCTACATGTCTGGTGTCTCTGGGCAAACTCCACCTTCTGCATAAAAACTAGACTGAGTTACAGACTTCCCACAGCACAGATGCTGGAGCCACCAGCATGAGTCTCCAGAGGAGCATGGAACTCGAACATGAGATCAATGAGGCGCAGCAAGAAAACCACTGAACCAAATGCATTGTTCACCATGCGAAGAGCTATTCAAGACACAGTAATTTACAGTAGAGTTAAGGGAGAGGAAAACCTAAGACACTAGAAAATCACATCAGAATCTTTAGCTCAAACTATAGAAAAAAACTGAGAAAAAAGTGTCATATTACAGCTGTGTTGCGTGTGTCTGCTCAGTCATGTGATCCCATGGACTGTAATCTGCCAGGCTCCTCTGGCCATGGGATTCTCCAGGCAAGAATACTGGAGTGGGTTGCCATTCCCTTCTCCAGAGAATCTTCCCAGGGATCAAACCTGCATCTCCTACACTGCAGGCAGATTCTTTACCACTAGCACCACTGGGGAAGCCCTTATATTACGTATATAAAGTATCTATCTATATATGAGTTCATGTTTATAAATACAAACTGCCATCTAAGGGGAGATGAAAAAAATGTGAGTTCATATCTTTGCATGAGTTGATCTGAAATGTATCAGTTCAGTCGCTCAGTCATGCCAGACTCTGCGACCTCATGGACTGCAGCACGCCAGGCCTCCCTGTCCATCATCAATTCCCGGAGTTTACTCAAACTCTTGTCCATTGAGTCAGATGCTCTCCAACCATCTCATCCTCTGTCGTCCTCTTTTTCTCCTGCCTTCTATCTTTCCCAGCAACAGGGTCTTTTCAAATGAGTCAGTTCTTCGCATCAGGTGGCCAAAGTACTGGAGTTTCAGCTTCAACATCAGTCCTTCCAAAGAATATTCAGGACTGATTTCCTTTAGGATGGACTCTTTGTATCTCCTTTCAGTCCAAGGGACTCTCAAGAGTATTCTCCAACACCACAGTTCAAAAGCATCAATTCTTTGGTGCTCCATTTTCTTCACAGTCCAACTCTCACATCCATACATGACCACTGGAAAAACCATAGCCTTGACTAGATGAACATTTGTTGGCAAAGTAATGTCTCTGATTTTGAATATGCTGTCTAGGTTGGTCATAACTTTTCTTCCAAGAAGTAAGCCTCTTTTAATTTCATGGCTGCAGTCACCATCTGCAATGATTTGGGAGCCCAAAAAAATAAAGTCTGACACTATTTCCACTGTCTCCCCATCTGTTTGTCATGAAGTGATGGAACCAGATGCCATGATCTTAATTTTCTGAATGTTGAGCTTTAAGCCAACTTTTTCACTTTCATCAAGAGGTGCTTTAGTTCTTCACTTTCTGCCATAAGGGTGGTGTCACCTGCATATCACAGGTTATTGATATTTCTCCCAGCAATCTTCCTTCCAGCTTGTGCTTCTTCCAGCCCAGCATTTCTCATGATGTACTCTGACTGTAAGTTAAATAAGCAGGGTGACAATATACAGCCTTGACATACTCCTTTACCTATTTGGAACCAGTCTGTTGTTCCATGTCCAGTTCTAACTGTTGCTTCCTGACCTGCATACAGGTTTCTCAAGAGGCAGGTCAGGTGGTCTGGTATTCCCATCCCTTGAAGAATTTTCCAAAGTTTGTTGTGATCCACACAGTCAAAGGCTTTGGGATAGTTAGTAAAGCAGAAATAGTTGTTTTTCTGCAACTCTCTTGCTTTTTTGTTAATTCAACCGATGTTGGCAATTTGATCTTTGGTTCCTCTGCCTTTTCTAAAACCAGCTCGCACATCTGAAAGTTCACGGTTCACATGCTATTGAAGTTTGGCTTGGAGAAGTTTGAGCATTATTTTACTAGCATGTGAGATGAGTGCAATTGTGCGGTAGTTTGAGCATTCTTTGGCATTGCCTTTCTTTGGGATTGGAATGAAAACTGACCTTTTCCAGTCCTGTGGCCACTGCTGACTTTTCCAACTTTGCTAGCATATTGAGTGCAGCACTTTCACAGCATCATCTTTTAGGATTTGAAATATCTACACAATCATATTATCTTCACTGACTAAAAAGGAATGTTTATACTTAATGGAAAATTCATAATCAAGTGAAAGAAGAATCTAAAATGCTCCATGACTCCTGACCTGGAAAGATAATGCTCAGGGAAAATATGATGACTGTTATTCCAATTATAGAATTTTGAAATTGGCAAAACTAGCATTTTCAGCTCTGCAACCTGGTGAGTGCTTGTAAGCAAGTATTATTTTGCCTGTTGAGCATCACACTCCACTTTATCTGTGAGCATCAGACTTCTGCATTCCCAGTCAATGTTTCTCACCGAGAGCTCATCTCAGCCCTAGTTACAGAGTTGAGCATTTATTAGCTAAGCCTCTGAAATGATGAAGCCCAAGCATGCTATAGTCAGGTGACAAAGTCTAGAACTGGCAGGAGATCCCAGACAGGCTCCCTGATCCACAAGCTGATCCAAGCAACAGGTTGTTGTCACTTTGCTCAGTCCTCGCAGCCTTTCTCACTTCTCCCCAGTATGATCTACAACAAGTACCTTTCTAGATGTTCAGGAGAGACCTCAACGCATCGTATACAATATACACACTTGGGCTACGATGCCTTCAAAGAAGCGGTTCACTTCCGATTCACCATTACACTAACAGTACAGTCCTGTGAGGTCCCAGCTGTTTGGGAGGGGTCTCCTATTAGACTCCCAACTTACACAGATTTGATGCTTTCTGTCCCCATGTCTCATAAAGCCATCAAGTGAAGATTTGTCCTTCTCAGCAAATTATCTCAGGACAAAATGACTTCCCTCATGATTATGCTGTTTTCCTTTTATTTGGTGTTCTCTTGCAATGTTGTTCTATTTTAATAGCAATCCAATACTTTTTGAAAAGATATATTTTTATTAATATATAATATGCTACATGTAATAGCATAATATTATATATTATACTATATAATAGTATTATAAATTATACTACATAGTAGTATATTATATATAACTATTATATTAACTATATACTACAATTATAATATGTATTACATAAAAATATATCTCTCTTCAAAAAAGTATTGAATTGCTAAAAAACAGACCAATATTGCAAGAGAACACCAAAATTACAGAGCTTTCCCAATGGCTCAGTGGGTAAAGAATCTGCCTGCAATGCAGGAGACTCAGATTCAGTCCCTGGGTCAGGAAGATCCTCTGGAGAAGGAAATGGCAATCCACTCTGGTATTCTTGCCTGGGAAATCTCATGGACAGAGGAGCCTGGTGGGCTACAGTCCAAAGCACTGGACACAATTGAGCACATGCACACACACACATACAAAATAGATAAATCACATGAACTCATTTTAGCTGTTTGCCATAGACGGTTGGTCCAGCCAGCCTAGCCCTGATGTTAGTGAAAATAGAACACATCCAGAAAAGTGTAGAGGAAGGGGCAGGGGCTGGATTCAAAAATCCTGGCTCTTTGGTAAAAATAGCAATATGAAGCTGTCTCAGCCTCAATGGCTAAATAAGTTTGCTGTGAAGACTGAATAAGTGGGTACCATACATTGATGCATTACCATGCCTAGCACAAAAGGGTTGCCTTGCTCCTTCTATTATTACATGACATGATTCAATGTGAAGGCTTTTTTACAAGGGAAGTTGAGCATATGTTGGGTGACAGCAAAGGTTGGAGGGAAGAAAGGTAGTCTCAAATAGGGGCTGTGTAATAAACAAAGCAGTGAGAAAATGAGGTTTCTGGGTCTTCCCTGGAGGTCCAGTGGTCAAGACTCTGAGCTTCCACTTCAGGGATACAGTGCATATGGGTTTGATCCCTGGTCGGGGAACTAAGATATCATGAGCCATGAGGCCAAATAAATAAATAGAAAAAAGACACTTAAAAATTAGTAATATTTTTTAAATGAAGTTTCTGAGAACAGATCTTCTGTTACTCTGAGCTGGAATAAAGATGGCATCATATGAATTGCTTATATAAACGGTCATTTTGCTCTTTTGTCTGCCTGTATAATTAATTCCTGTCTTTTATGACCCATTTCAAATGTCACCTCAGAATCAAACTCTTTATTTAATGAATGAATGGATGGAACTGGTTATCAGTCAGATTTCCATGGGAAAACAATTTCGGTGCCTTGGTTAATGTTAAGAGACATCACAATACAGTTATTCTCAATTTTATATTCTAGGCCTTTTATTTCAAACTGCCCATTACATATGAAAATAAGTTCAGCTATGTAGCCCAGAATGGCGGGATCTGAATAAACCCACCATGATGCTGAACTTCCTTTCCCACCATCAGACACATCCATTCTCAGCATTCCAGCAAACTCTATCTTTAAAGATCTCAGAGAAGATGCTACAGTTTTTCTCAGTCCAATAGCCCTTTCTGTCCGAACTCCTTCCTCACACCTCAGTTAAATCCCTTCTGAAACTACAGAGCTAGTTGAAACATGTTTGGGATTTTACACTTTGTAAAGTCCAATTGCCAGCGTCTCACACTTCTTTGGGGCTTCCCTGATGACTCAGCTGGTAAGGAATCTGCCTGCAATACAGGAAGATCCCCTGGAGAAGGGATTGGCTACCCACTCCTGTATTCTTGGGCTTCCCTTGTGGCTCAGCTGGTAAAGAATCCACGTGCAATGCGGGAGACCTGGATTCTATCCCTGGGTTGGGAAGATCCCCTGGAGACGGGAAATCTCCCCCACTCCAGTATTCTGGCCTAGAGAATTCCATGGACTGTATTGTCCATAGGGTAGCAAAGAGTCGGACACAACTGAGTGACTTTCACTTCACTTCACTTCACACTTCTTTGAAGGCATCTGTTGTAACTACCTTCAGTGACTCCCTCCATCTCTCCTCCTCCCTCCCTTCCTCCTCTCCCTCTTCCTTCCTCCCTCCCTCCCTTCCTTCCTTCCCCCTGCCTGCCTTTCTCTCTTTCCACAGTTGTTCCCGTCCTCCAGTGCTCTGGTGAATACGCCCCACCCAGCAAAGCCCCAGGGGTGGCACATCTGACTTCGACTGGTAGGACTGACTGACTTCATGAAGGCAGTTTGTCTCCTTCCCTTCCCGATCCCTTCGACCTTGCCTGTCCCCCCAGCGCAGCCTCAGATGCTGGTCCCCATTGCCTCCCTCTCGGTGTTTACAGCTCTTCAGCTATGCCGAGAAGGAACAGACACTGCATCGTCTCTTAGGGGAATCTGTGTTTGCATCTCATTTTCCTTTCATTATGTGTCCTGCAGATCTACAGAGATGGGACATCAATTCATGCCACTTAATGTTTTAGTCTCACAGAAGGTCAATGCCAGCTACAGACTTGCCTTCCTACCATTCGCCCCTACTTGGTTCTCTTGTCCAAGTCCAAGCACATTTATGGTGATGACTTAGCCTGGCTTTGCACTTCTCTGTGACCCTTTTCCTCCCAGGCTGTTCGGTGTTGGTGTGAGATGTCAGAGAGGCATAAATTCCCATTAGGGAGATTTCAGTGAAAGGCACAGAGACTCTTTCCCCATTTCATCAGCTCTGTACAACAGCTTCACTCACACAGTCCTTAGCCCCAGGGCTGACCCTGCATGGGACCAGGTGATGGCCATCATTTTTCAGGTGGCAACCAGGGAGAAGACAAGAATTGGGATCATGGCTGTCATACTCACAACTACCATCTGTACCGCGCCCAAACCTTGCAAAGGGCTTCCAGATTAGCTTCTGTGTGTGCTAAGCTGCTTCAGTCGTGTCCAACCCTTTGCGGCCCCATGGACTGTGTAGCCCACCAGGCTCCTCTGTCCATGGGATTCTCCAGATAAGAATACTGGAGTGGGTTGCCATTTCCTTATCCAGGAGATCTTCCCCACCCAGGGATCAAACCCACATCTCTTATGTCTCCTGCATTGGCAAGCCATGGTATTTTGCCACTAGCGGCACCTGGGAAAGCCCAATTAGCTTCCACATTAGCCACTAAATCATTACAGTCTTTTTTGAAGCTAGATGTTTACATTAATATTCCCATTTTACTAATAAAGAACTTGAGAGCCCTGAAAAGACAATGTAAATAGTCTAAGATTACACTGCCACTCAGTTACTGAGTCTAGTAGCCCAATCCAGGGCTTCTGACTCCAGAACCCATGTTCTTAGTATTTACCTAACCAAACCACTGAAGAATTGAGTCATGGTTTCAACTACCGTCAAGCAACCCCAAAAATCCACGTTACACAGTAACTTATAATGGTCAGGAAATCATTTTGAATCCCAGCAAGAAGCCTGGTTGTGGAATGAATCACTCAGCTACAGCCCTCCCAGCCCATCATACAGTGTATTTTTCACTTCACACATTACAGTTTGATCCTAGACATTGAGCTTGGGTCTTTTTTTGGTTTTCATGTCTCTCTAAATAAATTTTAACATACAGAGTATAGTTAAAACTGTTTTAGCCTAATTCTAACTTCTGATATTCTAACATTTAGATAATTTTTTATTGATTTAAACTTATTACAGCTTGTATTTTCCTGTTTTTGTGTATGCCTGGGAATTTTGCTTTCACTGGATGCTAGACATTGTGAATTTTGTCTTGCTTCATGCTAGAAATTTTTGTTTTCCACTAAATATTTCTGAACTTTGTACTGGGATGGAATTAAGTTCTTGAAAGCCACTCCATAGTTTCAGATCTTGTTTTTAATATTTGTCAGACAGGACTAGAGCTGAGGAGTCTGAACAGAAGTGGTCCGTGTCTCTTTCAGGCCTGCTGCAGATAAATATTTCATGGAGAATTCTCCATGCTCTTTATTCTTCTGTCAGCTGATGTAGACAAGCATGGACTCCTTAGAAGACACACACTGAAGGTGGTGGAAGCACAAGATGAAAGTGCCAGGGCCCCTGAATCACCCTTGGAGGAGATGCTCACTAATTTGGAGCACTGTTATATACTTATATAAGCAGGGAACAAATTTTTACTGTGTTTGAACTGCTGGAGAGGAGAACACTTTTATCCTTCTTGGTTCTTTGGCTGATATAATAATCAAATTAACATGGGATAGGTTAACAGGAGAAAAACAAATTTAATTATGTAAGTACAGGCATCCCCTAAGAATATGAGACCCAAGGGCAAGTCAGGAAGTTGAGGCCTATATGCCATCCTGGGCTAAGAAATGGGATGAGGTCAGGACTTCAAGGGGGAGGAGAATAATTCAATAAGAAGAGCAGATGTTTGTTACAATAATGAGATGCTTGCCCTGCCATACAGATAGGTCATTCAGATAGAGGTTCTTCCTGATAATAGCTCTCTCTTGGATCCAGCCCCCCTATCTAAATTCTTTTAGATAGAGAAAGCGAGGTTTTCTTCAGTCTGCTGGGTCTTGCTTGCCTTCAGCTCATAATAGCCCACATGTCAAAGCAGGATATTTCAGAGTCATGTATTCTCCTCCCCTTTGGAACCATTATACTTTTTGCAGGTTTTTGTTGTAGGAGTTGAACACGTCTTGTGTAATGAAGCCTCAGAATGTGGTGCTTTGCTGTTTACATTTCTATAAACTAATCGAATCAAGATAAAATATAATCTCACAATGAGTATTACTAATTTTTAAAACTCTTTAATTTTTCATGTTTTGTTATCTTATGACTTTTTTCACTTTTAAAGTAATGCCTGCTCATAATGTATTTTGTAAAAATTTGCTGCTCTTGCAAATAGAAAAGTGAAAAAGAGATAATAGCTGTCCTCTGTAATAAAACACCCAAAGATAACTCCAGTTAACTCTACCCACTGTCTCAAAGCCAGTTCAAACTCAATTTACTCAGCACTGAACTCAGGATCTTCCCCCCAAGTAATGTCTTCTTCCAACGTTCCCTCCTTCACTGAATAGCAACACCGGACCTCCAAATGCATGAGCCAAAAGCCAGAGTCATTCTCAACACCCACCTCTTCACATGCCCTTTCTGAAACCTGCAAGACATAGCTAGGATAGACAAAAGACACAACGGCTGATGAAACCTAAGAACAGATTGATATGTTAGAGTGATGGATGAACTGTATTAATCCTGTTCCAAGACAGCTGTGGGTTGGGAGGAGTTGTGATACAGGTGGACTGGGCAGAGAAAACAATGGATCAGCACGATTTTGAATGTGAAGGGGGCTTTTCATCCTCTTACTATTTGGATCCCATTTTTCCTGGTGAAATACAACCCTCGGTCCAGCTTGAAATCTATCTCTTGCATAAAGCTTTTCTTGACTCCCACCCCATCGTAACCCTGATCTAGCTCAGAGTGATTTCTTCCTTACAAAAGGATTTCATATCCATTCCATTCATCCAGTGCAGGGTATGTGTGCTCAGCTGTGTCCAACTCTTTGCGACCCCATGGACTATGGCTTGCCAGGCTCCTCTGTCTATGGAATTTTCCAGGCAAGAAATACTGGAGTGGGTTGTCATTTCTTCCTTCAGGGAATCTCCGACTCAGGGATCGAACCCACGTCTCCTGCATCTCCTGCACTGACAAAGGGATTCTTTAACATTTGCACCACCTGGGAAGGCATTCCATTCTTATGATGCTTATTTTTGGCCATACACTATTATTTATTTTTTAGAATGGGTAAACTTAGCTGTTCCAGCTAAAATTAAAATCATAGCTCTTGATGGAAAGGACTGTGGCCTTATTCCTTTGTGCATTCAGACTCTAGTTTGGTGCCTGCTCCCCTCACATGCTTCTTTTAAAAACAACAATGAACAAGTGCCTGCTGACTTACTCCAGTCTCATGTTACCCTGGGCTTGAGTGTCAATGAAGCCACATGAGGAGCAAGGGGTGAATGAAACTCAGCTTTGTGAGCCATCCTACCTCCATACTGAACAGAAGGCAAAGGACCAATTTTCCAAAGCAAGCAACTTGCACCCTGACCACTGCCTGAAGCACATCTAGAAGACCAAGATTCTGAGATGAGGTTTCAGTTACACCAAAAAGAGATGAATGACCCTGGCTTAGATTATTCTCATTTGCTAATATTAATAAAATCCATTTAAATTGGCCCTCCTCCACCACACTTTTTATACTGATTAATTTCTCTCCTGTCTTGACCTGCTGATCTCTTCAACATTCAAATTCACTATTTATTTCAATAATAATTCATTAACTTGATTTTTGTATTAACCACAAGACCCAGAAAATGTTTTTCAAATTCCTTACTGATCTGTTCAGTGATGATTGTTTTTATGTGCTGAAATGGAGCCCTGGCATTTAAAGCCAATGAAATGGGGGCTAATAGGATCTTATGAAACTCACTCTTGGCCTGACAGCCAGGTGGTTAGACGGAGATGTCATTTTTCATTTTTTTTTAAACTATTGCCTAAGACACTCATATCTTTTGCTCAAGAGGCTTTTAGTAAAAATAAACTTATAAAGAAGGGAATTAAGCAGATGTTGACCATTTCTGATTTTCTCTAGCCCTTTTTGACAGCATTGTATTTCTGGTGTTCCATGAAGTAACTTGGTGAATTTTGGAAAATTGACATGTGCTCTTTTATGTAATCTATTTCCCTGTGTAGAAACAACTGTAGTTTTTTTTTTAGTTGGAGGATAATTGCTTTACAATGCTGTCTTGTCTTCTGCTGTACACCAGTGTGAATCAGCCATGAGTATGCATATGCCCCCTTCCTCTTCAGCCTCCCTCCTACCACTCCCGTCATCCCACCCCTCTAGGTCATCACAGAGCACCAGGCTGAGTTCTCTGTGCTATAGAGCAGCTTCCCACTAGCCATCTATTTCACACGATAGTGTTTAGATGTCAATGCTACTGTCTCTATTCATCCCACCCTCTCTTTCCCCCACTGTGTCCACAAGTCTGCTCTCTAAGTCTGCATATCTATTCCTGCCCTCCAAATGGGCTCACTTGTACCAGTTTTCTAGATTCCATATATACGCATTAAAAACAATTGTAGTCTTGAAAGAGAAAAATTATTGCTTAAAATTTGAGGAGATGTGCCCTTTTACCAACTTATGATGCTTTTCATCATCACAGTGACTTTTGGGGAGAACTTGCTGTTATTAAGCTCTGTGCTATGCAATTCTGCCATGAAATTTTCACACCAGCTCTGAGATTGAGCATCATGATTCTCCTTATGCCGTTGGTAGGCTGGGGCTCAACAAGGTTGCTAAAATCATCCAGGACAGCTCAGTGGAGCTGTGGAGGCTGGAGTTCAAAGCTGGGTCAGCCTGATTGCAAAGCCGAGAGCTTAAGAGTCACGTTGCTTGAAATATGGCACCATATTTAAAGAGCTTGTTGGAGAGACTTGTCATCTGTGTTAGTTGTCATTGTCTTTGCTGCTTACCACTGCTCTTGGTTTAGCATGACACTGTTGAGCATCTAAATATAGAGCTATTAATAAATAGTGGGTGATCAGTAATACCTGAGAGAGAGACAGACAGAAAGACAGAGACAGAAAGAGAGAGAAACAGGGGGCTGGGGAGAAGGGAAGAGAGACACGTGCTGGTGTTGTGGGAAGAGTCATGGTTCTGAAATCCTGCAGACAAGGCTTCTGTCTCCCCACCCAGCAGTTGTGCAACCTCATACAAATGAAATCAACTATCTCATCTGTAAAACGGTGTGAATGCTAAGAACTCCTTTGGGGGGAATGGTGTTCTCATTACCTTGATTGTGGGAATGACTTCACAGGTGTATACATAGGTCAATATTTACAAACTGTACACTTATATGTGTGCAGTTTATTTTATGTTAAATTAAACCTCAATAAAGCTATTAAAACAACAATAATAATAGCTCCTGTATGGGCTTCCCAGGTGGCTCAGATGGTAAAGAATCTGCCTGCAAAGCAGGAAACCTAGGTTAGATCCCTGGGTCAGAAGATCCCCTGGAGAAGGGAATGGCAACCCACTCCAGTACTCTTGCCTGGAGAATCCCATGGACAGAGGAGCCTGGCGGGCCACAGTCCATGGGGTCCCAAAGAGTCGGACATGACTGAGCAACTAACACTTTGCTTTTTTCAATCAAAGCCAGCTGCTACAGCAACATATTTCTCTATAATTCCCACCCTCATCTTCCAGCTTTTCAGAACCCATTTCAGACAGGCAAATGAGGCCTTTCTCTTGATCCTCTTTCTTTCCTACCCTTGCCCACCCTCTGACCTCAACTCACATTGCTGCTGCCCTTTAGGTTAATCTAGCAAAGGGGACTCTGTCCTGTAGCTCAAGTCATCCAGCCCTTCATTACGTGCTGCTTGGTCCTCTGCAGGGAGCACTTGCCAGACAAAGAAAGCTCTCTTTTGCAACCCATGATCCATTGACTATGGCTTTAATTTAATTTTATTTTTTTAGTTCTATTGAAATAAAGTTGATAGACATCACTGTATAGATTTAAGGCATACAGTGTAACGGTTTGACTTACATATATTGTGAAATGTTTACCACAAGAAATTTAGTTTGCCTCCATCGTCTCATGGAGGTACAATGAAAAGAAAAAACAAAATAAGAAAAAAAAAATCTTTCCTCATTGTAATGAGAACTCATAGGATCTGGTCTTTTATCAACTTTCCTGTGTATCACCCAGCAGAGTTAACTTACAGCCATCATATTGTATAGCACGTCCCTAGTGCTTGTTTATCTTTTTATTGAATGTTTGGGCCTTTGGACCACCTTGCCCTGGTAACTTCCGTTTTTAAACTAAGGATTAATCCATGCGCAGTGAAATGGCCAGATCTTAAGTGTATTGTCACTCAGTCTTAACAAACATGCATCAAAGAACAGAACAATGATAATACCCCCCAAAACCTGCCTGTCCCTCCCCACTCAATTCTTGCTCCCCAAAAGCAATCACTGATCACCTTTCTATCACCACAACACACTTTGCTTTACCCGGAATGTTGTATAAGTAGAAACGTACAAGGTAGGTTTTGGCTTATGGAGCGATCTGGCTTCTTTCACTAGGAAAGTGTTTTTGAGATGCATCTATCTAGCTGCATATATTATTAGTTTGTTCCTTTTGCATTGCTGAGTAATGTTTCACTGTAGAGATGTATCACAGTCTGCTTATCCCCTCTTTTGAGAAGCATGCAGGATGCTTCCAGTTGCGAGGTATTATACAGAAAGCTACTCCAAACATGCCTGCTTGTGTTGTTTCCATTGCTCTTAGATAAATACTTAAGTCATAGGGTAGATGTAAGTTTAATTTTAAAAACACTGCCACACAGGATGTACCACTTTACGTTCCGCCTAGCAATGTGTGAGAGTTCCAATCACCCCACGTTATTGATCATTTTTTCCATTATAGTGGGTGTGCAGCAGTAGCTCATTTTAATTTTCATTTGCATTTCCTGAAGGATGCTGTGTGCTTTTTCATGTGCTCGCTGCCATTTCATTATCATCTTTTGTTTAGTGCTTAACTCTTTTGTCCATTTTTTATTTGGTTGTCTTTTTTATTATTGAGTTGCAGGAGTTCTTGATATACTAGATACAAGTCATTTGTCATATGTATGTGTTGTGAATTATTTTTCCCAGTCTGCAAATGGCCTATCCATTTTCTTGATGGTGTTTTTTTTAATACACAGGAGTTTTTAATTTTGATAGTCTAATTTATTAATGTTTATTCTTTTATGGTCTGTGGTTTTTATGTCCTCTCTAGGAAATATATACCCCCCTCATGGTTGTAAAGATATCTCTATGTTTTATGCTAGTAGTTTTATCATTTTTGCTTTCTTGCTTAGGTCTGTGATCCATCTTCAGCTGATTTGTGTGTGTGTGTGTGTGTGTGTGCGTGTGTTGTGAGATAGAACATGATTCTTTATTTTTCCAAACAGATACACTGTTATCCCAGCACTGCCAGCTGAATACATTTTTTTTTTCTCTCCATTAAATGACTTTGGTGCCCAGGCTAAAATTTTGAATGCTGATGTGTGGACTTAACATGAATTTGATATGTTTACATGGAAAAGAGCCTCTTCCCACCAGGAGGAAAGGAAAGGCAGAGAGATCAATTCTCATACATACGAGGACTGCACTGGGTCTGCTGTGTGTCCAGAGAAGCAGCAACTGACCTGTCCTCAAACAGGAGAAACCAGGGACTTCCTTGGCGGTCCAGCAGTTGCAACTCCGAGCTTCCATTGCAAGGGGTACAGGTTCGATCCCTGGTAGGGGAACTAAGATCCCACATGCTGCATGGCACAGCAAGAAAAAAAGAAAGAAAGAAATCAACAGTGAAAGAAGCCTGAGAGCATTCAAGCTTGGGAGGTGACCGGCATAAACCAGGGGGCATTTTTCCCTGAGGTCTAATTCTCACTTTAGTTTCTCAAGCTCTCTGGTAAGAGAGAGGAAGTTAAGGAAAGTAAGTCTGAAAAGCTGCTGGCATTTTCGAAGTACACAGTCCTAGTTTGTTGTCTTCCATCCCCACTGAAAGAAAAACAGGCCCGGGCTCTTCCTGACACTCTGGGGCCCCTTGATCCAGAACACAGGCCTTTATTCTCATTTCTAGAGAACTGCATAGAAACCTCTTCAGTGCTAGGGCACTGATCGGGTATATTTTCAGTTTTATGGCTGCTCTAAATCAGAATTAAGGAGTAAGTAGCCTGACCGATTTTCAATTTCCTATTTCTCCTTCATAAATTCTAAAGTGATTTTTATCATAGGGAAGCTGACATTTTAAGAATAGTATTTTTTTTTTTTAATCCATGGCAGATAGGTCTCTTTGAAGTCTTGGTGGAAAATCTTCCTTGCAGTTATCATTGTCAAAATCATCATGTAGGGGCCTTATGAATATATTGAGTGCTTGGAAAACCACAGGGAGGGAATTTGCAGGGCCTTAAGTCTGTGCTAAGACCCTCACGGTCAGCATCCCCTTGAATGTTCACAACCACAGTATAAGAGAGGTTTCATCTTTATTATCTTCTAGATTAAAGAAGCAGAGACCCAGATAGATTCAACCACATGCTCATGGACACAGAGCTAATTAATCCTGAATTTGAACAGAGGGCTATCTGTCAAGCTTTTTGCCCTGTTCCTAGCCATGATATAGCCTAGATTCCTCGGTATTACGTTGGGTTTATTTGTTTGTTTGTTTGTTTTGCAGGATCAAACCATGTGTTAAAACAATCCCCTCTCTCCCCCCAAAGGATATAGCACCCTCATACACTTAGGCAGCTTCAGTTTTTAAGACCGGAATGACACAGTTGTTTCTGATTTTTGAGTTGGAATGCTTGGCAGAAAAAAGATACTTCTTGCATTGAATTTGATGGTGCTGTTGAATGCAGCCTCTTTCATTTCAGCTCCATTCAGAGCAAACAGAAATCAATTTCTGCTTACCTAAAAAATAAAGTAACAAGCTCCACTAGGGGGGGAAAAAAAAGATCTCAGGTTCCTTGTTAATATTGTGAATAATGGCAAACACCCAAGGGGAAAAAAGACCAGACACTGAAAAAGAAGCAATAAAGGCAGGACTGGTACTGAGCCTCTTGCTATTGCTCTTTGAGGCTTCCTTTTTGGCTTTCTTTTCTTTGTGGAGAAGGAAAATATTCATTTCTGATTTGTAGATTGTTTTTTCCAGTTCCCCAGATAGTCATTCTTAAAAATCTTGGGATCTAGCTTTAAATGGCTTATAAAGCATCTTGAAAGGACCAGTTGCTCTTCGTGTGTATTTTATTTTTGTACATTTGAACTCCATCTAACTCCATCTGTGCAGTTTTACCTGGAAATGCCGTCAGGACTCCAGGTTCAGAAGCCCACCAGGTAGCAAAAATTCATCCTTTCCCTCAGAATCCTGGAAACAACTGGAAACCCAGGAGAAGCGCTGCAGGACAGCTGCATGCCCGCGGGAGGCAGGGGTCCCACTGGCAGCCCCCCGCTGGCAGCCCCAGCCCCTTCCCTGAACCCCGAGGCCACGCCTTCCTCCTGGGGAGACCGGAGCGCGGATCAGGGACCGCTCCTTCCCCTCCCCCAGGCTGCCCCTCAGAGGCACCAGCCCGCTCTCCTGTTACTTTATTCTCACTACTGGAGGACTCTGTTTTTCTGTCTACCCTGACAGCTACCGAAACCAAACTACAACAGCACTTCCGATGGTCTCACCTTCTGCCGCTGGAGCAACCCCCTCCTGCAGCTGCCAGCTGGGAGCGCCCGCTTTCATCCGCCTGTAAATGTTTCCAACAGCCTCGGAAGCAGCCACTTGGCTCGGCAGCCACTTGGCGACTGCTTTCCGCCAACACTGCGATTTCGGATTTTAATTACATCCCCTTGATTAGGCATCAAAAATCCATATGTGAACATTTGAAATGGCATTTCTAAAAGGCATATCTGCCCACTTCAAGTGCTTCCTCTGGGTGGTCCGAGTACTGATTACACTTTTGCTGATTTGGAAAACACTCTGGTGGGTAGCACTAGTTACTCTTTGCTTTAAAAGTCACCTTTTCCAGAGATCTACAGAGAATCTCAGCCCTGTACCAACCAAGAAGAAGAAATGGGGAAAAAAAGACAGTGTAGGCGGGCAGTATTTTCCTCCCCCCACCATGTGGGCCCACAAGGCAGAGTGAGGGGTAGAGGGTGGGCATCTGAAATCTCCCCCTCCTCTGCAAGCACCTGCCCTCATCCCTTCAACTTGAATAAATCAGGACTTTAAGGATTTCAGATCTGAAAACGTATAAGGAAAGGGTCAAGTGGATCCCCTTCCTGAGGGAAAAACAGGAATTGGAAGCTCCTCCTTCCAGGAAATATTTATGAACCACTTGCTACATGCCGGGCCCTGTGAGAGGTCATGTGACAGGACCCCCTTATGCTCTGCTCCCCGCCACCCGCCCTTCACACTTTCCATAGGAACCGCAGCTCTCCTTGAGGTTGAAATCTCTCACTGGGTCCTTCAAAGGGCAACAACTTCAAAATCAGGCTGATCTCCACTGCAGTAAAAGTTCTGCCTCCGTAGCTGTGGGTGCTTGAAAGAGTCACAACTCCGCTAAGGCTTAGTTTTCTCATCAGTAAAATGGGGAGAGCATCTACTTCATAGGGCTTCCCTGGGGGCTCAGTGGTAAAGAATCCACCTGCCAGTGCTGGAGACAGAGGTTCAATCCCTGGGTTGGGAAGATCCCCTGAAGAAGGAAATGGCAACTCACTCCAGTATTCTTGCCTGGAGAATCCCATGGGTAGAGGAGCCTGGCGGGCTACAGTCCACAGGGGTGGTAAAGAATCACACACAACTGAGTGAGCATACACACACACATACACACACACACACACACACACACACACACATATACACATCTACTTCATAAGATTGTCCTGAGGATTAACAATATAATATACTAAAGAATATAGCCTAGGGTTCAAAGCCAGTAAATGTTCAATAAATATTAGTTTCATCATTCTGGCCTCTCTCCCTGTTCTGGTTTATTCCAGCATCCTCTGACCAGCACCAGACTTGAGAACTGACCCTCCTCATCCACCCGGATTGCAGCACGAACAAGTCAGAGCCGCAGCGGTCGCTTCTCACCACCTCGACACTGACTTCCTGTTACGTGCACGTGGGTACAAGAGTCTGTGATCCTCTAACCCTGGAAGCCAGTGCAGTAGTCTGGATTTTATTCATTGCAAGAAACAGAAATCTGACTTGCTCAAACATGGTCTGAAATTGCATGGATTCCCACCAGCCAGAAGTTACTTCCTGGTGTATCCAGGGTCCTGTAACCCCAGCTCTCTCTCTGGCCTCACTTCACATTCTGCTGTCCTTGGTGGGTCAGCCCCTTCTGCAGCTGCAGGAGGCTTGTCACTCATGCCCGGGAACAATGACTTTCAGCTGCCCCAGAATTTCACCCTCCCAGTGCACTGTGCTAAGTCGCCTCAGTGACCGACTCTAGGACCCCCGCCAGCCTCCTCTGTCCATGGGATTCTCCAAGCAAGAATACTGAAATGGATTGCCATGTCCTCATCCAGGGATCTTTCCAACCCAGGGATTGAATCTACCTCTCTTAGTGTCCTGCACTGGCGGGTGAGTTCTTTACCACTAGCACCACCTGGGAAACCCCTAGAGTATCGACCTCCATAAAAAGAGGAAGCATCACCCTCGGTGTCTACACAGCAGCTCCAGGGTCTGGCCCCAGCTGGCCCCAGGAGAGCCCATCTCTGTAGGACTGAGGGGACAGGCAGATCACGGTGGTTGCAGATTCTAGTGGGACCTGAGGGCAAGAAAGGGTGATCATGACATCCCAGAGGGCAGAAACTGCATAACCCAGCACAGCATGTGTCCCCTCCAGCCAGGGATCCTGGCCCAGCCACCCAGGACCTCATCACTGCAGCATTATAGGAAGCCCAGCTCAACAGGGGTCTATAATGGGAGGGAGGGCAGGCTCCCTGGCTGACTTTTCCTGGGGGCCAGAGTAGAATCCTAACTAGGCTTCCCAGTAACCCAGAGAAGCTTGGGGATCACAGAATAGGAAAAGGCAGGTTTCCCCAGCATCTGGCCTCAGAAGACCAAGCTTAGAAAAGTGTGGAAAGGAACAGCAGGAAGCGCCATGACCTTGACCCTGTATACCACTCAGGTCTTGCTGGGCCAGAAATAAATAAGAGTGAAACTGAAGTGTGGCAGCTAAGCCAAATCTTTCAAGGGATCGCATCACAATGATAAAGCTCTCCTGGCCTTCCACACATCTGTTCCAAGGACACACACACGCAGACACACACACACACAGTTAGGTGCTGCAGTGAGGATGGTTACAGGGAAGTGTCTACAGAGAACAAGAAGGTTGTTTAGGCTTTACTCAGTGTCTTTTATCTGGGGGTCATAGGAATACTTTTGAAATATTTAATTAGGTCACAATGTGTCCGTAAGGAAGGTATCATTATTCACCTTCCCCAACTGAAACAAAAGTTATGAGTGACTTTCCTCGGGCTCCTAGGGATGGGGGATTTTGAGCAGCGTGACGGTCACAGATTCTGAGCGCGGCCACAGGCTCACCTCTTCCCTTCTCCCGTGGCAGCCAGAGGTTTAAATCCATGTGGCTTAAGCTGATAAGTCTGGTCAGGGTCACAGAATGCTGGATTCCTAAAGAGGAGGAGAAATTTTAAATAGGAAAAGTATTTTTAGCTTAATCTCAAGGTCAGAATAAATTGTAGAAGTCATTGAATCCATTTCTCGCTCTAGTCCTGGCCCGCAGGGTTCTCTTTGAATACAGCAAGGCACAGGGAGCCATCCCAGAAAACACTGGCTCCAACCCCAGACACCACCAATTGCTAGATCATCCTATGTCCCATTAAGTTAGAATTAGTCTCTGCCGAACTCTACGCACTGCTTCTGCTTTTGCCTGTTGGAAATCATTCATGTTTTCTGCCTTACTTGCTTTCTTCTGGCTATTAGTAGTTAGGAACCTACTCTGTGCTGTGTATTAGCTTGGGCCCTGCAACCAAGCCCTGAACAAGAGAGAAAGTCCTTGGCCTCATGAGAGATTATGTTTTAGTGGATAAAGACAGGAGAAAAAGAAAACAGATGAACAAAAATTTCAACTCAAGCTAAGCCTTATAGAGGAACTGAAGCAGGGAGGGGTGGGGGCTGCTTTCTATGGGGCTTACAAAAGTCTCCTGTGAGCCCCTGAGAAGGCGGCATTCAAGCTGCAACGGGAATGTTCCTGTAACCACACAGCATGTTTCCAGCCCTCTTTCCTCAGCTTCTGCTCATGTTCAAAGCCGGACACCATGACTCTCACACTTGCCTGTGTAGGCACGTGTGGGCGTGTAGGCACGTGTGGGCATGTAGACACAGCTGGCTTCTATCCTCTTGCTTAAACATCTCTGTTCCTCTATCATTTCAAATATACACATCTTTTTGTCATTGTATCTTAAAATATAGTGTTCATCTTAAAATATAGTGTTCAAAACTGGATTGTTGTTGTTGTTAGTCACTAAGTCGTGTCCGACTCTTTGTGACCCCACAGACTATAGCCTGCCAGGCTCCTCTTTCCATGGGGTTTCCCAGGCAAGAACACTGGAGTGGGTCTAAATTTGGTCTGACCGAGGTTTGTGTCCTCACTCTCTTGTTATGGACTCCACCCTTCCATTGACCAGATTTCTGTGCTTCCAGACATAGGCGTGCCAAAGTCACTATCAGCCTTGAAAACCTGTATCTCATTAGTTCTCCCAGGAAGCGCTCAGCCAACTAAGTATGTATAGTAAGTCTGTCACATGTGCTAAACGTGATCACTAGTACCCTGTGATTTTGTCACTTTGAGTGGAGAGGAAGACCTACATCTTACCTCTTTTCTGTTAAAGCCATCTTGCCACCCACTTAATATTTTCTTTCTTTCTTTTTTAGTGCAGATATTGTTCTTAGGATTTAACTGGTCTTCTACATTTCACTCTCAGATTTGATGAGCAAGACACCAATAATCAGATCCGACTTGTAATAAAAGTATCTCCCAAGAGGAGACAGTAAAGGGTTATGGACAGGCAGTTATCAATTCATTTAAAATATAATGAGCCAGTCCACATAAAAGAGAAACATGAAAGACGCTTGCTAAAATCCAAACACACCTACACATTCATTCAAGACTCGATGAACAGGCTTCCCTCCTGGCTTGGTGGTAGAGAATCCGCCTGCCAATGTAGGAGACGGGGGTTCCATCCCTGGCCCGGGAGGATCCAAACATACCGCTGAGCAACTAAGCCCGCAAGCCACAACTACTGAGGCCCTCACCCTAGAGCCCAAGCTCTGCAACAAGAGAAGCCACACCAATGAGAAGCCCACACACCTTCTCTCGAAGAGTGTTGTCCCTGCTCACCACAACTAGAGAAAAACCTGCGTAGCAACAAAGACCCAGTACAGCTCAAAAAATAAATAAATGAATAAATAAAAAATTTTAAAAACTCACTTAGCACAAATCTGTGCAAAGGTGAAGCCATAGTTATAATAAATAAATTAATTAATTCACCTGGCTATTTAATATGAAAAAGACCCAATGAACAAAGAAAGAAGGTCTTTGTGGCATTAAACTGGTGCTGAGTCATGAATTTGAATACTCAAAAGCTCCCCTTTTGAAACTCTGTTCTAAATATGTGCTCTAGAATCTTTCCTATTCTATACATAGGCTCACCAGTTTAGGGAACATATATTTTTATTTTCCCCTTAAAAATTCCAACTTTAATCCCTGGATCATGTTCCAGGATCCCCCAGAGGTTGCTGACAGTGCTGCTGCAGTTGAAAATGAAAGTTTTTTTCTCAGTGTCCTAAGACACAATCTATTTGGGACCAGAGGTTTAGAAAGTTACAAACCTAACAGCCTCACTTTTACAATCATGATCTAATGTTGGGTCCCTTTTATGGTCATCAGTCTGCCACTTCCAGTACAATTCTCATCCCTAAAAAAAAAAAAAAAAATTAGGTAGAAAAGAGAAATTGAGCACTTCTCCATTTATTGCTTTTTGTGTATCTTTTTTTTTTTTTTTTTTGCTCATACCTTTTATTTGAGGATGTAGAGAAGTTCCCCAAGGGTAAAGCAGAAAGTGATAGAAAGGAAACCTATATAAGAAATAAATGAAAGACAAATACAGTGTCACTCACATGTGGAATATTAAAAAAGTGAACAAACCAAACCAAACAAAAACAAACACACAGACCCAAAGAACAGATTAGTAGTGACCAGAGAGGAGGGGCAGGGGGTGGGCGAAATGGGTAAGGGGGGTGATATGGTGATGGATGGAAACTAAATTTTTGGTGATAAGCTGTAGGGTACACAGAAACAGACATATAATGTTGTACACATGAAACTTATATCATGTTATAAGCCAATGTTACTTCAATTTAAAAAAAATTTTTTAAGTGAAATTTTACACTGATCTTTTTAGGATATTTTGAAAATTAAATTTCTAAATTTATATGTGCCTGATCTGACCACTAAGCTGAGGAATTTCTTTAAGCCTCAGATGACATTCTCTTTCACACCCAAGGTTTTTATAATCACAAAGCACTCCCTCTTTGATCTGGGATAATTCCACAGTAGCAGTAACCATTGTTGCTTCTTTTAACTTCCTAGAAATAGAACTGTCACCGAAAACAAGTGGAAAAACCTTTCGGCAGCTCTGTTTTCACTGAATGAGGCATCCAGTGAGGGGTCAGTATCCCCGGCCCTCACCTGTGAGTCGCTCCCTCCTCTAAGCCAGCCTTGGGGTTTGTGTGGGAACATGTGCCTCCCTTCCCCGCTGGGGCCAGGGAATTCCTCGTGGACAGACAACACCCCTCTGTTTCTCTCTTTTAACCTTGACCAAGAGACCATCCCTCTTGTAAAGGAGGCATTCTCAAAAGAAGAAAGTCCTGTTTCAGTCACCCTTTTGCAAGGGTTTCTGCTGACCTGTTGATCAATCTAGTTAGCAGGAAAAGAATTCAAATGTGGGTTGCACCTAACTAATTAGGTATGTCCCCAAAACAATATGTAAAGTATGATTTTAACCCAGTGCTTTGTAAAGGCTCCACAGTCATGCTAATGATATACACACTGGTCAAAATACTGGTTAGTGTGTCAATACTCAACATATAAATACAGAAATAAAATATAAAAATATTTACTATATATATGCTATTTTCTGAATGCTGTGATTCTTAAGTGACTTGATATACAACTGAGGTCACAGAGTGAAGCTCCTCTTGTCTCCATGTTTATCTATGCTTTTTTGAATGAGGTAACTTGAAAAAAAGGAGAGGGAAAAGAAGAAACGAAGGAGGAAGGGGAGGGCTGATGTTATAAAGGATCTACCATGCTGCAGAGGTTTTATATGCCTAGTTGTGCATATTTGATGAAACAACTGTTACTATTACCCCATCTCACATCTGAGAAAAAAGGAGCTCAGATGAGCTCAAGAAAGTGAAAAAATTAGCAAAGGGCAGAGGTAGGATTTTAACCCATTTTCTTCTGATACCAAATCTCTACTCTTTCTGCCACCCCTGTTTTCTTAGGAACAAGGACAGAGGAGCCTGACTTACTGGACACCCCACTATTCTCATGACTCATCACTAACACATTTTCAAATGACTTGAAGATATTTTAATTCAAAGAAGAAAAAAAAAGACATGCATATTCCAAGCTATGCTTTGGGTTTTCTTTGGCCAGTTACAAACATTTCCCTTACCTGTTCCAGGTAGGCATTTGATTCAACCAACCAAACACATCAATCACTTCTACAAGAGCAGGAGAAATACTTCACTCCACATCCAGATGACTCAGCCGTAGAGTTTTTATGGTCTTCATGATTATCAAACTAGAGAGATTTCATTTACGCCAAAGCCAGGAATGTGGGTAAAACTCAGGATTTGAGTGTGATCATACAAAGGAAAGAATGAATACCATCTATAAAGAAGTACAACGATGTGAGGAACAGCAAAGTTTCCAATTTTTTTTGTGGCAGCAAGGAAACTTTACCCAATGAAATCATTATTGTTTAATGATAATTTAATCAGGATAGGGGAGAGGACATCTCTGGGTTTCACCTGACTGACTCAACTGTCCTTACCCTTCTCCTCTTGGTCTCTATAAATGTGCCCTTTTAAGTGGATTTAACTTTTTAAAATTTTTATTGGCTTATAGGTGCTTTACAATGTTGTGTTAGGTTCTACAGTACAGCCAAGTGAGTCAGCTATATAGATATTTGCTCAGTCGTGTCCAGCTCTTTGCAACCTTATGGACTGTGGCCCACTAGGCTCCTCTGTTCATGGGATTTTTCAGGCAAGAATACTAGAGTAGGTTGCCATTTCCTCCTCCAGGGGATCTTCCCAAGCGGGGGATCAAAACCGTGTCTCCTCCACTAGCTGGTGGATTCTTTACCACTGAGCCATCGGGAAAGCCACCTATACATATACCCTCTCCCTTCTGGATTTCCTTCCCGTTTAGGTCACCACAGAGCACCGAGCAGAGTTCCCTGTGCCGTACAGCGGGTTCTTGTTAGTTATCTGTTCTACACACAGTAGTGTTATATGCCAACCTCCCTGTCTCAATTCATCCCATCCCTCCCTTTCCCCTGTTGTGTCCACACATTTGCTCTCCATTTCTGTGCCTCTGTTTCTGCTCTGCAAATAGATTCATCTGTACCATTTTTGTCTAGATTCCACATATATGCGTTAATATACAATATTTGTTTTTCTGTCTCTGACTTAATTTGGTCAGCCTGTAGACCATGGTGGTGACATCGCAGACATCTCAGAGCTGTGCTGAGGACTAGCTCGGGGTCTGGAACACTGACTCAGCATCTACAGAATGGAAACACAGAAAATGCAGACAGTCTCGCCCTTCTGGCCAAACAGGGAAGGATTCAAGGTCACTTTCAGCCTCCAGGGTGTGCCCAGGAGTCTGCTGCAGTGCAACAGGAAGCAAGGTGAGGAATGGCAGGTCAGTGGAGATGATGAAGGACAAAGAAAATGCTAAACATCTCTCCCTGCTCATCAACAGAATCAATATGGAAGGAGACACCTGTCGCCAAGGGGAAGAGCAAGGTGCCCGCCTCCCCTTACTCTCTGCTGTCTCGGCTTCCCTCATCAGGCTGCGTTGGTCTGCCGCCTTGTAGATCACAGCCTCGCTGAAAACGTGCCTGCATCCTTAGCATCCTTAATGCCTCCTCCTGCCTTCCCTCCCTCCTGCCCGGGTCCCAAGTCCGCAGCCCTTTGTCCCTACTGGCTTCAGCCTTCATCTCCCCCCTGTCCCCTCCCGCTGCTGGCGGCGTCCCCACAGACAGTGCTCGGTGCTGGGGAGGGAGAGGGGCGGTGGGGATACCCGGCCACCGCGTTCAGCGGCTCCGGCACCATCTTTAAGCGGGAAGAAGGTGTCATCAACGGATAAAATGTTAAATGACAAATCATTTGCATTCTGCGGAACAGAAATTGTTAAATATTTCATTCCTATCACCTGCTCCTTTTCGGGGCAACCACCACACGGCAGAAAGGGCTCCCCCGAGAAATGCTTGAAAGGTCGGCGCCCGCAGAGCGCGCGGGTCCCGAAGCTCTGCATCGAGGCTGGGCCCCCGGGCCTCCCGCTCCGTCGTCGATGTCTCAATGCTGCCCTCTGCTGGGCTGTGGCGGCGCTGACAACGCCCCGAGCGGAGAGGCGCGGCCACCCCGCGGTTAACGGAGAGGGTTCACCTCTGTTAACCGGACGCGGAGATCACAGATGACCCCTCATTGGAGATCACACCAGCCCATCCTAAAGGAAATCAATCCTGAATATTCACTGGAAGGACTGATGCTGAAGTTGAAGCTCCAGTACTTTGGCCTCTGATGTACAGACCCGACTCACTGGAAAAGACCCTGATGCTGGGAAAGATTGAAGGCAGAAGGGGGTGACAGAGGACGAGATGGCTGAACAGCATCACCAGCTCGATGGACATGAATTTGAGCACGCTCAGGGAGATGGTGAAGGAGAGGGAAACCTGGCGTGCTGCAGTCCATGGGGTCGAAAAGAGTCGGACACAACTGAGCGACTGAACAACACCTGTGCCCGGTACCAAGGAGCATATGGCTGTATAAAGGGGCACAGCAGAAATTCACTGCCTTCGAGGGCATCCTGTCTCACCCTGTGGATGCTCAGCTGCGCTCTTTGCAGCGCGGCCCCTGCTACCTGCTCCTAGGCTGTCAGTGCACAGATGAAGAAAGCCTTATGGCCAGGACTTCCTCCCTGAAGGAGATCTGCTTGTGGAACAAAGGCATGTGTGTGTTGCAGGGGTGAGGGAAGGTTCCTACTAGGAAAGAGTGGAACACTCAGATTCGGGGTCCAGGGTTAAACTACACATTCACTCCAGCTGGGGACCACCATCCCCCCCACAGAGCATTCCAAGGGACCAAGCCCTGCCCACCTAGTCAACCCCCCTCCCAGGCTTGGCTCCAGGCTCTCCCAGCAGTCACCCCAACTTGTCCCTCTCCCACTCCACAACCCATCTATTGGTCTTCTGACCAGTCTTTCCACACCAGCCCTCCTTCCCAAGTCCATCCTTCACTCCACCCAAGGAAAGCTACATTACATGATGCAATTAATGTAAAACTCTTCATACAATGCTTGGTACAGGGGTAAGTACTCAAAAGAGTTTAGCTAGAAATGTAGTTACATCTGAACATCCACACCCTGCCCAGTAAATGCTTTTAGGGTTTCCCTACACCTCAGATAAAAATCAATGGGCATCTGCTTGACTCTCTACTTCCTCTTCAAACATTTTCTGAAGCTTTATAGACCAGCCATGGAACCCCTGGGCTCCCCATGCACACCATGGGTCTGATATCTGCCTGTGGTAACGCTAATCCCTTCATCTGATAGACCCTCTCCCAGCCTCTTCATCTGTTTGTTTATCCAAGACTCAAGCCTTCCTGAAGGCCTCATCTCCTTC
Organism: Cervus canadensis; assembly: GCF_019320065.1. Classification (NCBI taxonomy): domain Eukaryota; kingdom Metazoa; phylum Chordata; class Mammalia; order Artiodactyla; family Cervidae; genus Cervus; species Cervus canadensis. The sequence goes on along the minus strand of NC_057397.1, from coordinate 25,619,889 downwards.
AAGAGTTTCCTAAGTGTCTGTTAGGAGTCTATCCGCTCTCCATTTCTGAGCTTCTTGAATTCCAGGACTGTCTGAGTCATCTTTCTATCCCCTACCTCGCACAGTTTGAGAATCACCGCATGTTCACTGCATGAGTGGATGAATCAAGGCAGGGAAGAATGCATGCCCCAGAGGAGTCCCAGAGGCACCTACCTGCCCCAACCATCTCCTTGTACTTGCCAACTCGCAGTCTCGTGACTTAATCTGCTCCTGTGAGGGCTAGAAAGAATTGAGCATCACCACCCGGAAGGCTTTGTTCAGAAAAGTTCACCTGGACCTTCAACTCCTTTGTTTAGATGATGATGGTGACGTCAAGCTACTTTGGCAAATGGAAGTGATTTTTGGAGGAGGAGAGGAGAGGGGGTTCTGAAAACTTGAACTTGGCAGAAATCGGTCTGGTGGGAGCACAGGATTTTAAGACCCAGGAGAGAGATATTCAGACACCAGGCACAGAAGGAAAGAAGAGAGTGTGGGAGCTTTGCAGAGGGGCTTAGAGGAGAGAAAAATGGGCTGAGTCCATGTATGTGCCAAATACTCCTCAAACTCCTTCTGAACCTCACGCCAGCCATAGAAAGTTGTGATCCTTATTTTCTCAATGGGAAATTCAGACTCAGATGGATTTGGTTTCAGACCTGAGGTCACATACCGCTAAGTGACAGCTCTAAGATTCAAACCCAGGCTCCCTGACTTCTAAGCCCATATTTTCCTGTTACATTAACGTTTGCTCTGCTCTGAGAAGAAAGGCAGAAGTGAGATGGAGCAGGACCCTCTTTCCTTGTCCCCTCACCCCCACCATGTCCTCTGCCTGCTTTTTGTCTGTGGAAACCTTTAGTCAAAGAATAAGTTCAATCAGAGAAGTAAGAATCGCAAAAAGAAAGGAAAAACAGTCAAAGGAGACCAAATAATAATAATGTAGTCATTAAGCATAGTCAAGGACCTTTAGTTCTTTCTCAAGGGCTATAGATGATATCCTGAGCCATATCCTGTGGGTTGTCTTGTAGATACTAAAGCACCAGGTGGAGAAGTTGACCAGATGGCAGGATGACCAGACTATACTCAGGACATGAACTGCCACAATTTCGAGAATTGGTTGCAAAGAAATGGGAAAAAATGGACCCTGGAACTGAAGATTAACTGTACCTAAAATAACCAAGATGAAGCTGATCAGACCAGCGATGATAGTTTGAAAATGACTGTTAAAGATGACTATGCTATTTCTGCATGTAGCACCCCCACTCTGTCTATAAAATCTCTCCCCCTCCTCGTTGCTGGCATCTGAAACTTTCCTTTCCACCAACCTGGCCTGTTTATTGGCTTTTGAGCGGTGAGCAGCCAGACCCCACACAAACTCTCTGTAACAAAAGCACCTAACACAAGCAGGAACTAACCTCCCACCTCTGAGTAAAGTGGGCTAGCCCTTCTAAAGACCATCATCCTCTCCATCTTGGAAGTCTGCTGGATTTCTCCATCTCTCCATTTCTCCATTGAATACTAAGGGTTTCCTGTAATTCAGACCCCTTCCTAGCTGCCAGCCTGCACATGTCCTAGGTACGATGAGGATCAATACTTGAAGAGTCTCATTTCCCATTTTACAGAGATGACATCCACTTTCATATACCCGTTCACGAGGAGATGTGAAATGCTGCCTCATCCATCACTTTCCATCCCTGGCTCATGCTTCATTAGGCATCAGTAGAATTAAATAGCAGTAACTAAAGAGATCTAATCGACTATTACAATCTTCAGGGATGAAATCTGAGCTCACAGATTGGTGTTTCAGGAAAACCCAGACTTGTGTCTGAACTTAGATCATGAAACGTGTGTTGCCATGAACCGGGGGCTGAGAGGTAAGAACTGGAGTGTGCCGTGTCAGTGGGGATTTCCAAAGCTCAAGTCCTCCTCGCCATCAAGAGCCACTGAGTTCCACGTGAGGTTCATATGACCCTCTCGGCAACAGTCAGAAACAGCAGCCTGAGAACAGTACTTTGGTGTCCATTGCCATCACCGGGAGGGTTGTGAAAATATAGGTATCAGCGCCTCACAATTCCTGCAGTTTCTGATTCAGTGGGCCTGGGGAAATTCAAGAATTTTGGTTTCCTAAAAAGTGGAAGCAGTGGCAGATTTTATTTTCTTGGGCTCCAAAATCACTGCAGACGGTAACTGCAGCTATGAAACTGGAAGACGCTTGCTTCTTGGAAGAAAAGCTATGACAAACCTAGACAGAGTATTAAAAAGAAGATACATCACTTTGCTGACAAAGGTCCTTATAGTCAAAGCTATGGGCTTTCCAGTAGTCATGTACGGATGTGAAAGTTGGACCATAAAGAAGGCTGAGTGCCAAAGAATTGATGCTTTTGAACTGTGGTGCTAGAGAAGCCTCTTGAGAGTCCCTTGGACTGCAAGGAGATCAAACCTGTCAATCCTGAAGGAAATCAACCCTGAATTTTCATTGGAAGGACTGATGCTGAAGCTGAAGCTCTAATACTTTGGCCACCTGATGCAAACAGCTGACCCTTTGGAAAAACCCTGACGCTGGGAAAGATTGAAGGCAAAAGGAGAAGAGGGCGGCTGGGGATGAGATGGTTGGTGGCATCACCGACTCAACAGACGTGAGTTTGAGCAAACTCTGGGAGATAATGAGGGACAAGGAAGCCTGGCATGCTGCAGTCCATGGGGTTGCAAAGAGTCAGACACAATTTAGTGACTGAACAATAACAACAATTCCCCAGTGATACTGACGCTATTGGTCTGGGGCTCATTCTTGGAGCACTGTAGCCCCAGATCAGTTGTGGCCAGAGTGAAAAAAAGAGCCCAGCAGAGGGAGCACGGGCTTGGAGTGTTCCCTGAGCACCCCCAGTGGCTTCATCCTTAACTCACAGTGGTCACCAAGGCATGTCTACTAGAGTTACTTTCCTGTTTGTAAATACATTTTTGGCACAAGCTAGGATCCACTGAGAGCTTCCCAGGTGGCTCAGTGGTAAAGAATCTGCCTGCCAATGCAAGAGATGTGGATTCAATCCCTGGGTCAAGAAGATCCCCTGGAGGAGGAAATGGCAACCCACTCCAATATTCTTGCCTGGAGAATCCCATGGACAGAGGAGACTGGCAGGCTACAGTCCATGGGGTCACAAAGAATCAGACTCAGCTAAGCATGGGCTTAGTTGCTCTGCAGCATGTGGAATCTCCCCAAACCAGGGGCAGGCAGATTCTTAACCACAGGACCACCAGGAAGGGCCTAAGCACAGCTTCTGGCCCTGGTAGATGCTTTATATGAGTAAAAACGCTAACCACTAAGCTGACACGAGAACGTCACAGTGCCGTTGAAGGATGCTGGTTCTTGAAGGACTAAGCCATGCCCGACCCACTTGACACCTGGATTATTGCAGCCACCTCCTCGCGGGGGTTGCTGTCACTCGTCTCCTCCCTGTCTTGCATCACTCTCCCTTCTGCTACCAGAGGGAATGTCTTAAACTACAAACATGTTCAGGTCAAAAAGCTCTGGTGTGTAATGGTGTGTGCACTGTTATGATGGTATCTCAGCCCGGGGTCACAGACGCAAGTGACCTCCCCAGGGAACAACACTGGCCCATCAGAGGGGGATGCGGGGTTGAAGGTGGTCATTGCGGGGTCTCTGGCTTGGGATTCAAGCACAGACCCTGTGTAGAATGATCCCTGGGAACGCCCACCTGATAATCTGGAAGTAAAAAGGGTTTGCTTAGGACATTCAGGCCTGAAATGGGCCTGAAACTCCTTCTAACCTGATGAATAATGCAATTATTATGATTTGATTCATCTGAAGTTTTGGAGATGCCTTAGGCCCCTGCCCTGGCAGCAATTTACAGACAAAGGAAGAGGCCAAGGGTGACTGCCAAGGAGCCCCATGGCAACCACCTTCCAGAATTCTGAAGAGAAGTCCAGTGATCCTTCCAACAGCAGTGATGGGCGTGGCGGAGCCTGTGGCCTGGACATTTCAAACACTTGACCTGGAGCCTCTTGAAGCTCTTCAGGGACTTCCCTGGTGGTCCAGTGGCTAAGACTCTATGTTCCCAATGCAGCAGGCCTGGGTTCAATCCCTGGTGGAGGAACTAGATCCCACATGCTGCAACTAAGGCCTAATGCAGGCAAATTAATAAAATAAAATATGAAAAAGGTTCTTCAGAAAGTGTTCTCTCCTTTGCCTTCCTTCACCCCATCAGACAGTTCTGTGAATACATGTAACTGCCTTTTAACAAAATTACAGACACAGACAAAACAAAGCAAAATCAGTGCTATACTAATTATATTTTAGAAACTTATTTCCTCACCCGAGATGCCAAATTATTATTCATTCTGTTGGCTTCTAATCTATTTGGCTTAAGAGCTTTTTTGATTGATGACAGATATGTGAACTAATTCATTATCTATTCATCCATTCACTCTGGTAGTCTTTATTCACTGTCCACAGAATGCTCGTCATGAATTGGGATGATTTGATGCACACAAAGGCTCCATGTTGTTCCCAATATTTTATGGAATATACTGATCTACAGTGGAACTTTGTAATACATATGTGCTTTTTAACTCTTTAAATCAATTGCTCAGTCAGGATTATGAAAAAAGAAAAACCATGTATTTAGATTCAAACCAAAGCATATATTAATGTTGTTTTAGAGAGGTGTGGTGCTTTGAAAATATGTCTGCAAATTTTAAGTCCTGGAGAGATAGCAGTGGGTACACCTTGCCTTTGAACCTGGTCCAACCTCAATGACTAGCTGACCAACCGAATTTGGCAGAAATGGTGCTACAAGAGTTCTGAGACTGTCAAAAAAGTGGGGTGGTTTTTACCTGGTTCTCTGGAACAGTCAGGACCTCCCAGGTGGCTCAGTGGTAAAGAATCCACCTGTAATGCAGGAGACATGGATTCAATCCCTGGGTTGGGAAGATCCCCTGGAGAAGGGAATGGCAACCCGCTCCAGTATTCTTGCCTAGGAAATCCCGTGGACAGAGGAGCCTGGCCGGCTATAGCCCATGGGATTGCAAAGAGTTGGACATGACTTAGCAACTAAACAGCAATAGCTGAAACAGTCAAAGTAAAGCCCTAAGTCTCTGCATAGTCTCTGCATAGGAAGAGAGGTTCTACCACCGAGAGGCCGCCATTCTGTGAGGAAGCCCAAGTTAGCCTGCGTGGGAAGATCACATGAGAGGCCCTGAGACAACCAGGACAGAGAGAGAAAGGGAGGGGGTGTATACCTGCTTGCACAGATCCAGCCTCCAGCCCCACACTGCTGCAGCTCCAGTTCCTGGCCAACGAAACCATTCAGTAGTCACTGTGGTATGTCAACCCCGAGAAGTCTTCCTGACCCTCAGAAACAGTGATTGATTGCAAAATGATTATTGTTAATAGACACCGCTAAGTTTGGGACTGGCTTATTACACAGCAACAGACCAGTGATATGGAAGTAAAGGCAAGATTTTCAATATTCATTTCTACTGCTCTCATGAGGAGTAGTCCAGCTGACTTCCCTGGTGGCTCAGTGATAAAGAATCTAGTTGACAAAGCAGAGGATGATGGGGTTTGATCCCTGGTTCTGGAAGATTCCACATGCTGAAGAACAACTAACCCTGTTTGCCACAACTACTGAGCCTGTGCACTAAAGTCTTACTCCACAACAAGAGAAACCATTGCAATGAGAAGCCTGTGCACCACAAGTAGAGAGTAGTCCCTACTTGCAGCAACCAGGAGATAACCCATGTGCAACAACAAAGACCCAGTGCAGCCAAAATAAATGAATAAATTTTTTTTAATTAAAAAAATGCTCCAGAAGGTATTTCTTATTAACTGCAACATAACAAACCACCTTTTTCCTCTTACCTTTGACCAATTATTTCTCTGAATAGTTAATGTGTCGTGTGCCCTTAAGTACTATTGGGCTTCTCTATCATGCTTGACTCGGAGGATTATTCATAAGTAGAGACTCCAACTTGCTTACATTTAAAAGGAATCACGGTTAAAGGAAGAAGCAGTAACCACAGGTTTAGCCAACATGTAAACATCAGAATCCCTTTTGCTTATTTTTTTAAAAATAAATCATCAAGGAAACTGTAGGATGCTGAGCTTCTTATCTATTCCTCCAGCAAACAGGGACCAGGTCAACCCCTGATGGTAAGAAAACAGTTTTCCTAAGCGGGTTAATATGGCAGGTAACATTCAGCAACATGCTCTTCAGGGGTTTGGGCTGGAGGGTGAGAAGGAAGGTACAGACAGCAAAAAAAAAAAAAAAAAAGCAAATTCTATTCATGTATCAGTGAAGCTATTGAAAGTCAAGGCTGATGGAAACACTGGGACAGGTTGAGAAGCTCCAGGGTAGAGACGGAAGAGCACAGATGGAGACCATGCTTGATGGCTTGGTGCCCTGGCACAAACCCTCTGCCTCTTTCTCCTCTGGAGCCTGGATTTCACACCATGTTACGTAACTCGCCAAATCAGAGCTTTGTATTGCAGGAGCCTGCGATAGAGAAGAAGATAGAGCAATTGTTAGAGAATGAATATGGAGAAAGGAGCCCTATACAAGGAGGGAAAGATTCCAGAAAAAAGGCATAGATGGTAAAGACAATGAAGCAGACCCAACTCTGTGGCTAGTTCTGACTGTACAGGACTATGAAGGAATTCCCTGAAATACTTCTTGATGGGAATGTGGCATAAAATGGAGAGTGAAGTGATCTAGCAATATGGAATATAGAGTTTTGTAAGAAAGTAAAATTTGTGTATAGAATAATAGCTGCAGATATTCAAACAATAAAGTCTGTGGGTAAAGGGGGAAAGCATCTAAAAGATCATAAAGAGTAAAATCGAACCCACATGCCTGTGGAGTAATTCAGGCTTACCCCTCAATGACTAAATGACATCCAAGAAGTTAAGTCACAGGAATTCTTTCAGGACTGCATATATCTATGCACAAATCAGCTATCACTTCTAGGAAACAGCTTTGGACCTAGGTGATCCTATTCAGCAAGAACTCAAAAAAATCAGATGTTTGGTTATGTTGTTACTATTTAGTCCCTGAGTCATGTCCAGCTCTTTTGCAACCCCATGGATTCTAGTCCACCAGGTTTCTCTGTCCTTGGGATTTTCCAGGCATGAATACTGGAATGGGTTGCCACTTCCTTCTTCAGGGGATCATTCCAACCCAGGAGTTGAGCCCATGTCTTCTGCGTCTCCTGCATCGGCAGGTGGATTCTTTTCCACTGAGCCACCTAGGAAACCCATATTTGGTTATACTGATCCCAAAAATCTTCTTGAAAAATAGAGTAAAATTAACCAACTCCCAGAGCAGCTGGTTAATGAGCTTTCGAAATAACTAATGTTTTTCCCTCTTGTTGAGTCCTAGATCTTCCGTGTGTATTTAAACGTGTGTGTGTATAAACCCAGCCTTTTTGGCACCAGGGACGGGTTTCGTGGAAGACAACTTTTCCCTGGATCAGGGGTGGGGGCGATGGTTTCGGGATGATTCAAGCACATTACATTTATTGTGCACTTCATTTCTATTATTATTGCATCATCTCCACCTCAGATCATCAGGCATCGGATCCTGGAGCTTGGGGACCGCTGGTATAAAGGGAAAGAGAGATGCAAGACCATGACACAGAGCTGGTCATGACTCAGACATGAAACTAGCCTGGCAGGGCAGACCTCCGCGAAGTTCACGGTGGGGCTCTGAGGAAGCTTCGAGAACTTAGTGATCTCTGTCTTTGTACACTTATCATTCATTTCCGAACCTTTCACCATAAACTATATTAACTTTGGAATCAAACCAGGAAAAAAAAAATGCCCTTGAAAAAGACTCTGCTCCATTTATCAAACCAGCAAGGCTATTTCTCATTAATTGTTATTTTAATATTAATTAAGAACATTTATATAACTTTGAAAAATCAAACTAAAATATATTATCTGTCATAGTATTTCACTGCCTGTGTCTCAGAGGTGTGTCTTCCTATTAATCTCCCCAGCGTATTTGCATATCTCTGTTTTAAATTCTCTCATAGAAAACCTTCCTGTGTTCTAAGTAGGACATTGTCCTGACCCCGGAAAAAAAAAAAAAAAATGAACTCTTTAGATTCAAAAATCCCTTCGGACAGAATTTAAACAATAGCTGAAAGTTTGTTGCCTGTCTGTTTGTTTTAACTCTCCCAAGAATGAGTCCTTGTGCCCCGGTCAAGTGACCCAGTGTTCTTTTAATCATGTGTTTTAAAGGGGAAAAAGAAAAAAATCACTCATGTCTTTTTCAGTCAGTTTGAACTAAGTGAGAAAAGATATATGATCTGGAAGAGACAAACCAAAATGAGGAACTGAATATACATAACTTTTTTTTTTTTTAGTTTTAGTTTTGAGTAACCCCTTATGGGTAAAACCTTACTCTTGCATAGGCTGGCTGTGCTGTGGTGTAAACTGTCTGCCACCCAGCCCTCACCCCTTTCCTGGACACTGTCGCACCCCTGGGCACAGCTGCCAGCATGGGGGTCTGGGGAGTGAAGGCACACCCATGTGGAGTAGGAAAGAACTCCAGGGTTAGTAAAAGCAGTCTCCGGTTCATTGCTGGGGAGAATCTTCACGTGTCCTGCGTGCATGACCTTGGGCAGGTTGCTAATCTCTGTGGTCAGTCATTTCCTCTTTACAGATAATAATAGCAACCACCGCAGAGGTGTGTGGAGAGAGATGAAAACTGCCTCCAACGCCCAGCCCGGGACCAGCACATAGTAAGTGCTACATGATCCTTTGCTGTTCCTATTAGCCAAGAACTTTCCAAACAGTCCCTCTCCTCTATTCTCTGACGTCCTCTGCTCCTCTTGTCCCCAGGAAGAACCGGTCATCCACCTCCAACCCTCTCCTGGTGTAGGAGACACTTCCAAAAAGCTTAGGGCACACGTGACATGAACACGTGTGGCTCTCCACCGCAGCGTAACTCACAAGGGTTAACACTAGTAAGGCTGTGTCTTCTCTGTCCTTGCGTGTCCGGTGCCCAGCTTCTAGTGGCCACTCCCTAACATTTTCAAGGAATTACTGGAGGAATTCTAACATGAAGAATTTGAGGCTCAGCCACCCGAAGTACCTGCCTCACGATCGCAGGCCAGTGAGTGCCAGGCTGGGGTTTTGGTGAAAGGGTCTGTAAGGAACCACAGTGACGCACTGCGGTTTCAAGTCCTAGAAAAACAGACAAGCTTGACTAGAAAGGGAGTGAGATAAAGGGGCTGTTACAAATAACGAATCTGGATCAAACATACAAGAGCATGCCACCTTTATGAGAAAGGAAGGCCTTGTCCAGACACGCACACACCAGCTTTAAAACAAAGTGACTCACTCTGGTCCCATCAAACAAGCAATGACTTTGGGAGCAATTCATCTCTTTCCAGGGATCAGTTACTGGCCGTGGAATCTCCTATGAAGTGCTTTGCCTGTTTTGTGTTGGTTTGTTTTGCTCTAAGACCTCCTAAATCTTGTCATTTGGATATTGTCATTGGAGAGAGCATTTGCTGCTCCCATTCACATCGTTTTAAAACTCACTCAATGCTGGTGAATTTGGGACGGCTGTTCTTGTGCAAAGATTTGAACCTGAAAAGCGTAACCACCGATGGACAGGGACCCTCCAAAACACATGGTTATTTTACTAAATTGACTTTTTTTTTTTTTTTTAATTTTTTCAGTGGGTTTTGTCATACATTGACATGAATCAGCAATAGATTTACACGTATTCCCCATCCCGATCCCCCCTCCCACCTCAGAGGAATCGGGTAAATTGACTTTTTGAACAACTGATTCTCATCCTTTTTTTTTTTTTTAACAAGGAGAAGTTTGTGTTTTGAAAGTAAGAGATGTTTTGTCTCTGAGCCTTGTTTGTGCAGAAACAAAACATTTTTAAACCCCTCTTTAAGACTCAAAACCAAAGTCCATTTTTTTGTTTGTTTGTTTTTTGGGTTTTTTAAGGTTTTCTTTTCTTTTATGTGGTTGGAGCTAAAGAAAGGAGAAGCAGTCACCTCTTCCTCTGGTAAGCCTGTGCTAGCTCTTTTTCTGTCTAGGTTGATGATCAGTCTGTTTCAGAGTGAATCCAGAGCTGCAATGTAAACAAGGGCCACTTGAATGTAAATCAAGGGCCTCTTGAAGTCTGCGGGGGACCAGCTGTGGTCACTCAGCCCACTAAGGCCCTGCCTTCATGGGGTTTAGTCCATGGACATTGGCGGGCCTGAAATTTATAAAACTCCAAAAGAATGACCCAAATCAGCACAGCTTGCTTGTCCCCAATTTCGGGAAACCAAGTTTTCTGTTAAACTATTAATGAAGAAAAGAATAAATATTTCCAGTGATTTTGAAACCATGAGAAATTTTTAATATTTAAAAGTTAATGTTTTAAAATATTTAATATTTGTTTTTTTCTCTAAAACATTCCTGGTGAAAAATGGAAATTTGAGGGAACAATTTGTAATCTATTTACTACATGTACTTTTTAAGGGCATTTGTTGTAACTTTTTATTTTGGCCATAAAAAATTCATAATTTTTACTCTGCTTTAGGAAAGAAGGTGGCTTCTAAGGGGCTTTCCTTGTAGCTCAGTTGGTAAAGAATCTGCCTGCAATGAAGGAGACCTGGGTTCAATTCCTGGGTTAATAAGATCCCCTGGAGAAGAAAATGGCAACCCACTCCAGTATTCTTGCCTGGAGAATCCCATAGACAGAGGAGTCTGGCAGGCTACAGTCCATGGGGTCGCAAGAGTCGGACACAACTTAGCGACTAAACCTCCTCCTCCTAGTAATTCTAAAGGTACCAGTTGAATTTATTTTCAAAGATTTTAATGTTTTCAGGAAAGGGTGGTTACAAACTATGAAGCTCTTTAAAGCACTCCGTATCTCTTTTGAGCAGTTTATGAAATACAAGCAAAAACCAAGGAAACCAGAAACATTACTGTTGAACACAGAAAGTGACTTTTTTTTTTTAAAATTTTATTTATTTATTTGGCTGCACTGGGTCTTAGTCGCCACACACGGGATCTATTATATTAAGTTCCCTGACCAGGGATGGAAACTGGCCCCCTGCACTGAAGTGCAGTCTTAGCCACTGGACTACCAAGGAAGTCCCAGAAAGTGACATTTTCCATGCTTAAAGCCACTACAGAGTCAAGCATCGTTTTTCAGGAAAGAAGCCAGGAACTGAAGCTGGTCCAAAGCATCTTTGGTCTTGGGAAGTGTGTTTCAGTCTTTATCCCTTTCACTGCCTTCTGAATCTTCAAGAGACCAGCCTCACACTTTTACATCTCCTTTCACTTCCTGGCTTATTGTTTTTTTGGAGTTTTTTAATATAGACTATTGGCTTTTGCATGTTAGAGGAAATGGATCAATAGGATTCTGTAAGAAGTAAAGAGAGCCAAAAGCCAAAGTTTGCAAAGGTCAACCACTAGGCTGCCAGAAAAATGTGTTTGACACTCCCTAACAACCATATTCATGGCCTGAGAACCTGGGAAAACTCTGGATTTTGCATCAGTTGTGAGTATCTTGTGTGTGGTTCTTCTGCTGCTCCCATGCAATGATGAGGTGGTGATGGTGTCATCCACTACATCGTCCAGGAGGTTTGTAGTGAGAAAGCTCTCGAGAAGACCCTACCCATGTCTTTAGCAGCATTAGTCTTCTCCTTACTTTGCTGTGGACTTCCCTGGTGGCTCAGACAATAAAGAATCTTCCTGCAATGCAGGAGACACAGGTTCAATCCCTGGGTCAGGAAGACTCCCTGGAGGAGGAAATGGCAACTCCAGTATTCTTGCCTGGAGAATCCCATGGACGGGGGAGTCTAGCAAGCTACAGTTCATGGGGTTGCAAAGAGTGGGACATGACTGAGTGACTAACACTTTACTTTTGCTGTGAAGCTCCAATACTTTGGCCACCTGATGCAAAGAACTGACTCATTGGAAGAGACCCAGATGCTGGGAAAGATTAAAGGCAGGAGGAAAAGTGGACAATAGAGGATGAAATGGTTGGATGGCATCACCAGCTGGTGATGGACATGAGTTTGAGCAAGCTCTGGGAGTAGACGATGGACAGGGAAGTCTGGTGTGCTGCAGTCCATGGGGTTGCAAAGTATCAGACACGACTGAGCGACTGAACTGAACTGAAAACAGAAAGAGCTTTAGAGGAAACAGATCAGCTCATTTGACCTGAGTTCTTTTTCTAAGTCAGGTCTAACCAGCAACAGACTGAAACAGACACAGGTATTGTTGAAGACAGCGCTTTAGACTCTTCAGGAGGTTTTAACAGTTAAACTCAGAAGAGATTTCCACCAAGTTCAGTGGGCTTTTTTTTTAACTTATGAGAATATAATGCCTCAATTCATTCTGATTCTTACCTTCCACCATGCCAAGTCTTACTACAATAAGTCCCCTACATACAAATGAGTTCTATTCCATAGAGTATATTCATAGTCCAATATTGTTCCTAAATCCAACAGAGTTAGCCTAGGTATCCAAACAATACAATTGGCTATGTGATACTGTACTGTGATAGGTTTACAATACTTTTCACACAAATAATAACCACATAAAAAACAAAGCAAAAAATAAAAAAAAAAATTTTAATCTTTCAGGAGAAGGAGTACGTCAAGGCTGTATATTGTCACCCTGCTTATTTAACTTATATGCAGAAATCATCATGAAAAACACAGGGCTGGAAGAAGCACAAGCTGGAATCAAGATTGCCAGGAGAAATCAATAACCTCAGATATGCAGATGACACCACCCTTATGGCAGAGAGTGAAGAGGAACTAAAAAGCCTCTTGATGAAAGTGAAAGAGGAGAGTGAAAAAGTTGGCTTAAAGCTCAACATTCAGAAAACTAAGATCATGGCATCTGGTCCCATCACTTCATGGGAAATAGATGGGGAAACAGTGGAAATAGTATCAGACTATTTTTTTTGGGCTCCAAAATCACTTCAGATGGTGATTGCAGCCATGAAATTAAAAGACGCTTACTCCTTGGAAGGAAAGTTATGACCAACCTAGATAGCTTATTAAAAAGCAGAGACATTACTTTGCCAACAAAGGTCCGTCTAGTCAAGGCTATGGTTTTTGCAGTGGTCATATATGGACGTGAGAGTTGGACTGTGAAGAAAGCTGAGCGCCAAAGAGTTGATGCATTTGAACTGTGGTATTGGAGAAGACTCTTGAGAGCCCCTTGGACAGCAAGGAGATCCAACCAGTCCATCCTAAAGGAGATCAGTCCTGGGTGTTCATTGGAAGGACTGATGCTGAAGCCGAAACTCCAGTACTTTGGCCACCTCACGCGAAGAGTTGACTCATTGGAAAGGACCCTGATGCTGGGAGGGATTGGGGGCAGGAGGAGAAGGGGGCGACAGAGGATGAGATGGCTAGATGGCATCACCGACTTGATGGACATGAGTTTGGATAAAATCCGGGAGTTGGTGATGGACAGAGAGGCCTGGCGTGCTGCGATTCATGGGGTCGCAAAGAGTCGGACGCGACTGAGCGACTGAACTGAACTGAAATGAACAGTACAGTACAGTGATCTCCTGGAGGAGGTCATGGCAACCCAACTGCAGTATTCTTGCCTGGAGAACCCCATGGACAGAGGATCCTCACAGGCTGTAGTCCATAGGACTGCACAGAGTCGGACATGACTGATATGACCACGTGCGCACTTTGAGAAGTAGAGTAGGACAGCACAGCAGCTGACACTCAAGGGCGGGCACGCATGTTCACATCTTTGAAAGTTCTCAACTTGAAAGTTCATACGTAGAAGACTTACTGTATTGTGTCTCAGTGTCTTTATTTCCCTGGCATGCTTTTCTTTGGGAAGGCAGTACTTCCATATGGACAGATTGCACGTGTTCATGCATCCTTTTTTTCCCCCTCTCAGCTCTTTCAAGAGTTTCTGCTTTGTGCCACTTTAAGCGAGTGTAAACCTTAGAACATACATCCAACTGCTCTAACGCCTGCATGTGGGTGGGCGTGTTTCCGTTCTGAGCAGCCCTGCTGTTGTTGAGGAAGTTGTGCTTTGACAGTCAGCTGAGAAATGTACTTGAAATGCTCAGCATCTCTGTGATTTCACAGGATCTATTCACTCAAGGCTTGATTCTTCTGCAAAGGCCCAATGAACTGAGACGTCCTTTCAAAGTCTGTTTGATGATTTTATTTCCCAGAACATGTCTGATCAGTCTGTAACGGCCACAAGACACATGTGTCAGTGATTCTTCCTGGAATATATTCCAACCCACACACACACACAACCACACAGAGTCAATCTCATAGTTATAGCACAAGCTGCCATTTTTCTAACCCTTACCGTGTGCCAACCGTTGTACTAAATGCTTTGTGCACAATAACTCATTTTGGTGCACAATGATGGTGAAAGATCACTATTATCAGCCCCATTTTCCTAATGGTTCAGAGTAAATTGTCCCAAGCCATGCACTGTTAAGTATCAGATGCATTGTGAGCCCAGGGCTCCATCCTGCCAAATCCTGTGCCTTGAAACCCCATGTTTTAATGTCTTCTCTACAAAAAGCTGCTTCCAAAAATGTCTGCAGAAAACATCTTACAGTCATCTCAGTTCTTACAGAGTCCAGCTTGCAAGTAACGTCAATGGCTAAAAATGACAAGCCAGAAAACTGCATGGAATTTTGAAGAGCACAGTGATTTTTGGTATCCTCTGAGGTTGTTTTTCACACTCACATGAAACCACTGGAAACCTTCTGTTTTTATTTTTATTTGTTGCTTTTCAGTAGCATGACTTGAGAATGTCACTTAGAAAGTGAGAAACAAGAGATGAATGTAGAGCTTTGAGAAGGCTGGACTATAGATAATTCCATTCACTTTCTTTTAATATGTGCAAGATATTTCCTATAGCCAAAATTATTTCGGCCAGTCTAGAACTCTGGTAAATACATGCCTCATGTGCAACCATGTTTTTTTTTAACCTCAGAATAATGTATTAGGTGATAGTTTCAACATCTTGCTCAAAGTGGAAGAAATATTTTGCACTGTAGCTTGCTGATAAATACGAAGTTTATCAGGGCAAAAAATAACTTGGTCACTGCATTTTTTTTCTTTTGATCCATTAAGTGTCAGAGTGGTTTTATTTAGGAATTTGGTCTCTTTTTTTGTTTGTTTTTAAACATCATTTCTGTGAAAGACATTCCCTCAGAGTGTTTGTGAAGAAGGCCCAGTTGATTCAGAATTCAGAGAGTTTTCTGGGCAATTTCCTGTGGACGATATTCTACTGAATCCATGTCAAGCTCTTCCTGCTATTTAATTTTATTTCTCTGGGTGGTGTTGGCCCTATCAAAGGACTGTACCCTGGTTCATAAGGCAAGTGAGTCTTTCCTGTGGGTAAAGGCAGGGTCTGCCACCCGGTGTCTAGGGCTTGCAACCTAAAAATGCTTTGATATTTTCAAACAATTGAAAAGAAATAGAAGAAAAAGAAAATTTCATGACGTGTAAATTATATGAAACCCAAATTTTATTATCCATAAATAAAGTTTTACTGGATCATGGTCACAGTCATTCATTTATTTGTCACCTATGATCGCTTTCAACACACAGTTACTCTGGGGAAGAGTGGACACAGGTATATGTGTGGCTGAATCCCTTTGTGTTCACCTGAAACTATCACATTGTTAATCACTGTACCCCACTACAAAATAAAAAGTTCAAATAAAAACAAAACACAAAGACAGAGTTGAGTAGTGGCTGCAGGCTCCTAAAGCCCAAAATATTTACTAACTCGCCTCTTATAGAAAAAATTAGCATAAATACAGTCATTGAAGCTTCTTTTAAACACTAGAGCCCTTTAGTGTTTTGGCTGGTTTCTTTTTATTTTTCCTTGCTTGGCAATTTTTGAAATGTAGAGTTTGGGATGGTTTAGCTTTCTCTACGGATAAGAGTTCCAAATGCTAGCTCTGGGTAGTGACCATACCATCATGATTACCCAGCTCATTAAGATCTTTTTCGTATAGTTCTATGTATTCTTTCCATCTGTTCTTCATCTCTTCTGCTTCTATTAGGTCTTTACTATTTCTCTCCTTTATTGTGTCCGTCTTTGGATGAAATATTCTTTTGATATCTCCAGTTCTCTTGAAGAGATCTCTAGCCTTTCCCCTTCTGTTGTTTTCCTCCACTTCTTTGCACTAATCCGGAAGAAGGCCTTCTTGTCTCTTCTTGCTATTCTCTGGAACTGTTTGAAACTTATAAGAATCATTTATAGACTTCTTTGATAGAATGAATATTTAACACCATTCGTTTTTAAAAAGACAACAGAAAAGAAAAAAGACTCATTTTTCCATATACTACAACATGTTCTAAAGCCACAGTATTTAAAAAGTAAAAAGTCTAATAACAGCAAAGAACGAGGCAGAAAGGTTTGTAGAACAAAGTAGAAGACCAGAAATGGAACCATATATAAACAAATAGATTATAATAGTAGCATTCAAATCAACATGGAAATGATCAACACATATAGAACTAAAAATTAATTGAATTAAAGTTTAAATGTGAAAGATAAAGCCATAAATGGACCCTACCTGTATTTCTTTCCCACTCCCAATCTTTTGGTGCTAAATTCATAGGATAACACATATCTGACACATCTATCTTTACCAAAAGTAAATTCCAAAACAACAAAAAAACCTGCTGCGTCATTTTCTCTTGGGGAAAGTGACAATGCCTTTTGGAAGGAGAGGAGCATCTGCTTTCTGTGATGAGCTGTCATTACACAGAGAATTTTAATAATCTAACAAATATTATGATCTTTATGTTCACAAATTTTCTAGTTTTTCGCACAGCAAAAGCTGAATATTCATATCTGACAGTGTTCTCTTAAACATCACTGCATTTTCTTCAGAAAAAAAAAATCCTGCTTATTTTTACAAATCTTCGCCATTCTTTTAATTACAGGTAGGAGAAAATAAGATCACATTCATGGGTCGCTGTCTTAGATGCGTCTCCCATCTAAGACAGGGATCCTTGTAACACTGAGAAACCCGCCTCTGAGGTGGAGGGAGGGGTGCTGGAGGGAGCAGATTTTCAGGACGGCTGCCTGGGCCCTCAGAGCAACACTCCTGCGGGACCTGCCCTGAGGGGCCCCTCCCTGAGAAAGGGGGCTGTGTCTTGTGCCCCTTATCCCCCCAGTCATCAGAGCTGCAGGCTGCCCCTGTTTGGGAGAGAGGGAGCGGAGCAGAGGAACCTTAATCTCTCAGGTAAAGAGGCTGTGTTTAGGGGCAACTGGGGTCCTTCAGCAGCCAATCTGAAATTCCACCTGAACTGGGCTTCCTGCTTGTAGTCGCTTAATTTGGCAACCCTCAGTGGGGTCCCTACAACACACACCCCCAGTAACCTACAGGAACCAGGCTCTTTTATGGAAATTACTTCCTTTAACTGTGTGTGTGCCCAGTCATGTTCGACTCTGCAACACTATGGACTGTAGCCCACCAGATTCCTCTGTCCACGGGATTCTCCAAGCAGGGATACTACAGTGGGTTGCCATGCCCTCCTCCAGGGGATCTTCCCAACTCAGGGATTGAATCCGTGTCTTTTGTGTCTGTTACATGTGCAGACGGATTCTTTACCACTGTGCTACCTGGGAAGCCCTTAGACTTTAAGGCTAATGGTATTTTCTTTAAATTACGAATGAGGAAAGTTGCAAAAATCACTGGAAGCAGAAAGTGGGCCCAGTACAACCCCCTAGCCTGAGGACATACAGCATCACCAGTGACTCAGTGGGACCCCTCTGGTCACTCTCCCCCAGTCACACCAGGACAGGCCAGGGCTTTGCCAGGGCAGGTGAGAAATCCCCGAAGAGAAAACTGCTTAAAGTCCCAAAAGAGATGAGAGAATGCCTGCTCACCCCTTTCCCTCCAATCAGGCATCTTGCTGAGGAATATTCTCCCTGATCTTGCAGGAAAGGCTGTTTACCTGCTCCGGGCAACGTGGCTCAGAACCAAGAGAAATGAGCAAGCTGGAATACAGGGCTGAACTGGAAACGCCCACGGGCCCCTGACTCAGCGGAGCTGCCTGACCCCTTGAAGAAAGAAGAGCCTTCTAAGCAGCAAGCTCCAGACTCTGAGCTGAGCTTTGTAACAACAGAGAGACAGGACACAGCCACCCAAGAGGGTTGTAAGTAGAAAGGAACAACAAAGTCAGGAGAAAATACACCCCCTCGAATAGGACTCGTATTTAGTTTGGCTGGGTCTCAGAAAATTTCTTGGACGTTCTAATGATCTTAGCTAGGTTCACACAAGTTAAGTATAATAATAGATGTCCCTTTCATCCTTTCTTCCAAATGTTGTTAGAGATACATGTATTATCTGAGTGTGAGTATATACAGAGAAAGATACATGTGCACACACACACATACACACACAGAGACAGAGACAGAAATAGTGAGAAATTGGAATAGATTGAAACAGAGATCCATGGAGCCATTCAGAGCTTTGAATGCTAGAATTATAGGTTTACTAAGTAGTCAAAAACAATGAAATGAATGGCACAGAAAAGTACCAAGCAAGAGTCACTCTTTTTGATACAAAGGAGAAATGTAGCCATTAGTGTACATTTGCAACTAATAGTGTAGATTGTCATTACCCGGAATAGAAGACCCAAAAGAACAGAAATTCCTGTCTTCTTTGTCCCCTAACGAATTCCACGTGTGTGGAGCAGAACCTGGTAGGGAGCAAGCACTCAGTAAACATTTGTTGAATGAATCCCTTTTCAACTTACAATCAACCAGAGATCATAAAGATACATCGGTTCACAATTCCACCCCAACTTGAAGGAAAAAGCAGTCACTTGAGCTCTGGAAACTTCAAAAAGTGGAGGAACTATTTCCAAAGCAGCTCCTATGACATTTCAGTTCAATCCAGCAAACACGTGTTTGTGCTCACTGATGCCACACTGCGCCACCGGAGGTGCAGAAGATGCTGCAATGCTCATGCTTGTCTTCACAGGGGACTCTCCGCGGATCCAGGTTAGTCAGCACAGACCCAGAATCTCAGTACATTGGGTTCCGCAGTGCAGAGGAGGGCTTCTGTCCTGGATTCTGTCTGATTTTTAGATAATTTCTCACTCTCTTCAATGTGAAGACCAACCCTTGAGGTGTGTGTGTGTGTGTGTGTGTGTGTGTGTGCGTGTGTATGTACTCACTTGTGGACTCTTTGCAACCCAAAGAACTGTAGCCACCAGGTTCCTGTGTCCATGGAATTTTCCAGGCAAGAAAACTGGAGTGGGTTGCCATTTCCACCTCCAGGGGAACTTTCCAACCCAGGGGTCGAACGCATGTCTCCTGCGTTGGCAGGCGGATTCTTTACCACTGAGCCACCTGGAAGCCTGCAGACCAACCCTTATGGTTTCAGATTGTCTCCTAGCTTGTATCTGTTCTGCTTCCTCAGTCTGGGTAACAGGGATTAGCTGATCAAAGTGTCTAAAATCCCTTAGGACAATCATATGGGAGGAGAGAGGGAGTGTGGTGTTCAGCCAGTTTCCATGCATTCTCTGAGATGGCTTTCTCAAAGATTCAGAACTGTCATTGTCAGGGTCCTTCACCAGGCATGCCATCACACGAAACCAGGACACTGTACTCATTTTCTCATGCATTCATTGATTCCATCAACACTGAGCACCTGGCCCGCTGCTTGCCTTTAGGCATCCTGAGATAAGGAGCCTGGATTTTTCTTCTCTGCTTCGCTGGTAAGTCCCTTAAAGCTGAGTCAGGCTGATTCTTACCTATAAACTTCATAGTACCTGGGAGTTTACCCAGGAAGACTTCGATAGCTGTGTGTCCTCTGTGTGAAAGGAGCAAAATCAGGTGTCTCCACATTGCCAAGTGCCTCGGTGCAGCCTACCCAGGCCGGCAGCCTGCACCTGGGCTGCCTGTCAACTTGCCCGGGTCTGTGGCACCCCTGGACCATCCACCACACACCAAGAGATGCCAGGAGCTCCTTTCTCAGGGTCTGGAGCAGCCTTGGCACTCCTTTTCCAAATCTCTAATCCTCACCATCACTATGTGCCTCCCCTGTGCCCAGCCTGGCTCTCAGAACCTGTTTCCAGGATTGTTTTGCTGTTTGGCTCCCAAAACCTCTTTAGCCTTCACTCTAAATCCTTTTTAAATATCAAGCTTTCTTTCCTGTGTGCCATCTCTTCAACCCTTTAGAAGATCTTCTATTTGGCTGTTAAAATTGACAGCTGGCCACCCATCTATAGCGGGTATGTGTCTGTGCCCTGTTTTGCTTTTTGCTTGTTTTTGGAGAGTTCCATTGACAGCATTACTGCCATGTTTGAATCTGCACAGTTACTTCGGATTTAATTTCACTCAGTTAAACAAACCTTAACCAAGAGCCTATAAAAGAGCCCCACTCTGCTGGGGAAGGGGTGAAGGAGGGATCCATCAAGGCAGGTGTGACAGAATAGATGGGCAGGGGTAGATAGGCAGGCAAAATGGTGGTAGGATATGAAAAATACCCCAGCATCCAGGGATAAGTAAGTGCTGAAATGGAGCAGCAGAGGAAGGGTATCTCCGCTGTGAGAGGACTTCCTGGTGGTCCAGTGGGTTAAGACTCAGAGCTTCCACTGCAGGGGACATGTGTTCTATTCCTGGTGGAGGACCTAAGATTGAGCATGTCATGTGGAGTGACCATAAACTCTGCTGGGGGAATTATAACCAGCCTCTAGAACAGCCCTGGGGGTAAACAGAGATTATCAAGGTAGGGGTGAGAAGCAGAGAGACTCCTCAAGTCCTGTGGCTCATGTTGGGTTTGAGATGTGTCACGTGTGTCAGTGACAACACATTCTTCCTTTGTCCTTTAGCTGCTGATTCCTACATATTTGGAGTATGCGTGCTAAGTCTCTTCAATCACGTCCGACTCTTTGCGACCCTATGGACTATATGTAGCCCGCCAGACTCCTCTATCCATGGAATTTTATACTGGAGAAGATCCTTCTCCAAGGGATCTTCCCAACCCAGGGATCAAACCCAAGTCTCTTAAATCTCCTGCATCGACTGGTAGGTTCTTTATCACTATTGCCACCTAGGAAGCCTTTCTGAGTACGAAGTCCCTTTTTAAAGCACACACACACCAAAAAAAAAAAAAAATTCAGGGATCTCCTGCATGAAAATAGCTATAGCTATATTTTTAATAACCTATGACTAAGAAAACACATGTAAAAAAATACAATAACACATGCCTTGAAATTAACTTACTTATTTTACAAATTACAATCTCCAAGCATCTGTGAGGCCTTATTCAGAGCACAGATGGTGCTTGTTGTGAGAATTGGGCTCCAGTGACCCAGGCCATGCCCTGCCACCCTGTACCTATCCTCTACTCACATGCCTTCAGATAGGTGCCCCAGTCTTGGGAGTGGGGAGCCATGACTATTCCCTTCATTGAAGTTTTAGGTCAGGCAGGCATCAGGCACATTCTCTGTCATAAGAAGTTCTCTCTGGTAGGTATGAAAAATGCACTGAGTGAGGAAGAACCTGGGGTCAGAGAAATCAGTTGGGAAGCTATTAGATTTCAATGACAGAAGCTTTATGCAAAACTCTGTGTGTGCGTGTATGTGTGTGTCTGAACTATGCACAAAAACTCTGTATATACATCTCATTGATTCAAGTTTTCTAATTCCTTTTGTTCTTTTTCTTCTTCCTATAAATATTGATGAAAGCTATCTTAAGAAAATCTGTATTTTAAAAATATTTCTTAAACTTTCAAACTCTGATCCAATCTTAGGTTTTCTTCCAAAAAAAAAAAAACTCATATGCATTTGATTTGACCAAAAAAAAACTGTACTGTATAGGATAAGCCAAGTTTCCAAATAATGACTCAAATGTGTTTCATGATTCTTAAAGATCCCTACAGCCAGTAACATTAAGACATAACAATAGATCTCTCTTGTAACCTGGGTGAGTTTTTTCCTACTCTATCAAAATCACTGGCATCCAGGACTGCATGACTTTATCTTGGATTTTCCATCACTGCCGACCACAAGAGACATCCACACCTTCTATATATCTTTCAAGCACATTAATTTTAATCTGTTGAAACCACTGTTTTACCTCCCATTCAGCTCGAGAGCTTTGAAGTTGACCAAATGATGAATCCAGCCTGACTACTGGCTTATATGGACCAAGTTTCTTCCTTCTGCTGCCTGTGGCTCAAGTTTTCATTACCCATATTAAGAAGTTTTTAGAAGAGCAGAAATTTTGCAAGGTTGATTTGTTCTTCAAAAAACAGTGGGCTTAAATTTGCTTACTTTCATGCCTGCTGAAATCCCAGTGTCCAGTAGATTGTTAATCACTTTCTGAATATATGAAACAGGAAAAAAAAAAAAACCCAGATTTTATGATCTATGTTGGTTATCTATTGTATTGTGCCCCTGAATACCAAAAGGGAAAAGACTTTGTAGTGGTGTTTTGTTACGCTTCTAGAGGAGGGGTCCAGTGGAAGGACGATACAATAGGATCTATTCTCCACTCATAAATCCCCACCCACCCAGGAGAGAATAGAATCCTAACATTTGCATTCTTTTAAGCCAGCCCTTGCCTAAAGTTCACCCCTTCCTGAAATTCGACTCAACTGCTCAGCACATGTCGACCCTGCAGTAATGAATTGGCACAAGCCTAATTCTTATGATGATTAATGGAGCGCCTCGGATGCAGCCTATTATTTCATCCAAAGTTAAAACACTGATTCATCATTAATCACTATAAGAAATGGGCTCAGTGATTCATAATTCTAAGCCAGCCCATTTCCTCAAGGATCCCGTTTGCCTTTTGTTATTCCAGAAGTGGTATAGTTCACTGCCTTGTGCTACCCACATTCTGACGTGCAGGTTTTCTGATTAATTCTCTTAAAAAAAAGTCACGTACTCCAAGTGTTTTACTTATAACCCCAAAGCCTCTGAAAAATCATACTTCTTTCAGATACCAATCTTTTTCTGGATCCAGCTGCCCTCGGATTACCCAAGTTAAAACAAGTCAATAATTAGACTGAATGAATTAATCACAGACAAGTCAATAATCCTCACGACTATCTTTGGTCCTCAGCAAAGAGTCGCATTTGGGGCGGGGCATTTGGATTGAAATGCACTCCCCATGGTTATTTCTTCATTGCTACTGCTCACCTGCAACCAGATAGATGGTCGTCAGTGGCCAAGGAGGAGCAACAACACAAACCAGGCTTCCCATGCTGGTCCTGGCCCAAAGTCACTGACAAGGACCGCATCATTGCTTCCTACATGGAAACCTGCATTGCATCATTTGCCATCTTGATATTATTTTCTTTAAACCTGCCCATCTTGCATAAGGACTTGATGCTTTTCTGCTTTACACAAATGAAATGAAAACCTTTACTATGCTAGAGCACCGTCGCTTGCCTTTCCTGGTGGTGCTCAGGCCATGCACAAAAAAGCAACAGCTTCAAGGACTTCCCTGGCAGTCCAGTGGTTAAGACTTTGCCTTCCAATGCAGTGCCAGTTTGATCCTTGGTTGGGGGACTAAGATCCCACATGCTACTGAGGATGGACAAAATGTAAATAAATACAACGTAAATCGACTAAAAAAAATTAAAAAACAACAACTTCACTGCTGGCATGACTGCATACACAGTGCTTGGAGAGGCTTTAGTTCCAGAACCAACTCTTAGCTCTTCTGTTCTTTTCCTTCTTCTCCCCCTTAACCTACCTCCCTCCTATTTCTCTCCCTCTACTATTCTTTCTTTTCCCTCTCAATTTCCCCTTTTCCCAATTTTTCCTAAGATATTTCTCCCTGAGGGACCTGCTTACCCCAGATGACCACTTACCCCAGTAATGGCATTTGGGAATAAAGAGCTTGGGAGAGGCATGGAGCTTGTCACTATGATCCATGATATCCTCTGAAGAAGTTATAATGTATAGCCAAGTCAAGTAGGCAAGAATCTTAAATAACAGGCATCCACCTGGAAAGGTGGAAGGAAACCACCTCTATTTGCAGATGACACAACCTAATGTATAGAATATCCTAAGGAATACACTAAACAACTATTAGAACTCATGAACAAGTTCAGTGAGGTTGTCATATGCAAGAAAAATATACAAAAGCTTAGTGTATTTCTATATAGTGGCAATGAGAAAAATACAAAAGGAATTAAGAAAACAGTTCTGTTTACAATAGCATCAACACAAATATAAATAAATACTTAGAAATAAATTTAACAAAATAGTGTAAAACTTATACCCTGAAATCTAGAAGTCATTGTTGACAGAAGTTAAAGAAGAACTAAATAAGATTCCTGGTGGCTCAGACAGTAAAACATCTGCCCACAATGCGGGAGACCCGGGTTCGATCCCCGGGTCGGGAAGATCCCCTGGAGAAGAAAATGGAAACCCACTCCAGTACTCTTGCCTAGAAAATTCCAGGGATGGAGGAGTCTGGTGGGCTACAGTCCATGGGGAAGAAGAACTAAATAAATGGAAAGGCATCTCATGTTCATGGATTGGAAGAGTTAAGGCTCTTGTTAAGCTGATAATACTCCCCAAATTGATCCATAGATGTGATGCTATCACTATCAAAACCCCAAATGGTTGCTTTACAGAAATTGACAAGAATGGGGTGAAAAAATAGAACCCACAGAATGGGATAAAGTTTTTTGTAAAAAACATATTTGGTAAAGGATATGTATTGAAAAAAATACATAAAGAATTATTACAACTCATTAATGAAAAGGCAACCCATTTTTCTTAAAGAGGACAAAGGAGCCACATAGACATTTTCCCAAAGAAGATATACAAATGAATAATAAGCTCATGAAGAGATGATCAACATCAGTATCAGGGAAATACAAAGAGGTACCACTTTACCCCACTAGGAAGATGTACTGGTGAAGTGTTGGTGAAGATGTGTAGAAGTTGGAAACCTCATACTTTACTGGGTAGAAAGGAAAATGGTGCAACCACATTGGAAGGCAATCTGGCCATTCCTCAAATGTTTAAACCTATGGTCACATTACCATAGGACCCAGAAATTACATCCCTTCAGTATACATTGAAGAGAAAGATAAACACATGTGCACACAAATGTTTGTTCACAAATGTTCATAGACGCATCATTCATAATAGCCAAAACATATAAACAACCTACATGTTTATCAACTGATGAATGGATAAATAAAATGTGGCTTATACAGGCAAAAAATATTATTATACACACACACACACACACACAAATGAAGTACAGATACAAGCTACAACATGGATTAGCTTTGAAAACATTACCTTAAGTTAAAGAACACACTCAAAAGGTCCACATGTCTATATCAAATGTTCACAATTGGCAAATCCATAGAGTTTAGTTTGCTAGTTCCCCAGGGCTGGAGGAGGGGGTAGCTTATGGGAGTTTGGGATTGATGGCTAAGGAACACAAGGTTTCTCCTGGGAGTAATGAAAATGTTCTGAAATTGATTGTGGTAATGGATGTACAACTCTGTGAATGCACTAAAACACCATTGATTATACACTTAAATGGGTGAATTCTCTATTATATGAACTATATCTCAAGCTGATTTTGAAAAAAAAAAAAAGAAGAAGAAGAAAGAAACAATTTAAAAGAAATAAGTCATAGCTTGAAAAATCAAAGTTTTATGGAAAAGACAAAGCAAATTCTCCAGAATACCAAAAATTTTAGGATACTAATTTTAAGTTCTGGTATAATTTCTAATGTTGGGATTTATTCCCAAGTTTAGACCAGTCATTTGCTTTACTTGTATCATTTTTGTTTATGTCATAATAATTAGTGATTAATAAGTTAAGTGAAAGTAGCTCAGTCGTGTCCAACTCTTTCCTACCCCATGGACTATATATAGTCCAGGGAATTCTCCAGGTCAGAATACTGGAGTAGGTAGGCTTTCCCTTCTCCAGGGGATCTTCCCAACCCAGGGATCAAACCCAGGTCTCCCGCATTACAGGAGCTCTTTACCAACTGAGCTATGAGGGAAGACAAAATAACAATTAATCAAATTCAACACTTCAACAGGTCACTGTGAGAGTCCTGCTCATCGTCAGTGGTAGCCATTGTCATGGTCCTTAGGTTCTGCTGCTGCTGCCAAGCCGCTTCAGTCGTGTCCGACCCTGTGCGACCCCATAGAAGGCAGCCTATCAGGCTCCTCCGTCCATGGGATTTTCCAGGCAAGAGTACTGGAGTGGGTTGCCATTTCCTTCTCCACCTTAGGTTCTTGCCCTGTCTAATGAAAATATTCAAAATTCTATCCTTTCAGTTAAATTCTGGAGCTGAGGAAACACTTTAGAAGAGATTCTTTGGTCAGGACTCAAAGAGATTTGTGCTTTGTCATCCAGGAATCTGCAGCAGGATTCAATGAGATTGAGAGTGAAAAGCGGGTGGAAGAGGGTGTCTCCAGTATCTCAGGCTTACCCTTCCCATTGCTCTGAGCAAAATGGGAGGCTTATGAGTAATTAATAGCATTCAATCCACCAAACATTGTGTTTTTGAAAAGACAGCATTTATTGTCTCTTTAGAAAAGTCCTTTAACTCATGGTGACAGAGACTGCTACATGCCCCTTAATACCCACGTTTCTGTTCTTCCTTAGGAAGCTGTGGAGGTGGCTGCCTGCTAAACAGGACATGTCCCCCATCCCCTGAAGCTAGGTGTGGCCACATGACCAAGTTCTGGCTAAGAAGTGAGAATGGAGAATGCAGTTTGCAAACCCTTTCCTGCAAAGACACTTCACCTTTTTCCCATCTGCTTGCTCCCTGCTGGCAGGGGTATAGACATATGGCTTCTCCTCCAGCACCCACTTAAACTACTTAAGACCTGATCTTGGGACTTCCCTGGCAGTCCAGAGGCTAAGACTCCAAGCTTCCAATGCAAAGGTCACAGGTTCAACCCCTTGTCAGGGAGCTAAGCATGCCTTGCGATACAACCAAGAAAAAAAAAATCTTTTTACTAAATTAAAAAAAAAAAAAAAAAGCAAGGTCTTGGTCAAAACATGGATTTGTGGACATCCAAAATGTGGATATCCAGTGACAGCTTGTTCTCTCCTTCCAAATGCTGTGGAGGATTGTATTCCTCACTCCAGGATATTTGGTTTGGCCATGTGATTTGCTTTGGCCATGAAATGTCACCAGAATGGATATTTATCATTTTTGAGTTTAAAACAGTTAATTGTCTGTGCATAAGTCTACTGTTTCCAGCATGATCTGCCGGTCATTGCAATCAAGTAAACCCATATATAAGTGCAATACTAAATAATGCTATTTGTTTAAAATGATGTAATTTATTACTACAGCATAGCCTGGCCTAATCCATATAAAACAAGAAAATTGGAGCCAAAACAGGTGACGTGATCCTAAGAAAATACTGTGCTGTGTTAAGTTGTTTCAGTCGTGTAATCTGCCTGAGGACCAGAATCATTTCTAGTGTCTTCATTTTCTCAGGAGTCCAGAAGTGTTGTTGTTCAATCTCTCAGTTGTGTCCGACTCTTTGCAGCCCCATGAACTGCAGCACACCAGGCTCCCCCGTCCTTCATCATCTCCCGGAGCTTGCTCAAACTCATGTCCATTGAGTCACTGATGCCATCCAACCATCTCATCCTCTGTTGTCCTCTTCTCCTCCTGCCTTCAATCTTTCCCAGCATCAGGGTCTTTTCTAATGAGTGAGCTCTCTGCATCAGGTGCCAAACTATTGGAGCTTCAGCATCAGTCCTTCCAGTGAATACTCAAGATTGATTTCCTTAAAGACTGACTGATTTGATCTCCTCGCAGTCCAGGGGACTCTCAAGAATCTTCGCCAACACCATAGTTCAAAAGCATCAATTCTTTGGTGCTCAGCCTTCTTTATGGTCCAACTGAGAGCGTTAATTCTTAGGTAGGTTGATAAGGAGTCTGGGGCCCTCAAAGAGGAGAAAGGGATTTGGGGCTCTCAAGGAGAAGGAAGGGACAAACATTTTTTCTACATTGCTTTGTCTTAGTCATGTACAATGTTTTTTCTTAAACTCTGAGTTATTATGACAACAGCCTTTAAGACTAACTTTCTTAAGCCCAGCTAATGACACAACAAAACAACTTATCTTGATCAAGAGTATGTTTTTACTTAAGCTCTGTACTAATGATTATATAACAATAATGTATCTTGCTGGAAGACATGTTTCTCCTTAACAAGAACCTTCTGACTAATCTTCTTATCTTAAGACATTTGTTGTAGGAGTGGGTCTGGTAAGACCTTTCTATGTCGGTTCTAATCTTGTTAATTTAAAGTGTATGTTGTGGGAGTGGGTCTGGTAAAAGTATATAAGGCCTTGATAAGACTATGGAGTGGGGCCCCCTCCATCCCCCTTCTGACGTCTATGTCAGAAACTTCCTCTGTCCTTTTTCACTGTAATAAAACTTCTGCCACACAAAAGCTCTGAGTGATCAAGCCAGTCCCTGGTCCTGAAGCTAAAACTTCTTTGGAGATCATGAATCCTACATCATTCACCATAATCTGTCACAACTCTCACATCCATACATAACTACTGGAAAATCCATAGCTCTGACTATACGACAAAGACATTACTTTGTCAGCAAAGTAATGTCTCTGCTTTTTAATATGCTGCTTAGGTTTGTCATAGCTTTTCTTCCAAGGAGCAAGTGCCTTTTAATTTCATGGCTGCAGTCACCATCTGCAGTGATTTTGGAGCACAAGAAAATTAAGTCTGTTCACTGTTTCCATTGTTTCCCCATCTTATTTGCCATGAAGTGATGGGACCGGATGCCACGATCTTCGATTTTTGAATGTCGAGTTTTAAACCACCTTTTTCACTCTCCTCTTTCACTTTCATCAAGAGGCTCTTTAGTTCCTCTTCACATTCTGCCATAATGGTGGTGTCATCTGCATATCTGAGGTTATTGATATTTCTCCCAGCAATCTTGATTCCAGCTTTTTGCATGATGTACTCTGCATATAAGTTAAACAAGCAAGGTGACAACATACAGCCTTGACATACTCCTTTCCCAGTTTTAAACCAGTCCATTGTTTCATATCCAGTTCTAACTGTTGCTTCTTGACCTGCATACTGGTTTCTCAAGAGGCAGGTAAGGTGGTCTGGTATTCCCATCTCACACAGAGTAGGAATTCAGGGACCACTTGCTGCTGCTGTAAATGATGCTGTCAGTCCTAATTGCTGAACTTCGGCCAATAGATAACCTTGAAAGTTTAACTCCATCACTGCCCTCAGCAAACTCTTCACCCTTCAGGCTCAACCTCCATGTGGTCTTCAAGAAATGCCTCTTGGAAGATTTTTCTGAGCCACTCAAGCTAATTTGCCTTAATTAGACTTTGTAAAAATCTCTACAATTGCTCATTATTTTATGTAATAATTATTTGTCTGTTTGTTTATCTTTGCTCCTTGATTGCAAAGCCCTGAAAGATGAGCATTATGCCTTATTCAAGATCTTAGAACTGCTTGCACCCTATCAACGTCTGGCATATAAAAGATACTCGAAGAGTGTTTATTGAATAAATAAATGAATCACAAATAAAGACAATGGCCAAAGAAGGCTCAGGGCTTCACACTGAACTTGCTCTCTGCCTTTCAACTCAGTCTCCGGAGCCCTTTGACCTCAGGTCGCAGCCTTTCAATGGCTCCGTGGACATGAACCCTTTGGACGCCCACCCAGATCACACAGAGGCCCCCTCCTCTGGCTCCACTGAAACGACAGTGAAGTCCATGTGAAACCAGCCTGCATTCAAGTGAAACGAAGGAGAAAAGGTTGTCAAACTCAAAAGACAGATGTTAGTACTTCTCAGTTTCAAACTGAATCCTAGCTCTTGTGAAGTTCAAGTTTCATTTCTGCTGGGCCAGATGGAATTTCCTGATTCTATGTAAGAAAAGTTGAAGGGTCTATGTTAGAAGACTTGGAGGACTTTGGGACTCTAAGTGTTATCCCATTTTACTTTGGTGATTAATATACACATCTCTTTTCCCTTAAAGAGCACAGGTTTTACATTTCAAGAAAAAAAAAATTTGGCTTTGTTTTCCGCAAGGTGTTCATTGTGTTGCTCCACACCAATAGTCAGAAAGCAGGTAGAGAGAATCCCCAAGATCCTTGGCATTCACTCCCAGGAGGAGGCAGACTGGGAATGGAACACAGAAAGACTCTGTTCTCTACCCAGTCCTGACTCATGCAACCCCAGGGAATTGCTGAAATCATCTGCCTCTATGGCCCTGTCTGGAAAATGGGTTAATCACCTTGTCTCCGGTCCGCCTCCCTGGAGTGTTGCAAGGATTAATGAGTTAATAATGCTTGGAGAGCACTGGGAGCTCTGGATGAAAGATACAGAAGAACAAAGTAGGAGGGTTATTATGCATAATTAAAAGCTCCAGCAGGAATGTTGGTCTGAGTTAACCACCAATACCACAACAACCAGAGCTCAGACATAACATAGGACTAATCTTCAAATAGATACCATTTCTAAATTTTAAACTTAAAAGGGGGTTTAAATCTGATTGCATGATTACACCAAACTAACTCATCTCGTGAGCAGAGGCTTCATAATCACCAAGGGTAAATGCATGATTCCATTCACACCCCAAGGCAGTTAGTAGTTATTGCCCAGACCCTGACCCAGGACTACCATGAGTCTCTCACCCACCAATATATATATATTGGCTGCTCTGGGTCTTCCTAGCTGTGTGCAGGCTTTCTCTAGTTGCAGTGAATGTTGTGATGCACGAGCTTCTCATTGTGGTGGCTTCTCTTGATGCATAGCGTGGGCTCTAGGCACACAGGCTTCAGTAGCTATGGTGCTCAGGTTTAGTTGTCCCCCGGCACGTGGGATCTTCCTTCACCAGGGATCGAACCCATGTCCCCTGAATTAGCAGGCAGATTCTTAACCACTGGACCATAAGGAAAGCCCTGTGAACTCCCTTAAGATGAACTTTTTTGGAGAACTTTTGGGGCATCAAGATCCACTGCTTCCAAACCATTCCCTCACATGGTCACAGATTCTTGATATTCCTTTAATAATAAGACAAAGCTCTTTTCATATTAGAAAGAAGAGTTAAAATACAATTAATTCCCAGTGTAGCAAAGCACCCAGCCTGTGAAAGAAGTACACAGAGATGCAAGAGACCTGGGTGGATCCCTGGGTCAGGAAGATCCCCTGGAGGAGGGCATGGCAGCCCACTCCAGTATTCTTGCCTGGAGAATTCCATGGACAGAGGAGCCTGACAGGCTACAGTCCATGGGGTCACAAAGGGTCAGACACGACTGAGCACACAGCACATTGAGGTAACTGATAGCAGACCCCACCCTCCGCTCAGCACAGGCTTCAGTAGAGAGGAGGGAACAAATGACCTCAAGCTCAGGCATGAAGGTGAGCTCCTCCACCATACAGAGGCTGCGTGAGAAAGGAGAGACCCAGAGACCTCACAGCTGGCTTCCCGGCTTCCCACGGAGCACAGTCTGCGCAGCGGAGAACCCTCTCCTCTTCCTCCAGAGCCTCTGCTCACACCCCCCAGGAAAACGCACAAGCCACATGCTCTAGAAATCTGGGGAGGGAAGACAGTGACCAGCGCTGCTGTCCTAGTTTCTGTGGGTGAAAAGGCAGCGTATTGTGAGAGCTCATCACACATAATCACGCTCACCACCTTTTCTCAAACGACTGCCTACACTCTTTTTCGGCAGCCTCGAATCACTCCAGCTATGCAAAGTGCCCTTCTTGCTGGTCAAGTTGATGTCTCAGTTGGACAGGCTAGAAAGAGCAGGGTTTTCAGAATGGAGGTAACGCCGTCCATCAACCTCATGGGAGCCTGCCATGGACACTCGAGTACAACAGTCCAGGCAGGACTGGCCATGAGTGGGCACAGCCAGAGGTGCGTGCAGGTGGCCACGGCGTGGAGGATGTAGGGATCAAATCTTGGAAGCCAGGCTCTGCAGCCTGAAAGATGAAGCCCTGGGAGCTGGAATGACTTCTTCATACATGTGAAGAGAGAAAATCCGCTTTCTCTGTGTTGATCCATAGCACAGAAACCGGCCCAACGCCCAGCAGGCTGACACAGCTTAATCCAATAGAAGGACATGCTTCCTAAACACACTGACTCAAGTTGGAGTTAACCTGGCCACTGGCCACTTCCTGAACTCAAGCAGAGGCTACTGTGAATGATTTAAATTGTTTTAAATGACATTTTACAGTGAAAAGCATTCTTGAGTCTCATGCTGACAGAAGATGGGGAGGGGGGTGGAAATAAAGAAAAATTTTAAGTGGTTGTCTTACCAGTTCAGGTACTATCAAATAAGTCCTTCTCTCAAGGTTCCTCTTTCAGTATTTATATCCAATTTTTTATAAGTGGCTTCCCAGGTGTCTCAGTGGTAAAGAATCCACCTACGAAGCAGGAGACACAGGCTCTATCCCTGGGTCAGGAAAATCCCCTGGAGAAGGAAATGGCAACCCACTCCATTCTTGCCTGGAGAACCCCATGGATGGAGGAGCCTGGCGAGCTGCAGTCCATGGGGTCGCAAGAGTTGGAAAAGGAAGTGTTAGAGAATTTAAAGATTTACTATAAAGAAGAACTTTTTTCCTGCAGAATACAAGGTTTCACTTTGCATTCTAAAGCAAAATTTAAAAATTCAAATAAGTACAGATTCTGTTCTTTCCAATTGCACCGGGAAGAGGGTAGAAGAAAAAGTCCAGTGAGCCTGATGGCGGAGGATGGAAGACTCGAGCTTGCACGACCCGCCTCTTTCCTGTAGGTGGCAGCATTTGTTTACAGCTGTCAAATTTCCCTTCAATGGCGGCTGGAGGGCGACGGGGTTGAGTGAGTTTGAGCCTGGCTGCTTTCATTTCCAGAACATCTAGCATAATCAATTAAAATTTTAATATCATTAGGTAACTGCGTTTGCTGAAGGGAGGGAAAAAAAGAAACCCAGAAATCGGTTCTGCCTGACGAAGGAGAAGCAGCCTATTGATTACATGCAAGGTCACAGCTCAAGACCCCACTGTCACATTTTTTTCACCTAGACCACACACTGAATCCTTTATTTTCCTTCTGCTGAAACCTACGTGAATGCAACACAAACTGTTGTTTACTATTCTCTTGTCCTTCCCAGGTAGATTTTAGAAAGAAAGCAATGAAGAAAGAACCCATGCTAACTAACACAGTGAAAATTCAGAAAAGCCGTGAATGGTCTGCAGCTGAAACCAGGAAACTGGGCTAATGTTGCTTTTTATTAACAATTACAAAATAATAATAATAATAAAGTATGCAATTATATCTTAAAGTTGTATTTTAAATATACATATGATGTGTGTGTGTGTGTATATATATATATAGAATGGAATAAATTTCTTAAAGCATTAAAAATAAAAAGCCAGATGTGCCTTGAAACACCAAACATTCCACTGTCTATGCTTGGGGTCTCTGTGATCATTAATTACTGTGAAGACCCATAGTAAGCCAGAGAATGCAGTGAGAGCAAGTCTCCAACTGCCATTGTGGTCAGTCTTTTGGAAAGCTCTGTTGCTTAAGATCCTCTAGGGCAAACACTTCCAACCCGGAGATCAGGATGAACCAGTAGTGTCACCTCGCTCCCCTGGGGAGCTTGGCAGAGCTGTCCACGACCCGCCCACTCATCCCATTTCTATCCAAGGCTTCCTGTTGGGAAAAGGACACCAGCCGGTGTCCAGTCCTCCGAGGCCTCCCCTGGGTGGACTTTCCACCCCAGCCCTCACCCATCCTTGCCCAGGCTGTCAATCCTTTGGGAAAATAAGAAGTGCTCCACTTCTTGACAGTTGCCTGCCCCTGTTCTGGGGTCAGAAAGCCCCACTCTTTGGGGAATTTCCAAACCTTATTGTTTGTTTAATTTCCTGAAACCTGCCTTCTGCCCCTAAAAACCAAAAGCTGTTTTGCATAGTTGTTTCTGTCCCTTTAATTAAAGAAAAACTGAGTAAGTGTTGTTTTGAAATGTTCACAGCTCACTTAGACAAAACTGGACACCAGGGTAGCACAGTCAGATTTGGGAGTGATTACTTTCAAATTGTGGTAACTATATTATTAATAGGAAAGGAGAGACCATATCTAGTATTTTAAAACATGTCACTTCAGAATATAAAATAAAGCTTAAATGTATTACTTGGAACTTACTATAGAAAAATTCGGAAACTTACATTGAAAATATGGGTTCTGTCGTCAGGCTTGCATGGTATTTGCTGTTGTTCATTCACTAACTCCTTGTGTCTAATTCCTTGTGACCCCATGGACTGTAGCACCCCAGGCTTCCCTGTCCTTCACCATCTCCCGGAGTTTGCTCAAATTCACATCCATTGAGTCAGTGATGCCATCCAACCATCTCATCCTCTGTCATCCCTCTTCTCCTCCTGCCTTCAATCTTTCCCAGCATCAGGGTCCTTTCCAGTGAGTTCGTTGTTCCTATCAGATGGCCAAAGTATCGGAGCTTCAGTGTATTCACCTTCAAGGTGTGCAGGCTTAGGAAAGTTGCTGGATTTTCTGCTAAGGCTCCCATGACGACATACCACAGGCGAGGGGACCCCTAAATGACAGACAACTACTTTCCCCAGGTCTGGGGGCTGGAAGTCTGAGATCAGGGGTCCGGAGGGCTGTCGTCTGAGGCCTCTCACGTTTGCTTGCAGACGGCAGCCCTCTCCAAGCCCTCGAGTGGTCTTCCCTCGGTGTCTGTGTCTAATCCCCTCTTATGAAGACACCAGTCATGTTGGATTAGGGTCCACCCTCATGACCTCATTCCAGTGTAATTACTTCCTTGAAGACCGTATCTGCAAGCCCAGCCATATTCTGAGGCACTGGGGATTCAGCCTACGAACTGCCATGTGCATGCCTGCATGCTAAGTCGCCTCAGTCGTGTCCAACTCTTTCCAACCCCATGGATTGTAGCCCATCAGGCCCCTCTGGCCATGGAATTCTCCAAGCAAGAATACTGGAGTGGGTTGCCATTTCTTCCTCCAGGGGACCTTCCCAAACCAAGGATCGAACCCGCATCCCTTCCTGCATTGGCAGATGGGTCTTTTATCGTTAGCACCACCTGGGGTGGGGGAGACATAATTCAGGTAACAGTTACCCAGCCTTTTGAGTCTCACTTTACTCGCATTTAAAACAATAGTAGTAACAGCCTGTGAGTTGTTCTGATGATAAACCGCCATTAGGCAGTAAAGCACTTAGCAGGGTGTGCAGAGCTTGGAGAACGCTAGCTGTGTTCTCTGTCACCATCAGCAAAGGGATAGGAAGGAGATAACACCTAAGGACCACTCAGCATCAGCGCCCTGCATTGCTGAGTGGGAAAGACGGCCCTGGGAGGGACGGACAAAGGAAAAAGAGAGACGAAAACACAATTTCCACACCCTTGTCCCATTTCTGACACAAATCATCTCAGAGCAGAAAATTTCTGTATCCACAGGAAATTCCAGCAGAGGAGGATCCATTTAAAGCTCTGACATCTATGGACTTCCCTGGTGGTTCAGTGGTTAAGACTCCACGCTTCCAATGCAGGAGGCACAGGTTCGATCCTTGGTCAGGGACCTAATATCCCACATGCTACACGGTCAAAAAAATAATTCTGACTTCTAGAATTCAAACCAAATGTGGATCCAAGATGACAACAAGAAAAGAGAGATGAACTTTCCTTCCCTCAAAGAAGACCCAGCCGTGCACAGCACTGGTCACGCAGAGAAACAGCGGTGGCCGGGTGACTGGCAGTCCACTCTCCCAGGCGCACTGTCTGGGATGGAGCTTCACGTTCAGAGCTCTCCTGGCAATGACAAAGGCGGGCCTGCAGTCCCTGCTTCTTCAGGGAAAATGCACAGCCAGTCACCCAGTCACCCAGTGGCTGCGACCCCTGACACTGGCATAGCAACCAGCTGCTAAAACAACACTGCTAAGGCAGCCCACGAAACCATGGCGGGAAAAGGTGGCCATTTCTTGCAGGAGGGAAAAAGGGCCCCAAGAAAAAACAACCAAGCAAATGTGTTCCAGAAAGAAAGACAAACAGAGATCAACTTGGTGTCTGTCGTGTCTGATTCTCTGCCACCCTATGGACTGTAGCCCACCAGGCTCCTCTGTCCATGGAATCTTCCATGCAAGAATACTGGAATGGGTTGCCATTTCCTCTTCTAGGCTCCCTAGGGCTTGCGTTTAATTTATGATACTCAGTACCAAAGAGACTATCTATAGATTTAACATTGACATTCCCTTCATACAGTAATCCTTGGAATTCCATTTGCTATTATTTCTGCAGAGTGACATCAAAGATTTTTTTTTAAATAAGCACATTATATTGAGCTATCATTTTCCAGTAATGGGGGGGCGGGGATGAATAAGCTAACACACCCAATCTTGACCTCTTTAGCCCTCATCCAGGAAGAATGCTGGAGAGACAGACGTTGGATTATAAATTGTCATGCTGTCTATTGTCACAAAAAACTCCAATGGATGACAGCTCTAATCACATGATTTTCCCACACAAGCAACTCAGACTCTCACCTGACTTAAGGAAAGGATTTGTGTGTGGTCAATAGGGCAGTTTCAATGGGGTTAGTCTTTTCTCCATTGGAGAAAGAAATGGCAACCCACTACAGTATTCTTGCCTGGAAAATCCCATGGATGGAGGAGCCCAGCAGGCTACCGTCCATGGGGTCACAAAGAGTCGGACATTACTTTACTTTCACTTTCTTTCTCCATAACGTTGGTACACTTCATAAAATTGTGTATAGTTATCCCATATACAGCAAAGTAAAAAAAGAACAATACACTCTGTTGTTGCTAATAAGAAAATTTGAAATTCCACATTAAAAAAAAAAAGGAAAGGAGGGACTTATCTGTAGACTGGTGGCGAAGACTCCATGTTCCCAATGCAGGGGGGCCTGGGTTCAATCTCTGGTGAGGGAACTAGATTCTGTGTGAATGCAGGGGGCCTGGGTTTGCCACAACTGAGATCTGGCACAATCAAATAAATAAATAAATGTTTTGTTTCATTTTGTTTTAAAAAAGGAAAAGCGAGATGTCAGATCTTTAGCACTAGATGCTTACTTCATGAAAACTTTCTATTTTGCAGGGTGGGGCCAAGGAATTTCTTTCTCTCTGTCTACACCTTGCCATCCATGATCATAATTCCTGCCTCAGCCCAGCCTCCATTGTATCGCCCTGGCTGCCAGCCCCAAGAACACCCTGGAAAGAAAAATAATGACTTCCAAAGATGCTCATGTCCTAATTTCCCCTAAAGCGTGACTGGTTACAATAGAAAGTCAAGGCGAATGGAGGTCTTTAATCAACTGAGCTCAAAACAGGGAAACTAGCCTGGATTTTCCAGGTGAGACTGATGTAATCCCAAGGGCTTCCTAGGTGGCATAAGTGGTAAAGAATCCCACCTGCCAATGCAGGAGACACGAGAGACAAGGGTTAAATCCCTGAGTCAGGAAGATCTCTTGGAGGAGGAAATGGCAACCTGCTTTGGTATTCTTACCTGGGAAATCCCATGGACAGAGGAACTTGGCGGGCTACAGTCCATCATGGGGTCGAAAAGAATTGGACATGACTAAACACACACACACACACACACACAC
The DNA here is from genome assembly GCF_019320065.1 of Cervus canadensis. NCBI lineage: Eukaryota > Metazoa > Chordata > Mammalia > Artiodactyla > Cervidae > Cervus > Cervus canadensis. Next base: position 25,582,276 of record NC_057397.1, on the reverse strand, counting down.
AATGTAAACACAGGGCCTTTAGATGCAGAAAAGGTGGCAGAAACATAGTGTCAGAGTGATGTGATGTGAAAAAGACTAACCCAGCCATTGCTGGCCCTGAAGATGGAGAGAGGGAGTCAGTAGCCAAGATATGCAAGTGGCCTCCCAGATGATGGACACACCATTCTCCCCAGGGCCTCCAGGAAGATACATGACCTTGATGACACCCTGATTTTAGCCCATGGAGACCCACTGCAGAATTCTGAATTACAGAACTACAAGAAATTAGTATATCTGTGTTGGGACTTCCCTGACCCTCCAGTGGTTAAGACTCTGTGCTTCCAATGCAGGGAGCACAGGTTTGATTCCCAGTCTGGGAACTAAGATCCCACATGCCTCTCAGCCAAAAATAAATAAATAAAAGTGAAAAAATAATAAATCTGTGTTATCATAAGCCATATAGTTCACGGCAGGTTGTTACGGCAGCCGTAGAAACTATCCACCATGCCATCCCCATGGCCTCTAGTACTAAGGGAGCAGGCAACCTCCTGCTGACCAGCGGGTCTCCCTGCTACCCTTGGCCGGTTCTCAGACCTGTAATCCCCTGTGTAACCCACATGTCTGATTTCCTGACTGGTCTGTGACTGATGTAAGAACCATCAGAGCAACCTGGTATTGAGTCAAAAAGGTCAGACACTAACAGACAAGATGCTAGCCAATAAGCTAGTTGTCTAAACCGAATCTTCAAATTTCTCCCTGTGAAAGAATTTCCAGTGTGACAGAATCTGCATTCATATACTAAATGTAAATGAATTAAATGTTGTATGCTTGTATCTCTCATCAATTAAAACAAGAACGTAAACACGGGAATGAAGACCTCAGCTCACAGAATGTTCTTCCTAAAATCAAAAGCACATACATTCTACTTCAATGTTTTGCCAGATCTGCCCAAACCTGTCCTAAATAACCAGTGCCATCAAAAACACCTCTCAAGCTTTAACCATGGCATTTTTCCCTGTTAGGATTGCACAAGAATATCAATAATGTGATCTTGCTGTCATTTTGGCAAAAATAATGTCATGCATCATCCTTAGTTTCTTTCCCAAGAGGTCTTAGGTTTTCTAGAGAGAGGATTTTTTAAATGGAGTCGGTTTAGTAAAAGCTGAAGTATTTTATCCCAGGTAGGAATTGTTAGATTATAGAACATTTGTTTTATAAAAGGTTTTGTAATTTAGTTACTTCTTTCTAGTACCTTTAAAGATCTTTTGTTTCAGAAAAAGAAAATTGACCAATTATAATGAAATGGTTTGCTTAGGAAAAAGGTCTCCTCTCTCATGTCTTTTCATACAACTGTTCTAGCTCATTTTCTTGAATTTACAAGACTAATTAAAGACCCTAGTGCAAGAGAGAATATATTAGTTTCCTATTCCTGCTCTGTAACAAAATCCCACAATGTAATGCCTTAAAACAACACAGAAGTATCGTTTACAGGTCCGGCAATCAGAAGAGCAAAATGAGTCTCATGGGGTCTAAATAAAGGTGTCAACAGAATCTGATCATTTCTAGAGGCTCAAGAGAAGAATTTGATCTTCTCTTTTTTCCCTTCTAGAGGTTGCTGACATTCCTTGGCTAATGGCTACACCAATCCAGTCGCTGCTTCTCAAGGCCTTTTCCTCTGTCTCTGACTTCTCCTTTGTTGTTGTTGTTGTTCAGTTGCTAAGTCGTGTCCAGCTCTTTGCAACCCCATGGACTGTAGCACTCCGGGTTTCCCTGCTCTTCACTGACTCCCAGAGTTTGCTCAAACTCATGTCCATTGAGTTGATGATCCTATCTAATCATCTCATCCTCTGTTGCCCCCTTCTCCTCTTGCGCTCAATTTTCCCCAACATCAGGGTCTTTTCCAAAGAGTCAGCTCTTTGCATCAAGTGGCCAAAGTAAGGGAACTTCAGCATCAGTCCTTCCAATGAGTATTCAGGGTTGATTTCCTTTAGGATTGACTGGTTTGATCTCCTTGCTGTCCAAGGGACCTCTCAAGAGTCTTCTCCAGCACCACAATAAGAACGATGGGACATACATAGGATAGCAGTTACAGGCGTGCCATTCAAAAAGGGTAAAAACCAAAGAAGAAAAGGAGTATGTGGGTCTCAGTCAGTGAATATCCACATGCAACCAGGCAAATTTTATGACATTTTAGGTCCTGGGAATGACTCTCTATGGCTCTCAGCCCACAACTCCACCCTTTTTCTTGAAGGATACTGCATGTTTGCAACTGAGTACTTTTACCAGCCTGTCTACAACCTGTGGAGTTTGGGGATCCCACCAGCCTTACTTTATTTCATCCTCTTTCTGTCCCTTTCCATCCAAGTGGCAGTGTGCCTGCTGGAATAACATTCTCAAAGCCTATGGGCCATTATTCAGCCTGCCACAGATCGCGCGGACAGGATAATTAATAAAGGGAGGGAAACGTGACTTCTGGAGGGTGGACTTGGCTATTTACGTTATTATAAAGCACTATACACACAGAATGCAATCATTCCACGTTCTTAACTGTGGATTTAAGGCATGTCAGACCTTTAAATCTCAAGTTATACACAAGAACACGATATTATCTGAAAGACCTTTCAACTATGATGTATCTCCTTACAAGAAAAGTCAGAATGAATGCTAAAAAGTAAAACTGGACTGCCTGGAGGATGCTTTTATGATTAATAAACAGAGAATAATTCTTAAAAGGAGGGAGGTTCAAATGACACAGGAGGTATTAGGAAGAGCTTCCCCCTAGGACCCCAAACGAACAGCAGGACGGTTCATGAAGCCATGGAACCTGCTTCCTAGAAAATTCTTAACCACTGCTTCGGAAATTAATGGCATCAAGAACTTTCTTTCCTGAGTCAGGGCCCCACTGCTGGAAGGTGAACACTGAAAAAGTGGCAATCAACAACTTGGGAAAGCAATTTGGTAAAAATTAAAAAGTGATACCATACAATCCAGCAATTCCAGTCCTAGGTATATGCCCCAAGTGAACTCTTGCAAATAGGCCCCTTTAAACACGCTTAAGATAATGTGGTATATAATGGCAAAAAATGTCAATAATCCAGCTATCTATTGACAGGAAAATTGATAAAGACATTGTTATGGGCTTCCCAGGTGGTGCTAGTGGTAAAGAACTTGCCTGCCAGTGCAGAAGACATAAGAGACCTGGGTTCGATCACTGGGTTGGGAAGATCCCCTGGAGGAGGGCATGACAACCCACTCCAATATTCTTGCCTGGAGAATCTCATGGACTGGCAGGCTACAGTCCATGGGGTTGCAAAGAGTCGGACATTATTGAGCACACATGCAGCACAGCAACCATCATAAGCTTATGATGAGGTCCAATAACTTTGGACCTATCGACTATGGGGAGTGTTAGATGGATACAGAAGTAAAGCACCATGCAAATCCAATTTGTTTTCACTGCTTTGACTATTTAGCACTTCCTTGGCAATCTTGGAGATTATAGTCTAGAAAATAGCCATGGAAGTCAGGATCAAGATCTCTTAGAAAATATAGAGTTGGGGGAAAACAAAATATAATTAAAAGGGCACAGGAATTAAAAGTTCTAGAAGATGTTTGCTTCTTAGAAACATTAGTGTTATATTTGAATAATATTTTTAATTACTAACTTGAAAAATATAGCTGTTTTCCTAAATGATCATATCTAGCTGTTCAAAAAATATTGCTTTGGATTATGGTCTATGATAGTTTTAACAATAAATACTGTTTTAGTAAAAGTCAAGTACCTTGCAATATTTGGGATGTTGTTATTGTTTAGTTGCTAAGTCATGTCCTACTCTTTGTGACCCCAAGAACTGTAGCCCGCCAGGGTCCTTCTGTCCATGGGATTTCCCAGGCAAGGATACTGGAGTGGGTTGCCATTTCCTTCTCCAATATTTGGGATGCTGTACTGTGCTAGGCTGCTTTAGCTGTATCCGACACTGTGACCCTATGGACTCTAGCCCTCCAAGCTTCTCTGTCCATGGGTTTTCTCAGGCAAGAACACTGGAGTGGGTTGCTATGCCCTCCTCCAGGAAACATTTGGGATATACTTGTGCAAAAAATTATCTGAATTTCAGATACAGTGAATGAGTTTCGAGATGAGGTGGATGCAAAAATTATTGTTGTGCTATTTCATTAAGGACCTTGAACTAAATCACATGTATTTATTAAAAGGTCGTGGATTTCTGAATTATACTCTACAGAAATAAAACAGTGACATCTTAGAACCTCAGTTGGCAAAACTAAGGCAAGCAGGAGTTTGCTGTCCCCTGATCTTCTACACCACATCTCTTCTTTTCAAAGATCTGATCAAATTGCTGCTCTATCCTTTTAGACCCATTGTTAATATGGAAATTCCAATGTACTTTTCCATCCCACAGAACGCCTTTCCTGGGACCTACGGACATACCTATTTGTTCACTATTGTATGAAAATAAGATACCTATGATTTTCTTCTCTAAGATATTTTAGACCCTGATGGGTTCCATTCCCATCCCAGTGGTTATTGGTCGTCCCTTTTAAAACACTACCATGCCTTACCTACCAGCTTCCTGTCCTGACCTCAGGACTAGGTTTTGCAGAGGTAGTTTTGTACCATGAGAGTTTCTATGCAGTTCGCCTCTTTTTAAAAATAATTTATTTTTTTGGCTATGCTGGGTCTTCATTGTTGCTCATGGGTTTTCTCTAGTTGCGGCAAGTAGGGGCTACTCTCTAGTTGTGGTGCAAGGGCTTCTTATTGCAGTGGCTTCTCTTGTTGGGAGCACAGGCTCCAGAGTACCCGGGCCTCAGCAGTGGAGGTTCCATGGGCTCTAAACCACAGATTAGTTGTTCCGCAGCATGTGGGATCTTCCCTGACCAGGGATCAAACCCATGTCCCCTGCATTGGCAGGCAGATTCTTCACCACTGGACCATCAGGGAAGCCCACTTCACCTTTTTCATTTCAAGGACCTTTTATTAGTTCTTACAGTGCACTTCCCAAGACAATCTTTGATTCTTCACTTACATTTAAGTTTTCTATATGTAAATACAGTGAGGTTTGCACTCACAACTGTCTCCATTTCTAATGACCTTCCCTGAATCCAGGCTTTCCCAACCTTGGCACTACTGACATCTTGAACAAGACAATTCTTCATTTTGGGGGTGGGGGTGCTGCCCTGTGCATTGTAGGATATTTAGCAACATCTCTGGTCTCTACCCCTTAATGCCAGTACCTGAATTCTCACCTCCCACAACCAAAATTAGTTCCAGATATTATCAAATTCCAGGAAAGGAAAAGGGGGGTTCCAGTAAAAGAGAGGAAAATCTTTCCTGACTGATAACAACTACCCACCTCAAAGTCTTTTTTTTTTCACTTGATACCTATTTCCTTCATGTGCAATATTTTACAGGGTAACCAGTTGTCTCATTTGCCTAAGACTAGGGGTTTTCCAGGAGACAGAGTTTTCAGTGCTAAAATGGGCAAAGTTCTGGACGTACCAAGACAAATTAGTCATCCCACTGGGTGATAAGAGTTTTAAATCCTTGCAAATCCACCAATATCTTCCTTTCATTTTGTCAGTTAGTCATAACCTTGGCTAAGCATTGAATTCCTGGTCTTAGTTCTGTATTCACAGTAGCCGAAGCACATTATTGCTTATTTTCTAGCACAAGAGGGACATGTAAACAATCCAAGTCTAGTCTGGTTTCCGAATAAAAGTTTAATGTATCAGTACTTCATATCCCCGCATCCATGCTAAGTTGCTTCAGTCATGTCCGACTCTCTGTGACTCCATGGACTGCAGCCTGCCAGTCCCTGGGACTGTCCAGGCAAGAATTCTGGAGTGGGTTGCCATTTCCTTCTCCAAGGGATCTTCCCAACCCAGAGATGGAACCCGTGTTTCTTATAACTCCTGCATTGGCAGGTGGGTTCTTTACCACTAGCGCCACCTGGGAAGTCCTTCTTATCCCTGCTCTGCTATAAATAAATAATGTACTCCCCCATCCCACCCTGAGACTTCTTTAAAGATTTGCTTTATCTTTGATTTGCCAAAGTTTAAATGTGCTATGTATAAGTGTTTTTGTTTTTGTTTTGTATTTATCCTGCTTGGTGTTTTCTGAAGTTCCTGGCTCTGTGGTTCCGTGTCTATCATTAATTTTAGGAAATTTCCAATCATCATTGTTCCAATGGTTTCTTCCATTCCTCTCTCTTTCTTCTTGCCTATTATGCATATGTAACACCTTTTGTAATTGTCCCATGGTTCCTGCATATCCTGTTTGAACTTTTCATTCTATCTCTTTGCATTGTTTTATAAGTGCCTACTGACATTTCAAAATCATTGATTCTTTCCTCAGCTGTGCCCAGGCTGTTGGAGAGTCTATCAAAGGCATTTTTTATTTCTGTTTTTTTCCTTCATTTTTTTTCAAGCCTTCCTTTTGGTCCTTAGAGTTTCCATCTCCCTGTTTATATGACCCATTTCTTCTTTCGTGTTGTCCACTTTTTGAATTAGAATTTTTAGCCTATTAATCATAGCTGTTTCAAATTCCCAGTCTGATAATTCCGACACCTCTGCCATATCTGAGTCTGGTTCTGATACTTGCTTTGTCTCTTCAAATTGTGCTTTGTGTCTTTTAGTATGTCTTGTAATTTTTTTTGCTGAAAGCTGGGTATGATGCACTAGGTAAAAGGAACCTGGTACTGGTTGCCGTGGAGGTTTCTGCTCCAGTACCTCTACTCCAATAAACTGTGATCCTCTGAATCTGCCTATATAGCTCTAATTTGGGGGGGGAGCGGGGGCACAGTTTGCCCTTTGACTTTGGTCTCTGATGGATCTAATAAGTGGTGTTGATTTTCAGCTTGTTAATATTTTTCTCGCTATGAGGCCTGGAATAATGAATTCTAAGCTTTTTATAAGCCGGACTGAAAGGGCAAGGATCCTCCCTTCTGATTTTACCAAGAATAAGAACACTACTGTCTAACTCAAGGGAACTCTGCCCTGTTGTGTGGCAGCCTGGATGAGAGGGGAGTTTGGGGGAGGATGGACACATACCTATGTACGGTTGAGTTGCTTTGCTGTCCATCTGAAACCATCCCACCCTTGTTAATCGGCTAGACTCCAACATAAAATAAAAAGTTTAAAAAAAGAAAAAGAATACTCCTATCTCTGCAGATCAGGATACAGTTTATTTGCCTCACCCAGGCTCTCCCCATTAACTCCAGGCTCTTGTCAAGCAAACGGAGCAGAAATCCTGCCTCAACCTTGGAATCCGCCGGAGACGAGGCCATCCCAGCCTCATACCCTCCAGCCTGGCATGCCTGCTGGCTTCAGCAAGCATTGGCTCAGGAGAAGAAGCCTGGACACATTCAAGTTGCCATCTTTCCAGAACTCTCTTTAATCCACCTGGACCCGATTAGTTGCCAAACGAAATGTAGATTCTGCCTTTTCTCTTTTTCTCCCCCCCGCTGCCTCCAGCCTGGCCCAGGTCCCGACTCCTTCTGCTCTGTCTTCCTCACAGGGCATTCTACCAGCTTCCGCTCGGCAGGTCTCTTCCCAAACCATCCCAGCTCAGTCCTCACTATCAGTGAAGCATGACTTGGATCATGTCACTGCCTCCTCAGAAACTGTCAGTGTCTTCCAGTGCTTTCTGGATTAAACACAACATGCCTCATCCTGACGTGTAGAGCCAACCTACATTCCTAATCTTAACTCTTACTGATTCCCCACAAACAACCTTCTGCCAGCCAAACTAAAATTACAGCATTTTCCCAACACCTGGGCATTTTCTATTCCATGCCTTTGCCTTATCTTTTCAATTCTGCCACTTGAAAATTCTTTCTCAGTTTGCCAAATTCTTAGCCACTGTTCCAACACCATCTCCTTTCTCAAAGGACCCACCACAGACACCACGACTTCACAAATAAAAGCTAGTCCTTGTGGCTCGCTCACTCTCCTCTGTGAACCTCCAGGCCACTTTCACTTTCAGCATTTAACTCCCTCTCTATTATTAGAGTGTGATTGTCCTTCAGACACCTGTCTTTTCTATAATACTTCTAGTTCCTTGAGATAGTCTGTGCCTTACCAATCTCCATTTTCCTCCATAACATCTAACACTATGCTCTGCAAACAGCACATGCTCAGCAAACATATCTTTAATTGAAATTGTGTTATTTTAAGAAGGCAGCTCATGGGTTTCAGCACAGTCATTATGGTACTGATGTACTGGATAAAACAGATGATACAACACCCCTGACATTCACAAGGGAAAGAAGGGATGGGGATCAGATGAATCCCAAATAGCAGAACTCAGAAATGCTCATCTACCTATTGCATACGTGCACGCTCAGCTGCTTCAGTTGTGTCTGACTCTTTGCAACCCCATGGACTGCAGCCCACCACTCTCCTCAGTCCGTGAGATTTTCCAGGGAAGAATACTGGAGTGGGTTGCCATGCCCTCCTCCAGGGGATCTTCCCAACCCAGGGATCAAACCCGCGTCTCCTGCTCTCAGATGGATTCTTTACTACTGATCCACCAAGGAAGCTGCACCTACCTCTTACTTCCTCCTTTGTTACATCTCTATCAAAAGCTACGTGTTGACCAACTCTCCACAAGTTAACTCCATTTTCTGTCTTTACTCAACTTTCTCTCTTACTTAATGGCCATTTTATTCAAAGGAGCAAAGTTTTTCATCACTTCATGAATATTACTCTACATGTGCTTGGTATAGGTGACAGAGGAGCCTGGCAGGTTACAGTCCATGAGTCACAGAAAAATCGGACATGACTGAGCGACTAAACAACAACTACAAACCAGGAGAGATACTGGCAGCCAGTGAGCCTTGCCATATGTGTTGTTAGGTTTTTTTATTTCCCCAAAATAACAAATTACTACAAATTATGGACTTCACACTGTTTTTCAATTGTTAAATCCTTATTGTGAAGAAATTACTATACTAAGATATACTATATATATATATGCATGTATGTATATGTATATATATACAAATTATCTACCATCTACCACTGATAAACTTTACTGCCAGCAATAGATGAGTCCAGGTGTGGAATATTCCCCCTTAGCCCCACTAGTTTTACCTCCATCTCACTAGAAACCATGCAGCTACAATGATAGTCAACATCAACATTCTCAGCCACGGGACTAAGATAAATTTTCTCTACTGACGTTTTTATTGTGATAAAAGACACGTAAGATTCATGATGACTGACATTTAGTGCATTCACAGTGCCGTGCAGCCATCAGTATTAACTAGCACCAGATATTTGTTGTTCAGTTGCTAAGTTGTGTCCAACTCTTAACGATCCCATGGACTGTAGCACGCCAGGATCCTCTGTCTGTGGGGTTCTCCAGGCAAGAATAAGGGAGTAGGTAGACATTTGCTTCTCCAGGGGAACTTCTCAGACCAAGGATTGACCCCACATCTCCTATATTGGCAGGCAGAATCTTAACCACTGAGCCACCAGTAAGCCCACCAGGTATTTTTATTTTTATTTTCCTAACGCTTTTTCTAAAATAAATAAAAATGATTTTCTATAATGTAAATAGCTATTAATTTTGCTGAATTGAAATTTTCAGTCTCTGAAATGCACCAGCTTTTGTCAATAGGACCAATAGCCCAAAAGAAAGAATTACTGCTATATCCCTTTTTTGGTCTGTGTAGAGGTATTTTTAAAGTATAGGCAATTGACAGCCATCTGCCTTGGGAGGACCGGCGGGTGACATGGTTTTTCTAGCCTCTGGCAAGTACGTTCCTGGAACTATAACAAACCTGGATGAAACACAGGAGACCCAAGACCTTGGCACATTTTCACCTAAGCCAAGTCACACCATTAAACCTCAGTTAGGAAATATCAATAACTTGGGGAAAGTGGATTGCAGTTTAGCGTATTACCAGCTGTCAGCACCTCAGGAACTCAATTGAACAGCCAGGGAATTGAGATATGAAAAGTAAAGAAAGAAATTGCACAGGTCTCCTTTAATATCATCGGTGACATGACCCCCCCCCCCCCAGCCTCACACCACTGCCCCTCCCCAACTGAAACCAATGTAAACAGTAAAACAGACATTTCGTTTTGTTTTTAAAGAAACAGGGAGCAGAGAGATTGTAAAATTCCAGAAATATAAAAGCTGATGTCTCAAAGACTGCTACTCTTTCTACGCTTATATTTTATAATATAAACCAGATGTTTTGAGTTTTCCAAATAACCTCTTTCAGAGAAATAATGCCTTAGTCTTTGGCATGCTTTTGATCTTAGGTCAATTATTCCTACCTATTTTTTTTTCTTCAACCTTCACAAGTGTTTTCAGAAAATTCAAATGTAAATAGCCCCTAACTGGGCTAATTTGAATTTGCAGCTGTTCATCTTAACATTGAATATTTATCATATAACAGGATATTGGTTTTGAAAAATTTGAACTTAATGAGAAAAACACACAGGCATATCCAGAGAAATGGCAGATTTGATTCCAGACCACCACAGTAGAGCTAATACTACAAGAAAGTGAGTCTCACAAATCTGCTGGTTTCTAGTGCATATAACAGTTATGTTTACACTAAACTATGGTCTATTAAGTGCAATAGCATTATGTCTAAAAAAACTAGTGTACATACATTAAGTAAAAAGCACTTTATTGCTAAAAAATGCTAACCATCATCTGAGCCTTCTGAAATTTGTAGTAGTAACATTCAAGATCATGATCATCATCACAAATATGGTAATGAAAAGATTTGAAGTATTTCAAGAATTAGCAAAATTGGTGCTTTTGCACTGTGGTGCTGGAGAAGACTCTTGAGAGTCCCTTGGACAGCAAGGAAGTCAAATCAGTCAGTCCTAAAGGAAATCAACCCTGAATATTCATTGGAAGAACTGATGCTGAAGCTGAAACTCCTATACTTTGGTCAGCTGATGTGAAGAGCTGACGTTGGAAAAGACCCTGATGCTGGGAAAGATTGAAGGCAGGAGGAGAAGGGGCGTCAGAGGACGAGATGTTTGGATGGCATCACTGACTCATTGGACATGAGTTTGAGCAAGCTCTGGGAGATGGTAAAAGACAGGGAAGCCTGGCATGCAGCAGTCCATGGGATGGCAAAGAGTCGGACAGACTGAGCAACTGAACATCAATAATCAAAATGGATACAAAGACACATACTGAGCAAACACCACTGGAAACGGCACCAGTAGACTTGTTAGCTCAAGGTTGCCACAAATCTTCAACTTGTAAAAAGGCAACGGTCTGTGACGTGCAATAAGGTGAGGTGTGCCTGCAGAGAACTCTTTTGACCTAATGATATCTAATTCTTAGAAATTTTCAGAGGAATCATCATTCGGGGTAGTTACTAAACTAAGATAAAAAGAATGGCCCAATATACACAAAAATGCCTGAAGTCTCTACACTGGTGGATTTCACAGACCAGCATCAAAAATGCGGGAAGAAAAATTCTTGAGTTCAACAACTGTCCTTGAACTTGTTAGATTTATTGTTAAAGTGAAAAATACAACCAGTTTCAGAATGAATTAAATTAAATCTTCTGAGGTTTCACTCTGAATCTTGACAGTTTGCATGCCTTTTAGACTCTGTAGAAAACCCAGCAGGTAACACAAATCAAAATGGCCATAAAAGATAGGTAAAAGCTACAACTAGAAATTTCCATACTTTCTGACCAAGATAGTACCTCTTGCCACACCCCAGTCCCTGCCATGGCCCTATGGCCAGAGATGGCAGATAAATAAACACACAAACATGGCACCCAAATATTCTACTCCAAATTAGGGAATAAAGTCATCTCTCGTGCCTCATGACGCAGCACAGGGGAGCAATTCCTGTGTATGTGTATGTCTTGGTGCCCCAGATAGTTAAAATAACCACACTGCAGAATGTCAAACAAATAAACCTCCCTCCTTCCCACAGCCTGTAACACGCAGCTTCTTTTATCAGCTGCCTGGTGCGCCCTTTAGACAAGCACCCCTATGGGGTGGACCATGTGGGCACGGATGCTGTCTAGGATCTAGTCCTGAGTCCAGACGGGGGTTCTATTTAAAACTTCAGATCAGCACGCTCCTTGGATTCCCCCGCCACCAGCACTACTTGTTAAAACAATAGGACTACAGGGCCGGTCTGATCTCAAGTCAAGCCAGCTCAGTCTAGCTCAAGGACACAAAGGCTGTGGGAAGAGGAGCGGAGTCTGGGAGCTGGCCACCGCCAGGCCACACCAGTGGCACAGACTCGTAGGCCCCCGGGCATCGTTACGTGGCTCCGGCATGGTCCAGGGTCCACTGAGGCTGCCGATGCTCTGCCAGCTGCAGGCGGGGAGCCTGGACAAGCACGTTGCTTGACCCAAGGAGCTTGCTCTCATACTCCTCCCCTTCCAGCTCTGACTTCAGGCTGGCAAAAGTTTGGCGAGTGTTTCATTTTGGAGGATTTGCTGGCTTTTAGGAGCTCAGGAATAGATGAAAGCTATTGATTCTGGGAAAAGGAGATTATCTGGTTTCTAAGCCAAGGTCTGGCCCCAACTCAATAATACGTTTTGGTAAATATTTCAAGGACCAAATATAACCATATGAAACAGGAGCCCTAGCCTGAGAATAAGGCTTAGTAGACTCCTGGGGAGACACAGTAATGGCCTAGCTGGAGGTTTGCAAGGAGAGAGGATAAGAGAGGAAAAGCTTGATTGCCAGAAGATGAAAAATAGGCCTAAATCTTAGTGTCAGGGCTCTGGCCTTCTTCCAATGGGACATATTAGAATGGGTATCAGGGGTGATGCAGCAGGAGCCACCAGGCTGACGCACTCTCCCGATGAAGCCACCCAAACTGCTGGCAAGCTGCCCTGCTCCACCCACCTCCATGAGCTCACCACGACATGGGAGCATCTGGCACATTCATCATCCTCTCCCAGCATGCATGGATGCTTAGGAGGTAGATAATGTCGCAGGCATATGTGTGTGTATTATCACGGCGATGCAGATATGACGATTATTTCATAACAGAAGTGGAACACAGCTCAACTTTGCCTGACTTTTGATCCTGCCAGTGCAGCAGAAAAATTCAGGCTGATCTGTTCCATAGACAGGAAATGGAAGGACAGAAGGAGAGAGAGATTACAGGTCACTCTGTGCGTTCCCTAACACGTGCTGTGATCTTGGCCCTTTCTTGCAGAGATCTGATTTCACAGGGAGGAGGAAAAGGCAAGTGGGAGACAAAGAGGCTGCCACCAGGCATGCACACACTTTCCATCCCTGTGTGAAACTAAAAAATAGGACAGGGTCATGTAAATAAGGCAAAAGCGTATCAACAGACCACATGCTGTAAAACGGTGCCAAAAAGAGAGAGAGGGAGAGAAAGCAAGAGAGAACAAATAAATGAAAGAAGAAAGAAATGTGTAAAACTGATTTTTCCTTAAGAGAATTTTCTTTTGAATCAGATCAGAGTACCCTCCTTGTTTTGTTTCACGTTGAGTACATAGATACATAGGCATCCATAGAGATAAATAATTTTTAAAATTTATTTATTTATTTTTGGCTGCACTGAGTTTTTGTGGCTGCAAGGGGCTTTCTCTAGTTGCAGCGAGTGGGGGTTACTCTCTAGTTGCGGTGTGGCATATGGAATCCCTTCTGGACAAGGGATTGAACTCAGGTCTCCTGCACTGGCAGATGAATTCTTAACCACTGGACTCCCAGGGAAATCCAAGATAAATAATTTTCTACTTCAGATTTTAAACTCAGTGAGAACAACGCATGGTACTAGTCCTTGTTTAATTCCATAGCCTCAAACTCTTGGTAGAAAATCTAATATTACATTTTTTCTCATCTAATTTGGAAAGATTTGAAAGATGTAGGGGAAGAAGGAAGTTAAATAGGATATGTGAAAACAGAGTTCTCTGAGCTTGAATTGATTGAATTATAAAAAGAAGCAGGGGAGGAGGCATTGTGGTCCAAGCCATGGAGCCCACCATATTTCATTGGTAACCAAAGCAGCAATGCTTAGTCAATGGCCCAGGACACCCTGGGTGTTTTCTGAGAAGAGCATGTGCGAAAGGGGAGCAAGGATAAGTAAGGGAAACCAGTACTCAACCAATCATTCACATTCATGAGCAACTACAAATTAGGTTTTTCCATTGTACTATGTCTGGAAGAGGGCATGGCAACCCACTCCAGTGTTCTTGCCTGGGGAATCCCCATAGACAGAGGAGCCTGGTGGGCTACAGTCCATGTGGTCACAGAGTCGAACACAACTGAACGACTAAGCACATCGTACTATGTGCATTATTTTCAAATATGTTTTGATAGTGATTTCTAACATAATTCCACAGTGTTAAGAGAACAGACTCAGTATGATTTCAATGCTTTTAAACCATGAAATTTTTGCACCTTGTTTTATGTCCCTGGATATGTTCCAGTGTCTCCTAGCTTATAATCTATGGGAACTTGGATAGAATTTTTATCCTACTGTTGTATGAAAATTGTGTAAATCTTAGTTATGTTGAATTGATTCATAGTGCTTTTCAGGTCTACTATATCCTTCTACTTCTCTGTATATTCGTTCTATTCATTTTTGACAGTTTGATACTGAAATTCCAACTAAAAGTCTTAGTTTACCTCCTTAGAAAAATAATTTTAATACAATAGTGGAACTATATATACCCTTGTTCTGTGTTTTCCAAGCCTCCTGTAAATGTGTTATCATATTTTCATAATTTAAAATATAAAAAGAAAATAAATAAAATTATTTTCTTATAGAAAAGATAAATAAATAGATAAATTAGCTTATAATTTGGGAAATACTTTTGTTTGCATCATACTTAGAGTAGCTTCAATCATAGTGAAAAGTTAGGAAGATGTGACAAATGTAAAAGTCACTTCATTTTAATTTGGATCTATTTCATGCATCTGAGGATTGGTCCTGTTGGCTCAACTCTGATACCCTTCTGGCAGCCTCTGCAGAGGTTGCACCTTGTCAGCACTGGAGGGTGCTTATATGTTTTTATCCAGATAAGTGTAGAGGTGCTTGACTGATCTGTCATAATTGTTTCAGGGGGATGGGAAGGAAGGTTTGAAGGAGGCTTGATGATGATAAGAGAGAAGTGGGGACTGGTGATGCCACTCAGCGTGGGTCAAAGTAGAGGGCTCAGGCATGAGACCATTTTTGTTTGGGACTCAGGCCTCTGAACTCGAGGAGCAAATTTCAAGGTCAGCAAGGGGTGGAGGTTGGGAAACAACCAGAAATTCTTTTTTTTATATATATATAATGTTCTTTATTTCCCATCTCCAACACTCCTGTTTCACTCATACCCTCTCTGGTTGTCACACCATTTCCTGTCTCCCTCCTTGAGCAAAACTCATGAAAAGAGCCATCTCAGTTCATTGTCTTTGCTTCCTCACCTCCAACCTCTCCACTCAACTCTAGACACTAGTCCCGAG
Source organism: Cervus canadensis (assembly GCF_019320065.1). NCBI lineage: Eukaryota > Metazoa > Chordata > Mammalia > Artiodactyla > Cervidae > Cervus > Cervus canadensis. The sequence continues at coordinate 25,566,850 of NC_057397.1, read as the reverse complement.
CACTCCATCAGAATTCATCAGTGCTGTCAGTAACAGTGACTTTGCCAAGTCCAGTGGTAATTCTGTCTTTTTTTACTTGGATTCTCAACAGTACTGATAGAATCAATCACCCTCCTTGAAATATTTTCTTCCTATTTTCCTGGCTGCTTCTCAATCTCCTTTGCTAGATTTTCCCGCCTCTTTCCAGCTTCTAAAATGAGAACTCTAGGGTTCAGTCCTTAGTACACTGTGAATATACTCACTCCTACTTAAGCAATCCTGTCCACTCTGTGGACTTATACCAAGCCATGGTAAACAGTGTACAAAAGGTTGATACAGTTCGGGAGTTAGCATCATATACTATAAGGTTGACCAGAGCTTATCTTGAGATACAAGGTAACATTATACTTAGCAAAACTTAAATTATAACTACACAGTAGTTCCTAGGGCAGAGAATAAGTTTTTCTCTATTGACAATTTTCTGACAAAATGAAGAGACACAACGTGACGGGTCTTCCCATATGACTTCCAAGGCACAACCATAAAAGAGGATAATCTTTGCTGAGTCAGCTTGAAGTAGATCAGAAGGCTCTTGGACTCCACGGACAGGGCAGCCTGATGCTCTCAGAGACAGGTCCACAGGCACAGCTGACAGTGCAGAGAGGAGGAGCCCCTCAGGAGGATGCCCAGGATCTTCCAGAGGGTGAGGCTCAGCTCTGCTGGGCGCCGAGCTACATGGGAGTCTGGGGAGGTCACAGTCACGTGCTGGGAGGAGCTGATTTGAGAGGATGAAACTGACAAGTTAGAGGAAAACACCCGTCCTGACGTGACAGCAGGTGAGTGTCTAAGTCCAAATGTTTGAGACACCCACTTCAGTTTAGCTACCAAGGCCTATAAATTCCTCTTTTTCTGAACCAGTTTAGGCTGTCTTTTGTAAACAACTGTGTCTTAAAGAGCACTGTTGAAATAAAAAGTGTAGCAGACTTGGGACAGTCATCAGAGGAGACCGTGGGCAGAGCTAGCCCCAGGGAAGAAGCCCAGCTTTAGCAACAACTGTCCAGCCCTGAGAAGACTGAAGGCGGCCTCATTTGAGTGGCAAACAGTAATGTTTAAATTTCAAAAATTATTTATCCTGCTTCCTAATATTACTTAAGCCACACAGTTCCATGAGGCAGGGTAAACTTGAAATCAATGAAACATAGTGATCTTTCAAAACTGAGTAGCTGATCTACACATCAACAAGACAGGTTAAATTAAATAAAACTCAATAAAAAGCATTTTAAGACATCAGTGTCCATACTCATCTTTAATATGAGTCAGTTTTTCAAAAGGGGGAAGACGTAGGGGAATATCAAAAACAGAGACCAAATTTGTTTTAATCTCTGTTCAGTTTCCATAAGGGAAGGATGGATCCACTATCATTTCTTCACCAGTTTTCTTTGTTGCCAGCATCTCACACGTTCCGTCCTCCATGCCGAGGAAGGAACAGTTTGCTGGGTGGCACCACTCTCACTGCTACCAGAGTCACTAGGTTTGAGTTATATTTTGACAAAATCTGGCAAATATCTTTTGAAATCTTCTGTAGTAACTTCTGGAGCTGTAGGTGTTTTGAGCAGATTCTTGTAAGAAGAAATCATAGGAGAAGAGGGACCTGTAAACTTCTCAAAGCACTCATCTGAATTTGAAACTAATGATGCACTTTTTTTGACTTCCAAATCATTTGATGAACTGTTTGCTTTTGATAATGGATAATTTGTGGATACCAAAGCTGTGCTGCTCTTTGTAGAAGGGAGTTTCAAGCCAGGAGTGCAGAAGGGAGAATGGGTGTGCTCAGCATCATTTTTTTCCAACGGCTGGGTCTTGAGGCCAGGAGTGGCAAAGACATTACCATTGGGCACTGGTTCTATTTCTATGGTCTCCTCACTGTTAGCCTTCACATTTTTAAGTCCAACTGTGTAATTGTGTCATTTAAGCACATAGTATATTCAGAGATACCAAAGTGTTCTAATTTAGGAGTTACACACTCAAAATCATCCATCTTTAGTGCACATTTTGGAATTTTTACTAGTGACTATTTGGAAAATGGAGTTAAAATTTTTGGCTCTTCCTTTTGGTTGTTTACTGCTTGGGGTGGGTTTGGCAGAACTTGGGATACAATGTACTACTCAAGTCCAAAATCAGAAAGTTGTGAACTACGTGGTGACTTCTCAGAAACAGAAGTGCTTAGAGCAGCAGAATCCAACAAGTCATCTTTCATGTCGGGCTTCTCAGGATTTTCACATTCACTGGACTCTGGTTAAGAGTCAGTGACTTCTTGTTCACCCACTGAATTTTTCTTGGCATGTGGATTATATCCATACTTCTGGAAAAACTCTTTCATTTTCATGATATCCACGGAATTCTTTTTCATCAATATTTTTGTTGCCTTTATGAAACCAACACTTTGTTGACTTTACAAGCTTGCTTTATCAAGAATAATATTGACTTCATCCTTTAGAGTTTGTACTTCCGAGTGAAGGTCATGGAAAACTCTCATTGGACAATCTTCAAAGCCGCTGTCCTCTCTCTGCAGCGCTAGCTGCAACCGGGCTGTCTCACCATCCAGGGTGACAGTCAGAGACCGCAGCTTCCCGCTAAAGCCTGGGATCAGATCCATAGAAGAGCCTGGTGCTCCACCTCAGCACCAGCGCCCATTTGAATCCCAGCGCCACAAGCGCCATAGGCTCTGGGAGCCACGAAAGGCCTTTTTTGCAACCAGAAATTCTTGAAGACTTGAGAAAATGTGCTGCTTTATCTCAACATGCCATTAAACGTTCATTGTCCTTGGGAACATATTAATAGTATTGACAATAAAAGAAGAAGAAGGGTTTTAGAAAACCCAAGCTGTAGTTCTTCTTGGATTAATTCTTCTTGGATTAATACCTACAGCCCAGTAAGCAAACCTCACTGCTGACAAACTTAAGCTCTCAAAGACTCAGCTGATGAAACTAAAATGATGAGGATAATGAGCATGATATAAGGACTATACATCAAACATGCCAGGGGATAAAGTCACCCACAGAAAGCCAGGAGAACTCAGAGAGAGGGGTTCTGCTCAGAACCCCACAAACACAGGCATTCAAGGGGAAGGCAGAACAAGAGACATCCAGGGAGGGGAAAAGAAACATTTCCAGCACTGTGAGGGGAAGGCGGTCGTGTGCTGGGACATCTGTAAACAGGCAGGGACCAGGGACGGTAAGACTGAACAAAGATAGGTAGCAACCGAGGAGGTACTAGTATCCCTAATTTTCAAGAGGTGCTGAGAGCAGAGCCAGGGAAGGGTGGGAAGGACAGGGAGGTGCCTGACAAGGCACATGGAAGGAAGCCTGGTGACTGACTCAAGACATCTGCTCTACGGTGGACCCTGAGAACTGTGTTATTAACAACTACTCACAAATGCAAATGGCTTACTTTCAAAGGGAGGGAGGAAAGGAAGGGAGGGAAGGGAGGGAAGGCGAAAGTAGAGAGGATTTAACACAACGCTTGGGCTTCCCAGGTAGCACTAGTGGTAAAGAATCCACCTGCCCATGCAGGAGATGCAAGAGATGCAGGTTGGATCCCTGGGATGGGAAGATCCCCTGGAGAAGGGAATGGCAACCCTCTCCAGTATTCTTGCCTGTAAAATCCCATGGACAGAGGAGCCTGGCTGGCTGCAGTCCATGGGGTCACAAAGAGTGGGACAGGACCGAGCAGCTGAGCACGCATGCACACGCTATCACCTGTAGTTACCTATATTCTGATGTGATTTCTGGAAATAATGCAATGTAGGAGAGTTGGCGCTGGTGTGCTGGGAACTGTCTGTGATCCTGCATTTTAAAAGATGCCGTGAGACTGCTGCTGTGGAAGAGGGCAGATGGAAATGCGGGGCAGGTCAGAAGGCTACTGCAGAATCCAGGAAAGTGATGAGAGCATAGCCTCTCCACAGGCAGAGGGGCATCCACGGTGGACATGGACCTGGGGATTGGAGAGCCTCCTGGAAGGGGAAGCGCTGGGAGATGGACCCAGGAGCACGGAGGACGCAGATCCCCGGAGAGGCTTGTGTGCCCGGGAGGGGACCACGTTACCTTTGGAGGTCAGGCCGGGAGGACGGACGTGGGTGTAGGTAAATTGTAGGTAAAGGGTGGGAAGTTACCAGAAAGCACACGCATGACCTCAATTTTCTCAATGACTCACAAGGTGAGCTTGTCTGCTGAGAGCAGGGGCGGGCAGGAATTGAGAATGAGTCTTGAGAAAAGAGCTGAGGCCTATAAATAGTCTTCTAACTAATCAGGCTGCTGAGGGGGCCTGCGGGTCTGTTTGTGGGCATCAGAGGCGTGAAGGCGACCTCTTACCGGGGCCCACGGTCCCCGTTCTGCGCCCGCTGCTGTGTGTGTGGGCTGGACAGTTAACACTCCCATCCGCCCTCTGCTCTGCAGCCCCGGGGTCACCACCATATCTAAATAGCATAAGGGTCACTCACGTGTCTGCTGCCCCTGTGAGCATTCGCGTCCTGAATAGCTAAGACACGCTGGGACTTCAAATAAAACTTAAAACTAAATTGTACTTTGTAGACAGTCATTGCTGAGCAAAGTAGCCTAAAAACTTACAAAATAATTTTGTTGTTGTTGTTGTTGTTGTACAGTTGCTAAGTTGTGTCGGGTTTTGCAACCCCATGAACTGCAGCAGGCCAGGCTTCCCTGTCCTTCACAAAATATCATCAATGAGAATTGAAACAAAAAGTGACTTCTGCTTACAATATTCTGAGTAAGTGTTTCTGAGTTTTGCTGCAAATCTACAATAAATAGAATGTTATTTCCCTATCCTTTATACAGATTAAACTTTTTTCAGTTATACATATACATGTATCTATTCTTTTTCCATTTTTTTTTCCCCGATTAGGCTGTTACATAATATGGAGCAGAGTTGCCTGTGAATGTTTTGCTTTTTATTTTTTTTTTAGAAAAAGATTATAGAGGATTTGCTGACATCAGACAATGAATTATTTGCAAAGATTCCTTGTGGTATATTATACAACTCAGTCTGCTTTCATATATACAGTGTCCCGCATGGAGAAGGAAATGGTAAATCACTCCAGTACCCTTGCCTGGGAAATCCCATGGACAGAGGAGCCTGGCGGGCTACAGTCCAGGGGTCGCAGAGAGTCACCACTGAACAGCTGAGCACGAACATGCGTGGTAGTGGCTCAATTATTTTTGTGCTGAGTGAGTCACTCTTGTCTTGTTTCAAACTGAATGGGAAAAATAAGAAATACGTAAGAGTGAAAACTTTGTTTCCCAGAAAAAAAAAAAAAAATAGCATGAGGCATGGAGGAAGCTATTGATTCCAAAGTAGGAGCTTTTAAAAAATGGTTTAGATTATTGTTGGGAAAATTTTTTTGTGCTCAAAATATATGGCTTGTACATACATATACATACAATGAGTGTATATATACTCTGTGTATTCAGTGACAGTATAATATACATGTGTCATAGCACTAGTATATGTGTGTATATGTTTGTAGGTATGCAGGCATATGGGTATTATAAATGTATTATGTATGTATACACATATGCATATAATCCATATGGGTTTCCCTAGTGGCTGAGATGGTAAAGAATCTGCCTGCAACACAAGAGACTCAGGTTCAATTCCTGAATGGGGAATATCGCCTGGAGAAGGGAATGGCTACCCATTCCAGTATTCTTGCCTGGAGAATCCCATGGACAGAGGAGCCTGGTGGGCTACCGTCCATGGGTTGCAAAGAGTCGGACATGACTGGAATGACTGAGTACAGTACAGTACCGTTCCTTAAAGCCCTTCAACAATTCCTCATTTTCTCCTTACAAGTCCCAACTTCATGGACTGGGTCCTGCTTGCCTCCTCTTATGTCTGTCCTTCTTGAACCCCAGGCTCCACCCAGGCCAGGTAGCTTGCATTTCTCCCATCATGTATCTGTGCTTTGCTTGCTCAGGTTCTGATTTCTGTAATGCTGTTCTCAGCCCCCACCACCTTCCAGATGGAAAACACCTTCTTATCTACCTCAGCTCCTCTAGAGAACGTTTCCCAAGATTCAGTTGTTTCAAATCCTCTAGCCCTGACCAGGGAAATGACTGCTTTCTCTCTCTCTTCTTCACTGTCTCTGGTACACGTCATTGTCACAGCAAATACAATATTAAATGCACTTGTTTATTTACAGGTCTGTCTTCCTCTGTGCTTCCCAGGTGACACTAGCGGTAAAGAACCTGCCCGCCAATGCAGGAGACACAAGAGAACGAGTTCCGTCCCTGGATGGGGAAGACCCCCTGGAGGTGGGCATGGCAACCTACTCCAGCATTCTTGCCTGCAGAATTCCATGGATAGAGGAGCCTGGCAGGCTACAGTCCACTGCGTCACAAAGAGTCAGACACGACTAAAGTGACTTAGCACGCACAGTGTCTTCCTGTGCCATATTCTGGGGGGCAGGGGCAAAATCTGTTTATATAGTATGGTTTTAAAATCTTTGGCTCAAACTATGTGACCTTGGGCAAGATATGTAACCTCTTCTATATCTGTTCCATCTTCCATACAATTTGAATGGTAATCATAGTCTCTATGCCATAGAATAATTATGAAGCATAAATGAAATAATGCATGTGAAGTGCTTAGAGAAGATCTGACAGAGTCAACCAAGTGTTTGATCTAAGGAAGTACATAACCAATAACAATGGTTCAATGGTTAAAAGGATGAATATTTATCATTGAGAGTTGATAAGAAGAATGAATAACCTAATCCCAGATGTTTATTTAGAAAGACAAATGAGGAAGTTGAATAACTGGAAGAAAGAATATTATAAGGGAGCATCTTTTGGTGTCTGTATGGTCAAAATACCTCCAAAGACCACTCAAGTTTCTGCCATAAACTCTTCCAGTCCTCCAGAACCAGCCTAACCAGGCTACAGAGATCTTTAAAACATCCCAATCTTCTTAGAAAACAAAAACTCAGTGAAACCAATAAGAAAGGCTCACTGCCATAGTTTTCACTACCAAGCCAGCAGAGGTTCATTGTGCTTTAAGAATGTAAGCCAGTCCTGCTGTAGACTTTGAGGAATTTTGCATGTTTTCTATACTGACCCACTTGCATCAAAATGTTGGCAAACTAGGCTCACTCCTGAAAGTTAAATAGTAAATAACCTTTTCTCCAGCTAGCCTGGCTTTGGGCATAAATTATTATTTTACATGAGCAGGTACTATCTACTTTCAAGGTACACAGCTGACTTCCACAGTGGACACTAAACGTTATATGATATACATGCATCATTTGTTATAAGGCAACACACGATGCAGTGAACATTACTGGGGACTTCCTGGTGATGGTACCCGATTTCCATGCCGTCCCATTAAAGTGGACTTCACACCCAGTCTCAGGGGTGGAACTTGTGATCCAAGTCTAAGCCATCAGCATGTCTCATTTCCCTATCCTTTGATCTTTGTGGACCATAAGTGACCTAGTCAGAGCCAATGAAATGCAATGACATTTTCACTGCAACTTCTGGGGAAGAGACTGTCACATAAAACCTTTGGCATAAAATATAAGAGAATAAGTAGGTTAGCGGAGACCTTTCTGCCATAAAATCCAAGGCTGAAGTCAACACAAAGGCAGGCAGAGCAAGGAATAAAGTTTTTTAAATTTGGCAAGTGCCACTGAGAAGCCTGAGCCCTGAACTGAGTCTTGTCTGTAGCTTGCATCCTCTTTTCAGTTTCTGAGTCAATAAATTCCCTTTTTGACTAAGACAGTTTGGGTTGGGTTTTTCTGTAACCGCAACTAAATAATCCCAACTGGCCCTCATCAAAGCCACTCTTCCCAAACGGGAGCTCCACACTCTGATTCTGTCAAAAAGATACCTGGTGTCTCTAGAGAACTCAGATGTGAATGAATCACAGCATATTCAGGAGGATAAGTGTCTTGGGTTAGAAAATATCTCCTTTGGGGAGGCCTGTGGTTCACGTTTCTGTGTGGGCCAGGAAACTCCTATAAATTTTACCTGTTAACACATTTTCTTTGCAGGCATTTTGCTGCTTCATGGGGAGGAGCCGGAAACAGAGGTGGAGGAGGGAAGGCGTGAGGCAAATATGAATGATTGTGCAGGAAGCAATACAGCTGATGGCCTTTTAGCAGAGGGCTGGCATGTGGGTACATGCGGTGTGAATTCACAGTGGAGGAACTAATCAGGCAACGTTATCTGATCTGGAACAACAAGAAAAAGAAAGGGTCTCTTTCATTTTCCCCTGCTTTGGTCTGTCTGAAAGCCCTTATCAAGGGGACAGACCTTGGAAGCACCCAACCAGAAAAACCGTGACTTTGGATTGTGCTAAAGTGGGGACCCGGGATCTGGCTTGTTTTCCAGGGACCGACTGTCGTTTCATTTTCAGAATGGAGCTGGAATTTTGTTCTGTGAAAATAGAGCAGTTCTGGACTGAAAACAAAAGTCAGACATGCTGATGCTTGAATATGAAGAAGTACAGAGTTTCATAAGTTCTTCTGAGTAATAGAGGCTAGTCTCCGGCCTGGGGGTAAGGAGGTGGTGAGAGCAGAACCAGTGTCTGGGAGGTTATTTCTCCCTTAAAAATGAAAAGCCTGAAGCAACACATTGAACAGTCAAAATGCAAAGCAGCAGAGCTTTCCGGAGGGGACTTGGTCTTTGGGTACCAGGATGGGTTTCAAACTTGCTTCTGTCCCCCACTGTCTCCATGGTGATGAGAAGTTAGTTATCTTCTCTGAATCTGTTTCCTCATCTTTAAGCATCAGTTAGGTTCTTGAGAGAAGTAAATAGGTTGGATTATATCAAGGGTTTTGTTGCGGTTCAGTCACAAAGTCGTGTCCAACTCTTTGTGACCCCATGGACTTGTAGCAAGCTAGGCTTCCCTATCCTTCACTCTCTCCGAGAGTTTGCTCTAATGCAGGTCTGTTGAGTCAGTGATGCCATCGAACCATCTCATCCTCTATCACCCCCTTCTCCTCCTTCCCTCAATCTTTCCCAGCATCAGTCTTTTCCAATAAGTCAGCTCTTCACATTAGGTGTTTCTGCATCGAGAGTTTATGAACTCAAATAAAACCTAAATAAATGGTAATGACACATTTTCACTTACTCTGGGAAGATTTAGATCAAATATAGGGTTGTATGTACCAAGACATGGGTACCTTCTTCTCATATGGCAGACAGAGGGGGCAAAGTTCAGTTTCATCTTAATGTGATTTTCTAAAGAATCTAAAGGGCTTCTAAAGAATTTAAAGGGCTTTCTAAAGGGTTTCCCTTGTGGCTCAGCTGGTAAAGAATCCGCCTGCAGTGCAGGAGACCTGGGTTCGATCCCTGGGTTGGAAAGATCCCCTGGAGAAAGGAAAAGCTACCCACTCCAGTATTCTGGCCTAGAGATTTCCATGGACAGTCCATGAGGTCACAAAGAGTCGGACACGACTGAGTGACTTTAAAAAAAAAAGAGAGAGAATATCAAGAGAAAAATACCGGCTTGCCGCCACATCTCTGCACTTGTCCAACTTCTTTGAAAGAAAGATCTTACAAGATCTTTTGAAAGCAAAATCTTGTCGCTACACTACCGACAACTCTCTAATTCCAGACTGGCTAGAGACAAACTGAAATCAAAAGACTTCCATTGGACCGTCGATTTCTTGAGTATGAAAGGGAAAGTGTTAGTCACTTAGTCGTGTCCAACTCTTTTGCAACCCTATAGACTGTAGCCTGCAAGGCTCCTCTGTCCATGGGATTTCCCAGGCAAGAATACTGGAGTGGTTTGCCATTCCCTTCTCCAGGGGATCTTCCCAAGTCAGTGACTGAACCCACATCTCCTGCATCACAGGCAGATAGATTCTTTACCACTGCACTACCAGGGAAGCCCATGGAATTTGCTCTTTACTGTATGTCAATTATACTTCAGTTTTAAAAGGATGTGTCCTTTTTTCAACAGATAATGAGAATAACAGAAGTTGGTGGTCAGTCAGAAGTATCTGCTCCAGCTAGTTTCTTTTGCTATGTTACCATGAAATCTGGGATATTCTGGACCAGAGGAAAGGAGACTATGGTAGGAAGATTTCTGTTGAGAAATAAGACTCCAAGAAGGATCTAGCCCTTGGCCTTGCCTCGAACTCACATGCGTCTCAAGCACCAACCGAGCTTCCACCTCTGGTCTTGTTCTTTGCAGTGAATACATCCCACCCTGCATGATGCCAGGAAAATCTCCCACCCATAGCGTGAAGTCCACAACACCCACTGCCAGTGACTTGGCCCACTTGCCTCAGCTTTGCCTGCCAGACCACACCTTTCACTGCAGCCTGCTGGCCCCAGGCTCCACTCCAATTCAGCCCACCAGACAAGCTTCTAGTAGGGTTGATGCTGACCTAGCCAACCGGATGATTTTTCTTCCCTTAACATTTTCAACAAGGTGAAAAAAGTGACTATCTCTGCATCCCATTGAAGCCTAGCTAAAACCTTCCCTCAGCATTCCAGTTAGTATCAATAGGACTTGTTCTCAGAGCACTCTTCAAACGTGTGTGTGTATGTGTGAGCACTCAGTCAGACATCGTCAAATCCAAGTCCTTTGGAAGCCGCCACGCTCCTTCTCAACAGCCTGGCACATTCTTTTTGGTGACACTTTGGATTCTTCCTAGGTGAAAGCTGAGAGATATAAAGGCATCGTAAAAGAATTCTGAAGGGTTTGGGCAGGATTATTCTAAGGAATTTATCCACCCACTTCAAGCAATTTCTTCTGTTGATCTTTAGGATTACTAGGGAAGCAGCCAGGGCTTTTGTTGATGGATCCCAGAATCTCATCCTTGTGGGAGCATACACTGTGGTATTGCCAGTGCAAAGGTTTTTTCTTTTTCTCTTTTTTTCTCTGACTGGCTCAAAGTGGGATACCAGAGCTAAGTAAGAAATAAGCCCATGTAAGAATGAGAAGATTTAAGGATTATAATTGATTCTCCTAAACTTAGTTTGGAAGAGCAGGGTGGGGGTAATGGGGAGCAATTTTCATCTTTCTCCGTCACATACTCAGGCCTCATACGAGAAACAGAGCGTACCAACCACCTTCCATTTAAAGGTGAGGTTTTTCTTGGAGGGGTGTGTGTGTGTATGTGTAAAAGATGCTAGCATTAGCAGGACTTGATCAACGGAACTGGTGCTAACTGGAGTTAACAGCTGCTGATAAATCAGGGAAATACAGGAGAGACGAGATACAGCATAGAAAACACTGGAGTGGGCTTCATTGAATTACACCAGGACAATGAGACCACGGCGGTCTGTGGACCAAAGGCCTTCCCTCTTGGGTTCTCTGGGCAGAATTAGCAAAAAAGCAAGTTGCAGAAGAGCCCTTTCTCCAGCCAGAATTCTTAGTAGGCAGTCATGTGGGGGTAATCGCCTCTTTGTCTGGCTCCGATTCCCTCTCGCCCTCAGACCCTCTGATTTCTGCCTGAATGGAAAGAACTCACAGCAGTTGAGTCTGGGGGCAGCGTGGGGGGGGAGGGGAAGGAGAGGAGCTGCCTCATCCGGACAAAGGCCCTGGAGGGCTCCTCTCCCCACGTGGAGACAGGCAGGAAGGAGGCTGGTAGTGACCCTGGTGGAGGTGATTTCTCCTTCACTATCTGCCCTCACCTTTACGACGTGCCGTGAGATGGGAATCATTGACCCCATCTTCACAGAACAAATAAGGTTAAATAAGTTGCCAAAACTTCCCAGCTACCATGTGGTGGGCTGGAGAATTTTTCCTACATCAGCCCAAGGGCAGGAGATGACTCAGCCATGGGGGTAAGGGACTGGGGATCTGGACAAGGCTTGACGTCCTGAAACATGAGAGTCAGGGTGTGTGTGTGTGCATGTGTGTGCGTGTGCGCACAGGCGTGCACACTTGGTTGCTCAGTCATGTCCGACTCTTTATGGCCCCACGGACTGCACCCCCCCCAGGCTCCTCTGTCCATGGGATTCTCCAGGCAAGAATACTGGAGCGGGTTGCCATTTCCTTCCCCAGGGGATCTTTCTGACCCAGGGATCAAACCTGAGTCTCCTCCTTGGCAGGCAGGTTCTTTACCACTAGGGCCAGGTGCTCAGTGATAAATGATACCCTGGTCTCACAGACAGAGGTAGAGACAGAGAGAGAGACTGATCTGGCCTGCCCCACACCACCAAACTATTTTATTTTACTACTTTCATTTTCAGATGATTTATGTATATGTATATATATATATATAAAAAACAGGGAAAGGCAGACTTCTTTTGCTACAGACTCTTTCCTTTTTGGTTGCTGTCTTTTTCTACTTTATTATAGACTGAGATTTTGAGACGTTGAATTCCAATCTAGAAGCTAATGAGGTAAGCAAAACTCAGTGGCAAACCAAGGAAATTAATTTAATACCCTCTCCTGAGGCCCTGGCAAGTATTCCCACATCCTTTGGAGTAAGAGTCTGGCCACTGGCAGAGCCAAAAGCTTCTTGACTGTGGTCACAGAAAGCAGACCCTGTTGTTACAAGTTCAGGCTGGCATGCAGTTAGGCTGCATCCCTCGCAGGGAGATGTGGTTGTCTGTGGTCCAACATCCATCCTGCTCTGGTCAGAGGGTTGTTCTTGCTGTTCAGTCAGTCAGTCGGGTCCAACTCTTTGTGACCCCATGGACTGCAACACGCCAGCCTTTCCTGTCCTTCACTATCTCCCAGAGTTTGCTCAAACTCAGGTGCATTGAGTCGGTGACGCCATCCAACCATCTCATCCTCTATCCCCTTCTCCTCCTGTCTTCAGTCTTTCCCAGCATCCGAGTCTTTTCCAGTGAGTCGGCTCTTCACATCAGGTGGGCAAAGTATTGGAGCTTCAGCTCCAGCATCAGTCCTTCCAGTGAATATTCAGGGTTGATTTCCTTTAGGAACTCTTAAGAGTCTTCTCCAGTACCACAGTTCAGATGGTCAGTGGATAATGAGCAGAATTGGTCCACACCAATCCCAGGTCTGGATCACAAATCACTTGTGACCTTCCACGCCCTCTTCTCTTCTAGCCACAGGAATGAGTGAACCCCAGGAACTGTATCAAGAACTGCATGCTGACCCTGGTGAAGCCACAGATAAGGAGGTGAGCTGCTTGGCTGGGAGAGTCAACCTTGGACTGTCTGGAAATCAGGACAAAAACTTGTGGCATGTAAGGCAGCTACTATGGGGTGAATTTTCTGCCATAGCAGCAGACACTTCCTTAACAAACACATCCCAAAGTCAGCTTCTGCTTGCCCTCCTGGCATCAGGATGGGAACTGAAAAGCTCGGGACCTGGGAGAATAAAACCCACTCTTCCAGAAACAAAAAGACCTACGGACTTCTAAGCCTCAGGACTTTCTTCTCTTGTGCTTTATGTCTCAACTACAGGGAGTGTGGAAAGAATTTCTAAAACATTTTCTTTATCTGGTTTAGAAAGTGAAGTCGCTCAGTTGTGTCCGACACTTTGCAACCCCAAGGACAGTAGCCTGCACCAGGCTCCTCCGTCCATGGGATTTTCTAGGCAAGAGTACTGGAGTGGGTTGCCATTTCCTTCTCCAGGGAATCTTCCCAAACCAGGGATCGAACCCAGGTCTCCTGCATTGTAGACAGACGCTTTACCGTCTGAGCCACCAGGGAAGTCCTAGCAGCATCCAATTGTGGCACCCAGAATATTTATACCTCACTGGAGGGTAAAGTCATAAATTAAAACAACCTTTTTTAGGTGATGGTGGGAGAAGGCCAAAGGAAATTAGCTTAAAGAGTGAATGATAGGGTTTTTCGGTAGTTTTATTGCCGTAAATAAAAAGTAGAATGAACACCAGCTGCCTCCAGAAATCCTCAAAACCCTGCTTTTGTGAATCCAGACGATTTTTGTGGACCTGGCACCCATCGTTTAGGTGCAATGTGCCAGTCTAAAGTGCTTGAGGGTCTTTAAAACATTTTTTCCCTTAAACACTTTAAATCCACCCTTCCTGCAAGTGTGTTTAGTCTGGTAACGCGCACTGTCTCCAATTATCTGAGCATGGTGCTTGCTAAGTCACTTCAGTTGTATCTGACTCTTTGCGACCCCATGGACTGAGCCTCCTGAGCTTCTCTATCCATGGGATTCTCCAGGCAAGAATACTGGAGTGGGTTGCCATTTCCTTCTCCAGGGGATCTTCCTGACCCAGGGATGGAACCCGTGTCTTCTGCACTCCTGCATTGCAGGTGGATGCCTTACTGCTGAGCCACCAGGGAAACCTAATTATCTGAGCAATAAGTAGATTTTGTTTCCACATCTGTCAAGTGCTACAGATTCCAAATGGGTGGCTCTATGGTTAGTGAGGTTGGCTGGGCTGGTCTCCTTCATTTCCATGATGGCAGGAAAGTATATGATTGGATGGAAGGCTCAGTGTCATTAGATGATGAAAGGGTTGGTGTGAAAGAGAAGTCTTCTCAAAGGAAACAAGGAATCTTCACATAGGAGCAAGCAAGGGGGCAATAGGGCTTCCCTGGGTCGGGAAGATCCCCTGGAGAAGGGAATGGCAACCCACTCCAGTATTCTTGCCTGGAGAATCCCGTGGACAGAGGAGCCTGCCAGGCTACAGTTCCATGGGGTCACAAAGAGTTGGACATGACTAAGTGACTAACACACATACACACAATAAGGCAATGACTTTAGATAAATGGGATTTATATCAAGACCTTGGGGTCTTGGTATCCAGGGCTCTCTGAAGTCCTAGTTTCAGCCTAGGTAACCAGGAATTATCACTGGGGCATCGTTTACCTGGTCAGGGTGCGTAGAAGTTCAGGGCTCTCTCAGGGCTGATTTACACATCTGACCACATAGGAGAGAGCTGTGAGATGAACCAAACAACCCCTCTGTACCCAGACCTGCTAAGGGTAAAAACACATGGAGAAGATGCCCCAGGTGGCTCACTGAATCATTAGAGCTAAAAGCCAGCACCAGTGGATTACACTCTGTTCCCGGCGTCTTTAAGATGCTGCAATGAGTGTGTGGCTGGCCCTTTAAAAAAAGCACCAAGCCAGAGAAACCTCAGCCAGCAGAATTAGTCAGTTTGTTTTAGCAACAGCTTCCCGTGCCCTAGTCTCCCATTACTTCATCTGCATTCCCCAAATGCTGGGCCCATGGCCCGTGGCAGTCCCTCTCATGGTTTTCATAATCTCCCAGGGAACTCCCAGTACCTGGACGAACCCCGTGACCCCAGGACACCACCTCCTGGGTCACAGGTGGAACCTGATGCCCTTGTCCAGCATCTCTGGTTGTAACTCTACCTGTCCCCGATTGCAGACCTGCGTCAGAGGCTGCCACAGGCAGGCGGGAGGTGACCCTGTCTGGTCTTGCCCAGGTCAGCCTCTGCCACGCAATTCCAAGCAGCAGAGAAAAGTCCTGAATCCAGGGGTTGCTTAGTGAGGCTTCACTCAGAGGGTCGCCCCCTCAAGGTGGCCAGGGTCTTTGCCCAGTGGCTCAGAGACCCGGCTGGTCAGTCAGCGAGTTGGCAACATGCCCTTCCTCACGCTCTCTCCCTAGGAGCGGGCATCAGAGAAATCCCCACGGAAGCGAGGGGCAGAGGATGATTTCCCAGGAGCTTAAAACAGAGTTTACTGGCTGGGAAGTGACATGGAGTCCAAGGAGGGAGCAGGCTTCAGGCAGGGCTGGATCCAGACCCAGGGCAGATGCTCCTGTCAGGGATCTGGCCCTTCATCTCAGAAGGAGTGAGTCCACCCGACAGGCAGGCCTCTGCCAGAGGCAGGGATGTTCACTCCAACAGTTTAGCAACTCCAGGGGATGGGCCTGCCTGCCCTAACAACTCCAGGAGGAAAAGGCCAGAGGGTGGTCTGACCGGCCAGGCTGGACCTGAATAAGCACCAAAGCCAAGGGAAGAGATCCCTGTGGTCAGCTAGGCCTGGGCCCATCCCTTCTCCAAGAGGCTAAGGTTGGGTCTGGAGCTACAGCTAAAGACTATCGGTGGGTTTTCTTTTTTACAAAATTGAGCTCAACAATGGCCTCCACGTTGTTGGGACCAGCTATCATCCTTGGGCCTTATCTTTGCCATGGTGGACAACGACCCAAGACACCGACCTGCTCAGCCCCTTGTCCTGTCTCCCCCCTTAACTGGGCCTTTCTTTCCCAGTCTCCCGCTGTTCTTCCTCGGCTCCCTGACCTGCTCGCACTGGAGGCTGCAAGCTCAGGCCTTGACCACTCTCTTCTCTCTGCCTGCACTGCCGCACCCCCGCACTGGTAACCTCATCCTGCCTTGTGACCTTGAATGCCAACTCTGTGCTTCAGGCAACAAGTCTATCCCTGGAGGACTCTCCTCTCATGGGCTGCAGACTCCACTCCTGGTCTGTGGTGATGGACAGCCCTCTGGGGTCTATGCAGCCCCCAGCCCCCCACTTACACTGCCCCTCCAGCCCTCTTGTCATGAGGATGGAGAACTCCAGGTTCGCTGTGGTTCGGGCCAAAAATCCCCCCCCCTCCATCTTTGCTTCCACGCTTTCTCTCACACTCTACATGCAGGCGGTCAGCGAATCGGGCTGTTCTAAGTCTGTCTGGACTCCGGTTCTCGCATCCTTCAGCTCGGCCAGTCTGGGTCAAGTCATGTCATGTCTCACCAGCATGATCACAACACCCCCAACCTGGATGCTGTCTTCTCCTTGGTCCTCTTTGGACCAAGATGAGAAGGCTCTCATCTCAGCTGTCAGAATGAACCTGCAATACAGTCAGATGATGACTTCCTCGGGTCGGCTCCCGAAGGGACTCTCCAATCACTCAGAGTAAACCTCGTCCAGTCGTCTGCAAAGCCCCTCAAGGCCCCCACCCTCACCCTTCCCCTAACCATCTCCCTTCTGATAAGCTCTGCCAACGTCCCGCCACCACCGTCTCTATTCACATCAGTTCCTCGACGTTCCCCCACTCACAGAGCACAATCGTGCCTCAGGGCCTTTGCACCTGATTCTCCCTCAGCCCAGAAGTCCTCTTTCCTTCCTTATGTCCATCGGATTTTGAATGAAATATTCCTCCTTGATGAGGCCTTCTCTGACCATGTCTTTAAAAGAGCAGAACGCTTCCCGATGCTGGTACTTTCTGTCTTCCTGCACTGATGTAGTTTTCTCCATAGGAGTTGTTATATTCTAAGTCACTTGTAGTTGTTGTTCAGTAGCTCAGCCACGTCCTTCACCATCTCCCCGAGCTTGCTCAAACTCATGTCCATTGAGTTAGTGATGCCATCCAGTCATCTCATCCTCTGTCGTCCCCTTCTCCTGCCTTCAGTCTTTCCCAGCATCAGGGTCTTTTCCAGTGAGTCAGCTCCTCACATCAGGTGGTCAAAGTATTGGAGCTTCAGTTTCAGCATCAGTCTTTTTATTTTTAATACTTTTTTACTTATTGATTGGTGTAAGTTCTCTGCACACTGATTCTGCCCCTGTCTGTTTCCCCAGCCCTGGACTATGCAGGGAGAGATGTTTTTGTCTCTGTGTTCTGTGTGTCTAATGCTGCTCTGCCAGCCCTCAGTGACGTGGGAAATGAATGAAGTGGACTGACTGGCTCAGTGCCCCCATCTGACTCCCCCTGGCTGGGAGGCCCTTTCACCCCGCTCACCTGTCTCAGCCTCTGGGTCTCACACTGCAGAGACCAGGGGGCCACACAGAGTCATGACCTAGGCTGAAGCACGGTGGTAATATCCGACCAGGAGAGGTGAGGCCAGACCCCAGACCAGCAGGGAAAACGTGGGTGCGCTGACCTTCCGGTCATGGGATGGACCCAGTGGACAAAGGCTGGAGAAGGCCAGGCAGTGGGCAGAGTCTGTGTGTGGCGTGAGTCTTTCGTGGAACTGGCACTAGGCAGATGCCAGGGCCAGGCAGGGGAGTCAGGGGACAGAAATCACTGAGGTCCAAGTATCTGGGAGCCAAAACACAGCCAGTGAACTTAGCCGAAGACAAGTGATCCGGAGTCCTCTCCCAGCCAGGACTGATGGGCACCCGCGCTCTGAAGACGCCTGGCTTCCCTGAGGTCAGCTCTTTCTCTCTCTCACTTGACTGTGCTTGTTCACGAAGGATCCCAGTGGCCTGGTTCTGGCGAGCCCTGGAGGGCAGCTTCCCTGACTGGGCCCACACCCTCAGGAAAACAGCCACACTGCCCCCCAGACCTGGTGGCAGGCAGGCCGGCTGCCAGCATGGAGGAGGCCCTGTCTTCCCAACCCCACTGCACCTGAAGCAATTTCCCTTAGCATTACAGAATCTAAGGGTACCTTGTGGAGCTAGGGTCCAGTGTCCAGTCCTCATTTTATCAGCCAGAAACCTGAGCCCGGAGGGTTGGGTTAGTGGCAATGGCCGCACAGTGTAGGTGCTCAGGTGCGGGCTCTCCCAAGACTGTCCTATTGAAAGTTGCCTGCGTTTCCAAGGCCGGGCCTGGCTGCCTTTCCTGTGAATTGTTGTTATTGTTTAGTCACTAAGTCATGTCCGACTCTTTGCGACCCCACCGACTGCAGCCCACCAGGCTCCTCTGTCCATGGGATTCTCCAGGCAAGAATACTGGAGTAGGTTGCCTTGCCATCCCCCAGGGGATCTTCCCGAACTAGGGATCGAAACTGGGCCCTCGCATTGCAGGCAGATTCTTTACCATCTGAGCCACCAGGGAAGCCCCAAGAATACTGGGGTGGGTAGCCATTTCCTTTTCCAGGGGACCTTCCTGACCCAGGGATTGACCCACGTCTCCTGTGTTTCCTGAATGGCAAGCAGTTTCTTTACCACTGAGCCACAAGAGAAGCCCCACCTATGAATTAGCAGCTCTCTAATAGCCTAGGAATTCGCCACGTGATGGGTGAAATTATGAAGCTGCACTGCAGCGGCGCCTGTTCATCCCGCCCCTTCCTCTCCTCTCTGCTCCCGACTCTCTGCTCCCCACTTCGTGATGGAATGGGATAGGGGTCACTCCTCTGCCTGATGGAAGTCTCGGCTGCTTGCCCTCTAAGCTCATTATCTGACTGGCTCAGACCTTCCCAGGGGTTGCAGGGAGGCAGAAAGGTAATTAAGTGTTTTGCTTAAATGGCCTCTTCAGTTGACAGAAATGCTGCCCAGGGATGCAGTGGGCTCTGCTTCCCGCTTCCCTCCGTACAATGCCAAAGCTGCAGGCCCCGGGCAAGGAGGTGGCCAGTCATGGTGCAAGGCCAAAGGGACCAAAGGCTGCTGCGCTCCCTGACTGATCCCCAAAGTGGATCATCCTGAAGCAGATCGTGGAGGAGAAGGCAATTGCTCTGAGGACCCTGCGTCCACCCCAGCTGGCCCAGTGTCTCCTGCTGGCAGTGTCTCACTGTGTGTCCGCATGCCCTTGGGTGCCATGTGTGATCAGGCCAAGGAGAATCAGGGTGTTTCTCCTGCCTCCCAGGCCCCTCTGTGGGACCAGCAAACTGAGTGCCACTCCAACCGGTGGTGATGTTCACTGTCCCTTTGCTGCCCAGGGTATCACCGTGGCTTAGAGGAGGCATTATTTTGGGAGAAATGATCTGCCCTATGGAGCCCCTTGGAGGCTGGGGGATGGGATAGGAGATGCAGACAAAGCACAAACAGCATCTCCCGTGGACTCCATGGATGCAGACAGAATTCAACACTCTCCTCCAGTGGGCAAATACCTATTTCCAAACAGAGAAGAATTTGGATGCGAAAGGCGGTTGTTATAGAAATATACATAAAGGGACTTCCCTGGTGGTTAAGGTTAAGACTTCGCCTTCCAATGCAGGGGTTGCAGGTTCAAATCCTGGTGGCAGATCTAAGATCCTACATGCCTCAGGGCCACAAAACCAAAGCATAAAACAAAAGCAATGTTATTAACAACTTCAATAGACACTCTCTTTTTTTCAGTGGAGGATAATTTGCTTTACAAAATTGTGTTGGTTTCTGCCATACATCAACATGAATCAGCCATAGTTACAGATATGTCCCCTCCCTCTTGAACTTCCCTCCCATCTCCTACCCTAAGACACCCCTCTAGGTTGACAATAGAATATTACTCAGCATGATGACTTTAAAATAAAAAAAGAAAGAAAGGATTAAGACTAGGGAAAGAGGAGAGAGTGAATGCAGCAAAAAATAGTGGGAATTTCTGAGGGTGGAAATCACCAATAGGGCTGTGAGAAGCAGCTGGAATCAGACCACAAAGAGTTAAGTCCAGTCTTAACTAACAGCACCTACTTATGCGTCCTGGCACATTCAGCGTTATTGTGCTAAAGATAATAGCAGACTTATTACAACAGAGCGCTCCATATACATTAGTGCCCACACAATGTCACCTGTCTGTGAATTCAGCAGAATTTGCTCACAGAATAATACAGTATTGCCATTGTCACAGCTTAGAATTCATTAATAGAAACAGTGTTTCTGGCGCCTCTATGTAACACTCAGTCCCCCAAGAAGGTTCATTATGGAATGTGGCCCTGGATTCAGTAATGGCAGTCATTATGACCATGTGCATTAATATCAAAGGATCTGTAATTATTTTTACATTTTTCCTGGTATCATCAGTGAGCCTCTAAATGATGCACGTCTTCTGGTATAATCATGGGTCCTTCAAGTCTCTAACCATAGCAAAATTTCACTGCAAGCCATTAAAAATTACAGAAGATATGCCTAGTAGAATGTTTATTAGCTACCATTTTGTTTCACATTGAACCTCAAATTGTAGTCAAGGCGATTTTTCCATCGTTTAGTGATATTTAACACAAATCAATCAAGTGCTTTGGATTTCATAATTGGAAAGAATATAATAAAGGCGAAATCTCTCAACTTCTCTGTGTTGGGTTGGGATGGTTTGAGCCAGACACCAAAACTGAAGGAAAGAAGAGAAATTGATACACCCAAGAAAACTCAGTGGGGAAAAAAAATGACTTTGCCAGATTTGTGCTCATTGTTATAGAAATTCCTATTCTTATCCATACCCAGCTCTCCCCTTCACTTACAGATGGGTCGTGTCCCAAGTTTTAGCCTAGACTTGACAGTGGAAGCGATGGCAGTTTCTAGGCTGAGTTACAAAAGATTCTGTGACACCTTATACCCTTCCTCTTCTTTCTGCAGTGTTCTTGGGAAAATTCAGCAAGGTGTATATTTCAGTGTGCTCTTCTGTACGTGCATTATGCTTCCATTAAAAAAAAACATAAAAATAATATACACACAGTGGAACATTGTTCTTGTTGTTCTTTAGTCACCAACTGTCTGACTCTTTGCGACCTCATGAACCGTAGCTCTGCGAGCTCCTCCATTCACGGGATTTCCAGGCAAGAATACCAGAGTGGGTTGCCATTTCCTTCTCCAGGGGATCTTCCTGACCCAGGGATCAAACCCACATCTCCCATGTCTCCAGCATTGGCAGCTGTATTCTTTACCATTGAGCCACTTGGGAAGCCCTTACAATGGAATATTACTCGACCATGAAAGAAGAATCAAATAATGCCATTTGCAGGAACATAGATGGATATAGAGATTATCAAGTGAAGTAAATTAAACAAAGAAAAATATATTAAATCATTTATTTGCGGAATCTAAAACAATGATACAAATGAACCCATTTATAAAACAGAAAGAGACTCACAGACATAGAAAACAAAGTTATGGCTACCAAAGGGGATAGCCGGGGTGGGGAGAAGGGCTAAATTAGAAATTTGGATAGTCTATATAAAACAGATAAACAAGGACCTACTGTGAACCACAAAGATTTATACTCAATATCTTGTAATAACCTATAAAGGAAAATAATCTGAAAAAAATACATATAGAATCACTTTCCTGTATACTTACAACATTGCAATACAACATTGCAATTTAATTATACTTCATTTAAAAAATTTTAAATTTAAAAAGTAAAAATAAGAGGTGGTCTTTAATACATTTTGCCCTCTGGCACTTTTCAGTTCTAAAAACTCTGCCATTAGAAGTTTCACTCCCCAAGGTTCTTATTTTTGTTCACGGGGTAATGAACAGAGTGCCTTCTCCCCAGGTAAAAGGACTTATGGAGGGAAAAGCTCAAAGTTTTGGTCAAAAGGTTCAGATGCTCAGGATTCGTTGAGGGGGTACCTCACAAGGAAAACTGGTGAGGAAGCAAGGGAGTGAAGCATGGAAGGGAGAGGGAAGAGCTGAGCGAGGCTGCTGTCGTGGGAGAAGCCCAGTACCGCCTGATCCACGGTGTGATAGGGGGAGCCCCAGGGCATGGACAGAACTGCAGAGTCATCCCCCTAACCCTGATGCAAAAGATCCTGCCTTTCATACCCTTTTATCAGTCAGTCATTGCCTACGGGCCCCCCAACCTGGAGGGCTGTCCCAGTTTCCTCAACAAGTCTATTTGAGAAACTCACTTCTGGGAACCGAGGTGTTTAAAATTCTGACATTTTGGCCCAGGAACTTTTAGCTGCACCAATTCTTCAGATGTGGCATTCAAGATCTTAGTTGTGTCATGTGGGATCTAGTTCCCTGAACAGGGATTGAACCAGGGCACCCTGCATTGGGAGTGAAGAGTCTTAACCATTGGACCACCAGGGAAGGAAAGAAACCTTAAAGAGATTATGTTAAGTGAAATAAGGCCATCATAAAAGGACAAAGGCTGTAGAATCCTACTTAATATGAAGTACCTGGGGTAGCCAAATTCATAGAGCATGCTATTCTATGAAGGTTAAGTCCTTTGAATCCTGTCTGAGTCCTTGTGACCCAGTGGACTGTAGTCCACCAGACTCCTCTGTCCATGGGATTCTCCAGGCAAGAATATTGGAGTGGTTGCCATTTCCTGCTCCAGGGGATCTTCCCAACCTAGGGATCAAGCCTTCATCTCCTCTATCTCCTGTGTTGGCAAGAGGGTTCTTTACCACTAGCACCACCTTCATAGACAGAAAGGAAAATGCTTGTTACCAGGGGCTAGGGGGAGGAAGAAATGGGTCTAATGTTTAATTGATACAGAGCTTCTCCACCTGCAATACAGGAGACCCCGGTTCGATTCCTAGGTCGGGAAGATCCACTGGAGAAAGGATAGGCTACCCACTCTAGTATTCTGGCCTGGAGAATTCCATGGACTGTATAGTCCATGAGGTCTCAAAGAGTCAGACACGACTGAGCGACTTTCACTTTCACTTTTTCAGCCTGGGAAAGGTGAAAAATTTCTGGAGATGGATGATCATAGTTGCACAAAAGTGTAAATATACTTAATGCCATGGAACTGCGTACTTAAAAATAGTGACAGTGGTAAGGTTTATGTTATGGGTATTTTATTACAAAATAAAAAATAAAATTAGAAAATATTTTAAAATATTAAGGGCTTTTGTTGTTTTTCAGTCACTGCCATTTGTGTCTGACTCTTTGTGATACCATGGACTACAGCACATCAGGCTTCCCTGTCCTTCACTTTCAGTTTGCTCAGATTCATGTCTATCGAGTCAGTGATGCTCTCTAACCATCTCATCCTCTGCTGCTCCCTTCTTTTGCCTTCAGTCTTTCCCAGCATCAGGTTCTTTTCCAGTGAGTCAGCTCTTTGCATCAGGTGGCCAACGTATTGGAGGGTATTACTACTCAAATGCATGATTTTGGTGTCATGGCAGTATAGGGCATACTTTATATAAATGGTGTGGTTTCACTAAGTAGTGTCTGACTCATGACCCCATGGACTGTAGCCCACCTGGCTCCTCTGTCCATGGGATTTTCCAGGCAAGAATACTGGAGTGGGTTGTATTTCCTTCTCCAGGGAATCTTCCCAACCGAGGAATCAGACCCAGGTCTCCTGGACTGCAGGCAGATTCTTTACCAACTGAGCTATAGGGGGAAGAAGTACTGAAAATGTCAGTCTCCTATTGCATGCAAGTTGTGTATTCTGGCTGTGATTTCAGTGGAGGTTTCATCTCTCCCCTTCCTAGGCGGAGAGGCCCAGAGTCTAGCTCTGTGTCAGACACATGACAGGAGTTTAGAAATACTCACCGTATGGCTGGCTGGAGGTCTGATGGGATGTATGGGTGGACAGATAAGTGGATAGATTTAAAAAAGGATGTCCATGACAAAAAGTTGTTCAAAAGTATGTTATGGAAACTAGAATTCATATCCTACACTTTGGTAGTTATGACACCTTATATTCTCAAATCACTTCATTCCCTTTTCTAAAGAAAGGTATATAAATGATGGAATTCAGGGGAGGGAGTGGGGGGCAAGCCATGCAGCAAGTGGGATCTTAGTTCTGACCAGGAGTTGAACCTGTGCCCCTTTCATTAGAAGTTCAGAGTCTTAACTACTGGACCACCAGGAAAGTCCCCAGTGATGGATATCTTTAATCAAATTTGAGGGTAATCTTGAATCAGAAAGGCAAAATTCAAAATTGTATGGTGCTATTTATTTCTGAAAGAAGTATTTTATTCCCAAAGATTCAAAAGAAATCACAATCCTCATTTTAACATTTACAAGTTGGCCATTTTTATCAGTCACATTTTACAGGAAAGATCACTGGAGCAAAGAGAGAGAAGGACCGTGCCCAAGAGCAGGTGATGAGAAGATGACAGAGCAGGAGCTGGGACAAGTCAGAGCCCGTCTACGGACCGAAAGTTCTACTGGTTCTTTCTCTTCAAGAAAGAAAGATAGGAAGGAAGCGGGGGAGGGGGAGAGGGGGGAGGGATGGGAAAGGAAAGAACCTTCTAGCTCAGCTTTTTAAAATTTACAAGCCAAGTCATAATCAACTCTGTGGTCCAATTTAACGCTACATTCTAGTATGAACAATGCAGAGTGGGGCTTCTGTGTGTCCTCCAGTTCGAGTCTCACCAAACGAAGCCTCTTGTTTCCCAGGATGCCGACCCCCTGCAGCTGCCCTGAGAGCCCAGGCCAGAGGTCCCACAACACCCAGCGCCTTGCTCACTCTTCCTGTAACAGAGGTAACTTCCCTTAAAACGCTCCAGATTTCCAGGAGGCTGCATTGTTCTCAAACCCCCATCTTGGAGTTTCAAAAGACCTCATTTCCTCCGGTCATTCTTTCCCCTCCTCAGGCCAGCAGGCGAACAAAGTCAACCCTACCACCCCCCTTTGCTCTGGGCCACCATCTCCTAAGGGACCTTCCAAAGTGCACTTAAAGTGATAAGACATCAATATCCTCTGTGAAGACCCACGACCTCAATGGCGTGGTGTGGAGGGTAGGGATGGTGTGGAGGGTGGGGATGGTGGGGAAGGGGCAGGAGCAGGATGGGAATGAGTGGGAAATCACAGAGTGAGGAGCCTGACCAGGAAAGTCCAAGAAAGTCCATGACACTAGGTCTAAAGAAACCAATCTACACACAAAAAAATTCATCAGGTGCACCCAAAAGTGTCATTGAATTAAAATTTATTCTAACACATGTTTTTACTATCGTTGCCAAGTTAAACCAGTTTATATATAAGATGGGGTTTCCCAGGTGGTGCTAGAAGTACAGAACCTACCTGCCAATACAGCAGATATAAGAGACCTGGGTTTGATCCCTGAGTTGGGAAGATCCCCTGGAGAAGGAAATGGCACCTCTTTCGAGTATTCTTGCCTGGAGAATCCCATGAGCAGAGGAGCCTGGTGGGCTCTACAGTACATAGGGTTGCAAAGAATTGGACATGACTGAAGTGACTTAGCACACACATAAGATAGTATTTATAAGCAGCAATTTTTTAAAAAAGAAAAGAATTTGAGGGAAAAGGATTTGTGGCCTGCGTTTGTGCATGCATGCACACTAAGTCACTTCAGTTGTGTCCAACTCTGTGTGACCCCACAAACAGTAGCCCACCAGGCTCCTCTGTCCATGAGATTCTCCAGGCCAGGATACTGGAGCGGGTTACCATGCCTGCCCCTGGGGGATCTTCCCAACCCAGGGATCGAACCCAGGTCTCTTGCGTTGCAGGCAGATTCTTTACCGTCTGAGCTACCAAGGAAGCCCCAGTCTGTGTTTACTAGCACTCTCTTCTCCTTGAGAAGTCACTTATCATCAATGCTGGGGTGTCTGCCTGGTCTTTATTCTTTAAACGAGTCTGTGGAAGGCCTCCTGTGCCTTAGAGAACTGGCCCCTGTGTTACTCTGGGCAGACACCTGCATCTCCAAGCTCATGTTAGAGATTACACTGAGCAGACCTTCCTTATTCTCCTCGCAGAATTCTGGCCATCCCTTGAAGGTGCAGACCTACTGTCAGTAATGGTAAGACAGGTCAGATCCCTGGGGCCAATCACAGGAGCCACGGCCACGCACAACTATTCTTTAGGATCATATTCAAAGTGCTGGCAATTTCTCTCCTGGTGGTGAGCCTGAGAAAACACAAAACTACTCTTGGATGTCTTGCCCTTATTTTATCAGTCTACTTTGTAAAGAATAAAACAAAAAACAGAACTTCAGACTGGAAAATGCAAACAATAGTAGGAAATGACACTCTGATTTTTGAACTCTGAAAAACAGGTCAGTTTTGGTGAAGGAGGAATTTCAGACTCTCCCCTCCCCCATGCACTTCATCATCCTAGTGTGAGGTCAGGATAGGAAACCTGCCGCTCTCCTCAAAAGAAAAGACTAAAGACCAAGAATTTCAGGGTTTTTTCTTGATGCAATTTGCATCCTTAAGATTTTAACCTTAAAAATAAATTTCAGGGTATTCAAAAAAAAATCAGAAACTAAGTTTTCTAAAATACACATTTTCACAAAAGTCTATGTGTATCCCCAAGTTCATTGCAGCATTATTTATAATAGCCAAGATATAGAGGCAACGTCAGTATTCACCCATGCTGCTGCTGCTAAGTCACTTCAATCGTGTCCGACTCATAGATGAATAGATAAAAGGAATGTGGTATATTTACACAATTGAATATTATTCAGCCATTAAAAAAAAATGAAATCTGGCCATTTTGGACAGCATGGGTGAACCTTGAGGGCATTATGCTAAGTAGAATAAGTCAGACAGAAAAAAACAAATGCTATCCAGTCTCACTAATTGTCAAACAGACAGACAAACACACAAGTTCGTAGATACAGAGAACAGATAATGCTTGCCAGAGGCAGGTGGTGGGGGCTGGTTGAAATGGGTAAAAGCAGCCAAAAAGTACAAACTTCCAGTTATAAAATAAGTAAGGCATGGAGATACAACATACAGCCTCTGATCATAGTTAATAATGCTGTATTATACATTTGAAAGCTGCTAAAAGAGAAGACTTTAAAAGTTTCATCACAAGAAAAAAATACCCTATAACTATGTATGGTAACAGATGCTAACTAGACTAAACATTATGTTTTACACCTGAAACATATATAATGCTGTGTATCAATTATACTTTAATGAAAAAGGAAAATAAATATCATTTAAATGAAAAAAATACATAGATACACTTTCAAATAATATGCTCAATACTTATCTTCAGCATCCAGACTCCTTTTCTGATGAAGTAGCTCTAAATTTAAAGCATTATGTCCAATTATTAGCCTGAAAAAGTAGATTCTATTATCTAAAACATCTGGAAATTCAAAACAAATTGTGTTTTATTGAACATTTATTGGATATATCTTGGGTTTGGGGACCTCCTACGTTTATCTCTCTTTTTCTAAGACCTCTGCTACTTTTTTGCAACCACTGTATTGAGTTCTTTCAGGAACCACTGAATACAACTTCCTCAGAGAATAATTGCAGGTAAAAAAATTAAATTACACTGAAAAAGTTTTACTCAAAGTTATACCTGAATGGGGGATTCCCTGGTGGCTCAGATGGTAAAGAATCTGCTTGCAATGCGGGAGACCTGGGTCTGATCCCTGGGTCTGAAAGATTCCCTGGAGTAGGAAATGGCACCTCACTCTAGTATTCTTGCCTGGAGAATTCCATGGACAGAGGAGCCTGGCAGGCTACAGTCCATGGGGTCGCAAAAAGTTGGACACGACTGAGGAACTAACACTTTCACTTTCATATCTGACTGGCAATAGCCTCGACAAAGAAGCTCCCAAAATGGCAAAAGAGAGAGCAATGGTCATAAAATTGGTAAAACTTAATCAACGACTCCTGGGTGTCCCACATGTGGGAGGGTCATTCCTGGTTCCTCAGCTCTGAGTCAGGAACTGTTGGTTTCTGACCCTTGAGCTGTGGGCCTGGGGTAAACCCTGATGCGACCCTGGCTCTGACCTCTGCCCTTGAACTTGGGGATGAACAAGAGGACCTGGGGGAGCTGACCCAGCAGCGGAACTGGTGAAGACCCCACGGTCAGAACCCTCTCCAGCTGGAGTCCCAGCCCTCAGATTTGCAAGAGCCAATGAAAGGCTGCAGCTTTCAGCACTAAGTTTGGGGAAATTTTGTTCCATAGTATCGGGTTGGCCAAAAAGTTCATCTGGATTTTCCTGTAAGATAGGGAAAACCCAAAGAAACTTTTTGGCCAACCCGATATTTCGAAGCCACGGCTAACGAATACACCCTGTTAGGTTTCCCCACTGGGGTCAGCACTGACTTCTGCGCTGCAACTTTGCTTGAGGACAGAAGAGCCCTTGGAGCCAGAAGGCGCGGGGAAGAAGGAAGTGTAGCTTTTCCCTTATTCTCAGCCTTTCCTGTGGGCCCCTTCCCCAAGTCTCACACGCCCAGGCCCGCCAGTGGAGGAAGTGCTGCTGCCTAGGGGAGCAATTCCCTGACTCCTTCATTCAATGTCCTGTTTTGTTTTGTGTGTTTTTTTTTTACAACCGAAAGGCCTGCGATCTTGGGGGAGGGGGCTGGACCCCTCGAGAGCTAACTGGTCACTGACATCTCCTGTTGATGGTTGTCAGAGCCTTGGCCAGCCACTGTTCTATTGCCAGGCTTGCATCACATGTGTTACTCACAGCGGGTGACAGAAAGCTGGTTCAAAAAGAGACTTTGACACATGGAGGTGGCGGAAGTCAAGATAACCAAACGCTGGAGAAGCGGCAGCCCGTTACAGAATCCTGGCTTCCACTTGGTCTGAGAAAACAGAGCACCAGTAGGTGCTCAAATGATGAAGAACATGAGGCAGGTATGATTCAACACACGACTCAGCCCCGTGATGTCCTTCCCACCCCCGAGGTCATAGTCTCATCCCTCAGGATGGAAGCAGGTCTTACCCACAGCACAGTTTTGTCATCCTCAACGCTGCACACACTCCCTAGGTCCAGACTCTTTCTGGGCCACCTCTTTCCAGCTGGTTGCACACCTGCCGCCCTTACCCTAATCTTAACACACAATGCCTCTGAACATCTGCGAAGATCAGGTATACTTGTCTGAAATTAACCCACTGCACTGCCCCCTGATTTTATCTTGTTTTGTTTCCTTGAATCATTCCACGCAAGTCCAGAAGATCTTCAGTCTTCTTCTTGGTTATAAAATCTTAATTTTGTATCTCTCCCCCCATTTTCTTGTTTCATTTAGAACAGACGCCAATTCATGTTTTCCTGCTTCAGCTCCTCCTGAAACCCCGCCTGTCCTACATCAAGAAAAGCCATTCAGCACCTTGTCCCCGTTCTGCATTGAATTATCGACGCCACTCACGCTGCTAGATTTCAAGTTCATCAGGAGCCTTGAGGAACGCTTCCCAGATGGTGCTAATTGTAAAGAAACTGCCTGTCCATGCAGGAGACGCAAGAGACACAAGTTCTATCCCTGGGTCGGGCAGATCCCCTGGAGAAGGAAATGGCAACGCACCCCAGTATTCTTGCCTAGAGAATGCCATGGACAGAGAAGCCCGGTGGGCTACAGTCCACCGGGTCACAAAGAGTCAGATATGAATGAAGCAACTTAGCAGGAAGCAGGCAATGGCCATGAACTTTGTGATTTGTTTCGTTTATTTCATCTGCTGTGCATTTCTGTGTTCATTTACTACTCCAAACGCAGACTAACGAGGGAGTAACAATGTGAAACCCAAAGGCAGAAGATGATGACTTCTCTTAAAAGGCACAGAGAGAAATGGGGACATTTCTAGAATAACTGGGACACAATTATTCTAGTGCCTTTTGCTCTGAAAGAACCACAGATGTTGCCCTGTTAGCATTTGGCTTCAGTTGAACCTAGCGTGGAGATGGATGGAGGAGGAGGGGGGATGCAGGAGGTGGGTTGCACCTGGTGAGGAAGAGTTCACCCCTGGGAAGATGGTCGCAGAAGCCACTGCTATGAGCCAAGCAAACACCAATGTTTGTCCCAGTGACCGCTGGGCAGCAGGTCCAGAGAGCCAAAGCAAACGTGCACCTTCTTTCCCTTCCTGTGACCCTCCTGCCCACAACCCACCCATCCCAGTCCTCTGTCCCCCCACCCACCCCAAAGAGCTGCCATTCCATCCAGCTCTGTTCTTCTGGAAGAACTTTTCTGTCCTTTCTATCTACCCTACTAGCTACAGTTTACTGGGTTGCTCAGAACTTGGCAGACTTGAAGCAAACATATACTGGAGCTTACAGAAATGATCTCACTTAATCCTCAGAGAGGCCCTGCAATGAAGTAGGCATTATTAGCATCTTCCTTTTACAGGGAAAGAGACAGAAACCCTAAGGGCAGCCTGGCCCCTAACTTGACATCTTTCTACGGCTCATCACCCCGCATTCACGGCAGCCACCCTCGGCCAAGTCTCCAGGCCAGTGCAGCTCAGGGATGTGGAGACTTTCGGGAGAGAAGGAGCCACCCTCCCAGGCAGAGGCTTCCCCAGCACGTTGGAGAAAGTGCAGCCCAGCACACAGTTTGCGTTCAGTGATTGTTGGACCAACGAAGGAGCGACTTGTTGGCAGCCACCTTCTCCATCTCTGGGCAGAATCCTCCCCCAGGGTTGCTTTGTCAGGATATTCCGAGAGCCTGGGAGGAGAGCAGACCTCGGCCCAGCGTTTCCAGAGGCTACATCTGTGAGAAGATGAGTGTGAAGTGTGTGAAGATCCCCTGTCAGGATTTCCCTGGAGGTCCAGTGGCTAAGATCCCTTGCTCCCAGTACAGTGAGCATGGGTTCGATCCCCAGTCAGGGAACTAGATCCCAAGTGCAGCCACTAAAAATCCCACATGTCACAACAAAGACCTGGCATGGCCAAATAAGTAAAAATATCTTTTTTAAAAAAATAAAGCGCCCTTATCTGTGCAAAGACATTGTACCTTCATTTCTCCAAAACCAAACCTGCTATCTCTGGAGCTCCCCATTCCACTGATGTTGGAAAACTTACCCTTACTAACTGATGATAATTTAGTCAATTCGAGATTTTTTTCAGCCCATTTTAGGTAAATACTTAGTCAATTCATACTTTGCTTCTCATGCCCTCTCATTTCCTTCTTCCTCATGATAATCTAAGTTTCGGGGAGAAGAACATTTCTTCTCTAAGACCAAAATTTTATTTCTGAATGAAGTGTTTAGAGACCATGGTACTGTTAGTAGCAAGTCCCAGTTGGAGGCAGATGCATGAGTCTCATGTGGTTGGCCCGGGGCTGCCCAGGGCAGGGCTCACCTGTCATCAAATGGGCAGTCCATGGGGCCCCCAGAGACCAGGCAGAGTCAGAGATTTACTGAGCTTTCCAATGGTTTCTCTGATTACTAAGGAGATCTTAGATGCAAATGTATTTTCCAACACAGGGGAGAGGTGTCAGAGGGCCTTCTGTCACAGATCCTAGCATGACTTGTAGGAGTTGGACAGTCAGACTGAGCCACGTGCTAACTGAAATCACCCTGACCTGCCCTGATTTACACCCTATGTTAGTTAAAGGAAAACATAAGTACCAGCATTTCTGTGGCTTAACATGATCAAAATGCATTTCTCACCTAGTAAGAGTCCAACCCAAAGGCTCACTGTAGGCTGGACTGGTTCATCTCATGATGCTTCTGTCTCCTGACCGACGGGGGAACGACAGCGGTAAAGTCATCATTGATTCTTAAAAACCTCAGCCCAGAAGTGACAAGTTTCACTTCCACTCACGTTCCAGTGGCTGCTCTCCCGGCCCCGCCTACCCTCCTCCATCCTCTCCCCACCACTGACCCAGTTTCCTGGGGCGGCTGCAGGGGCCTTGCAGGGAGGCAGACACTCACAGGGAGACCACACCCTCACTGGAGCCAGGTGGAGCCTCAAAGTCAGAAAGTCTGGGTTGAGGAGTCAACCGTTGGTGACAGATAAACCCGGGCTAAATCCCAACTCCCCTCCCACACACGAGTTAACCTGGAGCCAGTTACTTAGCTTGGGACTCTGGATGCACATCAAGCGTTCAGCACTCCCTCTGGGTCGTGTCAAATGCTGAAGTGAGAGCCATCACGTTGGCTGAGGTCTCCTAGGCAAACTGCAGAGGCCAAAGTGAAGTCCCCAGAGCCGGTGATATTTACTCGGGGCCATTGGAGCCCTCTGCGAGGCACGCTTAGAATCAGGAGCGGGGGCTTCCCTGGTGGTCCAGTGGTTAAGAATCTGCCTGCCAATGCAGGGGACACGGGTTCGATCCCTGGTCTAGGAAGATCCCACATGCCGTGGAGCAGCTAAGCCCATGTGCCTCATCTACTGAAGCCCACAAAGGTAGAGCCTGTGCTCCTCAACAAGAGAAGCCGTAGCAATGAGAAGCCCACACACCACAACTAGAGAGAAGCCCCCGCAACTAGAGAGAAAGCCCACACACAGCAATGAAGACCCATCGCAGACAAAAGTAAATAAATAAATAGATAAATTAAAAAAAAAAAGAGCTGGAGAGAGAGGTGGGCACCTTGTCCCTTCTTCAGCCTCCTCGGGGTCCATGCAGCTGTAGGAAGAGCTGAAGCAGAAACAGACACAGGAAGGGAAGGACGCAGCAGGGAAGGATGTAGGGGATAACTGGTCAGGGAGGGGGCAAGTGGAGGAAGTGAGAGCCATAGGCAGTAGGTGGAGGCTGGCGGGGGGCCTGATCAAGGAGCCGAGGAAGCAGGGAGGACCTGAGAGTGTTAACACAGGCCCTAGACATCCCCCGGCCCGACCCATGTCCACTTCTCAGAGGACGGACAACAGGTCTTAGAAACTGTCCTTGTCCACACTAGGTTCTGGGTCATGATTCTCCCAAGTGCTCATCTCAGAAACATGCTGCTATTCCCCAGATGTTTCAGGTTAAACTGTGACCCACTCCCCAAAATGGATATGTTGACATCCTAACCCCTGGCACAGTTGAAGGTGACCTTCACAGAAAATCACATCCTTCCACATGTAAGTTGAGGTCACACTGGAGTCAGGTGGGCCCTTAATCCAATGTGACTGATGTTCTCATAGGAAGAGACATAAGGACAGACACCCACAGAGCGGGAAATGCCGAGGGAAGACGGAGGAGGATGATCATTTGACCAGAGCCGCAGAGATTACAGTGCTCCCCTGCAACCTCAGGCTGCAAAGCACTGATGGACACGGCCAGTCACTGGGGGTGGAGCGATGAGGAGATTCTCCCTCCAGCCCCCCAGCAGGAAGAAGCCCGCAGACACAGCCTCCAGAGCGGTTGTTTTAAACCACCTAGTTTGTGGGGGCTTGTTCCAGCAGCCCTTGTTATTAGTACAACCCTCCTGCATTTGACAAATACTGAGCATGGATTGGGCTTTCCTAGTGGCTCTGCAGTAAAGAATCCACCTGCAA
Source organism: Cervus canadensis (assembly GCF_019320065.1). Lineage (NCBI taxonomy): Eukaryota > Metazoa > Chordata > Mammalia > Artiodactyla > Cervidae > Cervus > Cervus canadensis. Next base: position 25,533,337 of record NC_057397.1, on the reverse strand, counting down.
TGCAGGAGATGTGGATTTGATCCCTGGGCTGGGAAGATCCCCTGGAGAAGGAAATGGCAACCCACTCCAGTATTCTTGCCTGGAGAATCGCATGGACAGAGGAGCCTGGCAGGCCACATACAATCCATGGGGTTGCAAAAGAGTCAGACACGACTCAGCAACTAAACAACAACAGCTATTGAGCTATTACCCTCTGAGCATTGAACAAAACAGATTTGGGTGTTGCCTCCATAAAATGACAGTCCGCTGGGAGAAACGGCCATTAATTTAAAAGTTAATTATGGAAGTCCAGGGGTCTTAGTCACTTTTTTATCCCTGCGCTAGATGCTAGCACAGTGCATTCGTGATCAGTCACTTCAGTCATGTCTGACTCTTTGCAACCCCATGGACTATAGCCTGCCAGGCTCCTCTGTCCATGGAATTCTCCAGGCAAGAATACTGGAGTGGGTTTCCATTCCCTTCTCAGGGGATCTTCTCAATGCAGAGATTGAACTCGGGTCTCTTATGTCTCCTGCATTGCAAGGAGGGTTCTTTACCACTAGTGCCACCATTGCAGCTGCTCCGAATTCCTTTCCTTTCCCCCTGCCTCTCTGGGGAGGTTTTCTCCCTTCCTGGTCTTTTCTTATGCAAAGAAATTTAAACTCTCTTGGCTTCTCAGAAAGGGTCCTGCTTAGATGCCACGAGAAAGGTGAACCTATTAATAATTGATATTTAGATTTCATTTTTGTTCTTCTCATGAACTCAAGGATTATCAAGTGAATTTATAAAGAACCAGCTGCAAGAAGCCTCAGGTCTTTGCTTTTTGCAAAGCAGGAATGAGTCTAAATTATTTGCAGACCTTGAAAATCCAGAGCTCTAATCAAGAGCCCTTCTTCTAGGGCAGAAAATTAACGCCTTCCGTGAAATCTCTGATTTCTCGGCTACTCTCTGATCTCATCGTTTCTCAAACGGGGCCTCTGGTATAATAGACACTTTCTCATTTTCCCCATTTGACACCAGTTCACTGTTGGTCAAGGTGCCCTGCCAGAGGCCAGAAAGAAGAACCTGGGCTGGGGATTTACAGATGTGTGCCCCTGGGGAAGTCCCTCCAGGTCTCTGAGACTCATCATGAGCCCGAGCAGGGGGAGAGGTTGCTACTAGACACCGTTGAAGGCCAGGGCAAGCTCCAGGATGCAATCAGCTTGGGTAGCAGACAGGGAGGATCAGAAAGACCAACCAAAGAACAGAACCCTCAGTTCTCAAAACTTCACCAATTCTTTGTTAACTAGGATCCAGTGATGGGCTTTTCAGTTCATCAGCATTTCTTTGATGCTGATCTCCTAAGTGACACTTAGGAGATTCCTTAGCTACCAGCATCCTTAGAAGAGCTAAGGAACCAAGACATCACTCTCAGCATATTTGGCCCAACTGAGGCAAAGTGGCCAGCAGAGAAGTCTGGAACCTGGGGAACTCACATTGGAAGGTCAGGGAGGCAGAAACCAACACAATATTGTAAAGCAATTATCCTCCAATTAAAAAGAAAGACATTTTTTTAAAAGGCCAGAATTGATCTTGACACCAGCTGACACCTCAGAGTGGCCAGGAATTTGCTACCTTCACTACTTTAAAGCCTGGAATCCTAAATGTCTTGTTGTTATTAACTTACTGACAGTTGTTCACAGTTATCCCACTGGGGATAAATTCATTTGGTATAAATCTTAATGTCATATGTATAGGACTTTCCTAAGAATTACTGTATGATCCAGCATTAATTAATCTCTCTTTAATGTGAAGTGCTGGGCTTCCCTGGTGGTTCAGTGGTAAAGAAGCAGTCTGCCAATGCAGGGGACATGAGTTCGATCCCTGGTGCAGGAAGATCCCGCCTGCCATGGAGCAACGAAGCCCATGCGCCACAACTCTTGAGCCTGTGCTCTCGATCCCAGGAGCTGCAACTCCTGCAACAAAGCCTGAGTGCCCTAGAGCCAGTCACTGCTCCGCAACAAGAGAAGTCACAGTGAGAAGCCCTCAAACTACAACTAAAGAGAAGCCCAGGCAGCAACAAAGATCCAGCACAGCCAAAAATAAATAAATAAAATTACAAGATAAAATGAAGTGAAACGTTAGCGATCAAGTCATACTTCTTGGGTTCTTAAGCCACTGGCAGAGCCTTTGTTGTAACTATCATTATCTGTGAATTGTGCGTGGCATTTTCAAATATATGCATTCAGAGATTTCTCCCAGCACCCCGCTCCACTATCTATACATCACTGCTGCCTTGCCAAACAGATTTGTCCAATCAATACCTCCGTGTCATTATCTTTAAAGATGTCACCTTGTGTTTGCAGCTGTTAGTCCATCAATACATGTAAAGATTTCTGAGCAGCTTCTATAGCTGTGAAACGAATCATATTTTTACACCACATTCATCTCAAGGACCATCCAGCTAGGAAAGACATCAGGATCTTTTCTATTATGCCATGAAAATATTCTCTTGATTGCCTACCATACCTTATCACAGAGGGGTCGATTCACCACGAAACAAGATCATATTTTAGAATATGAACATTAGAATCAGATTACTTCGAGCGGAGTGTTATTGTAACTCAGATAACTTCATACGAACGTATTTAGTATATCACCTCAAACATGCTGATGCCATGTGAAAAATGAAAAACCATGCGGATGTTTGTCATATTCTCACCAGACACTGAATGTTCTAAATACACAGCCCATCCATTTGCTCTGGTGCAAATGGGAACGAGCAGAAACAGACACCAACGGTAGAGAAAATATTCAGCAAAGAAACGCAAAATGGTAAATCATCATGGTGCTGACACTTCGTGAACTTGACCTTAAAAGATCTCAACAGCAAAAGAGAGTTGTTTTTAAGGGGTCAAGCTATAAATTTAATTTATGTGGGGTCTTGTGATATGGACCCAAAGCAGAGGTGACATACATATATAATTTTGAGTTAGACAACTCATTTGACTCATTTTATTAATTCCACTCCACCTTTTGACATTTGATTAGCCCTCTTAGTATTTAATTCCAAACCCCTAGAGCAAATGCCTAGTGTCTACTGAATTCTTTTTTATTCCATAGTTGTGTGTGTGTGTGTGTGTGTGTGTGTGTGTGTGAAAAGCACAGCATGATGCAGGCGAGTCAGTAGTTTACTATAAAGTACAAAGTCCGTCTAACTCACATCCTTGTTGGCTTCTATCAGAAGCTGCTGTGAGTCTCCTTGAGACAGTGTTTGTCTCACTCTTGGTCATGACAGCGTGATGGATATGATCCATCATGTTCATTTCCTTCCTGTGTGCCTTGCCCTATTGGAGCAGGCATGAGATGATGGTAATCTGATGAAAACTCAACATGATTTGTTTATTACTGGAGGTTTATTTAAGGCCGTCACCATGACCTATATCCATTAGTAACCTCACAGGTTCTTAAAGGGACACTGATAATAATACCTGCTTTGTTCAAACCTCAGTATACTGAGTACAAGCCCACACAAAAGTCTCATTTCTTTGCTCCACCTCTCCCCTGCCTTCCCATCCCTTTTAAGAATCACTTTGAGTTGTGTACACTTTTACACACACACACACACACAAAAGAAAACCTCAGGACATTAATAATCCAACGTTACATAGTGAGGTGCACTAAAGAAAATAAAAACGCTCAACACTCTTGAGGGAAACGGAATTCTCATGACCTGACATGGTTTCGAAACGTTTTTTATCTACTAACAAGAAAAGAAAAACCAAGTCCGGCCAAAAGCTGTAGATGTTTCCTCATGTCCACTAACCCAGATCCAACTAGTGTACTGAATTGGTGGCTGCGCTCGTTGTGTTCTGCTGACACCAAGCCAGTTTAGCTTCTGCAAGATCACTGCAAACCCCAGATGGGAGAAACTCCATGCCCATGGTGTCCAGCAAGGAATTAAGCATCTGATCAAGCGCTCTCTGGGAAAAACAGCTGTATCAGTGGGAAAATGAGAAGATGAACCAGGCAAGTCTTTAAAGAGCATTTGTTGATGAGGCCTCACCTTGTAGAATACTAGCAGAATCTCTCAACTGAGCCTTCTATCTGGATGTATACACAGGTGCACCAGGATAGTCAGCCCTCCATATCTGCCTACTCCCCATCTGCAGAGTCAATGAACCACAGGTGCAAAGTATTCAAAAGAAAATTCCAGAAAGTTCCAAAACCAAACTTGAATTTGCAGTGGGGTCACCTATTTACATAGCATTTACATTGTATTAAGTATTGTTGATTTAACGTGTACAGGAGGGTGGTGGTTGTTTTTGTTGTTTAAGTCACCAAGTCGTGTCCGACTCCTTTGCAACCCCATGGACTGCAGCCCACAAGGTTCCTTCTGTCTGTATGCGTAGGTTATATTTGAATACCATGCTATTTTATAATAAAGGGCTTGAGCATCCTCAGATTCTGGCATCCATGAGGGGTCCTGGAATCAATCCTCTTCAGACACTGAGGGACCACGGTACCTAAGGATGCCGTGTGCAGGTCCACAGAGCTTATGTGTGCACGCTAAGTCTCTTCAGTCATGTTCAACTCTTTTTGATCTTATGGACTGCAGCACACCAGGCCCCTCTGTCCATGAGATTCTCCAGGAAAGAATACTGGAGTGGGTTGCCATGCCCTCCTCCAGGGAATCTTCCTGACCTAGGGATCGAACCGCGTCTCTTATGTCTCCTGCATTGGCAGGCGGGTTCTTTACCACTAGCACCACCTGGAAAGCCCCAGTAGAGCTTAACTCTGTTCAAAATTATTTTAAGGGACTGCAGAAAAGATGAATAAAGCACTGTGTTTTGAAGTGTTTGATTTGTCAGCATGAAAGTTTTTTTGGTGTCCAGATATTTGAAGTGGAAACAGAAGACAGTCTCCTAGGTGACTCACTGGTAAAGAATCCACTTGCAAAGCAGGAGACCTGGGTTTGGTCCCTGGGTCAGGAAGATCCCCTGGAGAAGGAAATGGCAACCACTCCAGTATTCTTGCCTGGAGAATTCCACGGACAGAGGAGCCTGGCGGGCTACGTGGGGTCACAAAGAATTGGACATGACTGGAGCGACTTAGCACGCGCACATGCAGTACAACCTTTAGACACTTTGCTTCTGGTTTTCTCCATAAGAGAATAAGCCAAACAGATGAAAGACTGAGTTTGGAGGGGCTAGTTCACGCCTGTGTTTCTTTGCTACCTCCTTTAAATTCAGTAGAGGAAAAAAACCCTTGAAACAATGATTATATGAGATAAGAACTAGAAAGTCACGGGCTTCCCAGGTGGCTCAGTGGTAAAGAAACCGCCTGCCAATGCAGGAGATGTGAGTTCAATCTCTGGTCAGGAAGATCCCTTGGAGGAGGGCCTATCAACCCACTCCAGTATTCTTGCCTGGCAAATCCCATGGACAGAGTTTGGTGTGCTGCAGTCCATGGGGTTGCAGAGTCGGACATGACTTAGAAACCAACCAACAGCAACAAAGAGAGCCATAGTGCTAAGCGGGAGAGTCTAACATACAAGAAGGTGACTCCAGGCCACAGCACCCAGACAGTGTGCTGGTTGGTTGGTAAAGCCTTGGGGAACTTGCCCCAAAACAGGACCGTTGCTGCAGTGACCCAACTTCGACAAAATCGATCCTAATGGCCAGATTATCAACACCACATGAAACGCACGGTCAGGATATTTATCGATAGAAGAGTTTTCCTTCAGTCACCAGATGAAGCAAAGATGATTCCACCTTGAAGGTTAATGACCTGACCAAAGAGTCTGAGTTTTTCCTCTGAGTAGCTCTCTGGCCCTGGGTTCTTTAAAACTGAGATTTTCTGCATTAAACACAAGCTCAATAACAAACGCTTGTAGCACCATTCTGTCTGCCTTTCTTGAACCAAATGAAAGCTGTTATTTAGTTTTGACTCTTGCTCGCAAGATGAAGTGGTCTCTCGGTCTCCAGAGATCTGTAACCTCACACGTGCAGAAGGACTATAAATTACATGCTTTTGTTCCCAACCTGGCAACTTCTTCCT